>NC_079430.1:12673021-12993021 GCF_026213295.1 Gadus chalcogrammus
GAGGGGAGGAGAGAGGAGAGGAGAGGAGGAGGAGAGAGGAGGAGAGGAGGAGAGAGGAGGAGGAGAGGAGGAGAGAGGAGAGGAGAGGAGGAGAGAGGAGAGGATAGGAGAGGAGAGGAGAGGAGAGGAGAGGAGAGGAGAGGAGAGGAGAGGAGAGGAGAGGAGAGGAGGGGAGAGAGAAGAGAGGAGAGAGGAGAGGAGAGGAGAGGAGAGGAGAGGAGAGGAGAGGAGAGGAGAGGAGGAGGAGGAGAGAGGAGACGACGGGGAGAGGGGAGGAGAGGAGTGGAGAGGGGAGGAGAGGAGGAGAGAGGAGAGAGGAGAGACGAGAGGAGGAGAGAGGGGAAGGGGAGCGGAGAGGACGGGAGAGGAGAGAGGAGAGGATGGGCAGAGGGGAGGAGAGGAAAGAAGAGGAGAGAGGAGAACACAGCAGAGTTAGAGTAGATAACAGAGTAGAGTAGGTACGGTGAGAGTAGAACAGCATAGTAAAGTCAAGTAGAATCGAGTAGAGCAGAGCAGGAGTAAACAGGAGTAAAGGCTGAGTAAGAGCTGCTGGTTCCAAGCCCGTTGAGGCCCAACTCTTCACTGCTGAAGTGTTGGAACCTCGACGCAGGGAGCGAGAGCTGAGGGACTCACCTCCACCACACACGTCTTGTCCAGCTGGATCGCTCCTCGCTGGTCCTTCAGCTGCTCGCTGACGTAGTAGGTCATGGATGAGGGCTTCAGCACGAACCAACGCTCCGTCCAGTTCCTCCGCATGTGGCCCTTCTTCCACATGTAGCCCTGGGGCAGAGACACACACGTTCTCCTCTCATCCAAAGCTGCTGGTCAGAGCCAGACTGAGTACAACAAGAGCATAGAACCAATGGTTAAGCCACGACTAAACAAGAGCTGCATAAGGCGTTAGGTGTGGAGTTTATGTTAGAATTAGCTCAGCTGGTAGAGGTGATGTGATTGGTGCCCCATTTTCTCATGTTTGTCAAGTTAGGGAGCAGGGCTTACACCTCTTTTTTTAACTGTAATTAGAAAGACTATTTTAGTTTAAGTTAAGTCTGCTCTGTTAGTTATTTTTCACCTGGCTCCCCCTGATGTATAGCTTTTTGATATTCTTTTGTAACAATAAACCTTTTTTCTCATGCGTGAACCCAAGACTCTTTACTAATTGAGATTGCTCTATGTTACCCCCTCAATGCCCTAGACAAGAGGGTCATAACAGTTATGCACATCGGTGGTACTCATCCCATCACTGTGTGGATGACAGCGTCTGGTCACATGACCTCATGTCATCCCAGCATCGTAACATTAGAATGCTGAAGGGGAGCTGACCATCTTCAGCACGCCGTGGTACATCTCCAGGAAGACCTCGTTGAGGGCCAGGCTGAAGGCCTCGCCGCTGGGGACCCGCAGCATGTGTCCGGCCCCCAGGTGCTCCAGGAACCGCCACACAGACAGGCCCTCCTCCCGCGCTGATGCATCCTGGGACAGCAGGTCCTCCAGCGGCCGGCTGTCCCACTCCTGGCTCATCGCCACCGAGAACTTCTTCACCAGGTACTCCGCCTGCGCAGGTTAGCGTGTAGCATTTAGCGTTCGCATTGTAAAAGCGGCGTGCATATTGTAATAATCATACTATGATGCACGATAAACAGTTTGAAACGCACGCACACTTTAAGTTAGTCAAAGAGTGCGAGTGCACGCCCGCTTTATATAACATTTGTCCATGTGATCTCCCAGGCTCAGTATTTATATGATCTATTCACACATGACAGATCCTACCTCCTCTGCCACCATGAGCAGGGGGTAGCGGTCTTCAGACAGCAGGTTGAACAGGCAGAAGAGCTTGAAGCTGTCGTTCTCGGACAACAGCGACCCCTGTGGCAGCGTCAGGTAGTTCTTCTTCCTCGTCATCATCCAGCACACGTCGTCAAACTTCTCCTTGTCGAATGTTCCTTCTTTGACCTGGTCACCAGAGAAACGGTATTCAATCACTGTTTGTTGCTATAAGATCATGGAATAAAGACAATAAAACTCGTACATTTCCACTAATGAGCCAACCGTTGATCATTAGTACCATTATTAATCACGACTATGCAGATATGGAAAATATAATAATGACATATTTGGTTTTCCCACGTTTTTTTTCTGTAATGCATCATAAAAACTGCAGCACAAACACATCAACACACGAAACCCAAGATTACCGGATATCAGAGATTCACTCCATTAACAAGCCCAGAGACCAGGGCTGAGATCCTGAGACCAAGGGCTGAGACCCAGGACTGAGGGCTGAGACCCTGAGACCCAGGGCTGAGGGCTGAGACCCAGGACTGAGACCCAGGACTGAAACCCAGTGATGAGGGCTGAGACCCAGTGATGAGGGCTGAGACCCAGGACTGAGACCCAGGACTGAGGGCTGAGACCCTGAGACCCAGGGCTGAGACCCAGGGCTGAGGGCTGAGACCCAGGACTGAGGGCTGAGACCCAGGACTGAGACCCAGTGATGAGGGCTGAGACCCAGGACTGAGACCCAGGGCTGAGACCCTGAGACCCAGGACTGAGACCCAGGACAGAGGGCTGAGACCAAGGGCTGAGACCCAGGACTGAGACCCAGGACTGAGGCCTGAGACCCTGAGACCCAGGACTGAGACCCAGGACTGAGGGCTGAGACCAAGGGCTGAGACCCAGGGCTGAGACCCAGTGCTGAGGGCTGAGACTCAGTGCTGAGGGCTGAGGCCCAGGGCTGAGACCCAGGGCTGAGGGCTGAGACCAAGGGCTGAGACCCAGGACTGAGACCCAGGGCTGAGGGCTGAGAACCAGGACTGAGACCCAGGACTGGGACCCCGAGACCCAGGACTGAGACCCAGGGCTGAGACCCAGGACTGAGACCCAGGACTGGGACCCTGAGATCCAGGGCTCAGGGCTGAGACCCAGACCCATGGCCTAGACCCAGACCCAGGGCTGAGGGCTGAGGGCTGAGACCCAGACCCGGGGCTGATACCCAGGCCGTCCCCTCGCACCTTGTCCAGGATGTAGGTGTTGAGGTAGGGCATGTAGCCCTGCTTGGACACGGGCCCGTCGTCGTCGTCCCTGAAGTGTTCCTCCAGCGCCACGGGGTCGTGGGGGAGGTTCAGCACCGTGTGCAGGTTGTGGGACAGCACCTGGGATACAGAGACCGGAAGTATGGAAACAAACCAAAACATTCAGTAGGTTGTGGGACACAACCTGGGATACGGAGACCGGAAGCATGGAGAAAAAAAAACAAATACATTCAGTAGGTTGTGGGACACAACTTGGGATATGGAGACTGCGGAAGCATGGAAAAAAAAAAGAAAACATTCAATAGGTTGTGGGACACAACGTGGGATACGGAGACCGCGGAAGCATGGGAAAAAAACAAAAACATTCCGTAGGTTGTGTGTCAGAAACTGGCACAGAGACCCGAAGGGCTTCACTTATTAAGGGAATAAGTCAATCATTTATTATGAAAAAAGAATCGCTTTTTTCATAACACGCGCGCACACGTACACGCAAACAAGTACTTGCACACACGTAGGCACACGCACGCGCGTAGGCACACGTACGCACGCACGCGCACACACACACACACACACACACACACACACACACACACACACACACACACACACACACACACACACACACACACACACACACACACACACACACACACACACACACAGGGGATCCTTTCGGGAATAAGCGTGTCTCGACGTGTGGGATTCCTCTGTAGGATTTCAGTACAAGTCCACACTGGTTACACCCCGTCTACCCACCCCGCTGAATGGGGAACATTCTCTGTTCTTTTACATCAAAGCGTAAAACAAACCCAAGCCGGGCTCAGGTTGGGTTACAGGCCGCCAGAGAGGACTTTGCCCCCCGAGGGCTATGATTGTGTACACAAGATACACTAATCTTAATCCATCCCCCTGATATAGCCCATATTCCAGGGCTACTGAATGGTATACATTCTGCCTCAGGTACGCGTTTTACGCAATGATTTTATATTGACAGATTAAACGAAAAGTCCTTGGTTTTAACTTACCTTTAACTGCGATTTGGACACTTTGCCACACTTTTCCACATCCAGCGATGTGAAGGCATGCCAGATAGACTTCAGGAGCTCCGACTTGAGGTCCATGATCCCGGGAGGTCTGGACGCTCCAAATTTAGGCTTCGGCTGGAGAGAATAAGGTGAACATTACGGAACCATCAGGAGACACAAGACGGTTGATGGGGACACGTCCTCCGAAAGTGTCCAGAAGTACGACACACTTCAAAACGAAGGGGTAGAGGGCGGGTTGTGTGTTGATAGTCGTTATTCGGGAACCCTTTTCTGCGCCTGTTGCGTTACCACTGCGTAAATCTGAGTTGTAGGAAGGGAAGGAGAGCAGGGGAGGGGTGTAAGGTAGAATACAAGCTGCTCACTGAAGTGTTAAAATGGTGTTATCCATTTGTATAATAGTTCACATACCAGATGGGTTGTTAGTGAAGATAGAATCAAACATGTGACAAAGAACTCCAGCAGGTTCGGTGAAGAAGGCGAATTGGTTCAAATCGGGTGAACGACAGAAGAGATTCCTGCTCCATGTAGGCTAATCGATCAGAATAATCAGGGCAGCCGATTGCGTAGCTGGCTTCATGGACTCATTATTCACGACACACAAACAGGGAAACGCAAAGCACATTAGAACAAGTCAATTATTTATTTTATAAACACACTATAACTTTAAATGATTAGAGGCATAGGTAATAATCCTGATAATCCTAATAATCTATGATGAGATTCCCATATTTGTTCTGTGTGTCTGTGTGTGTTTGTTGTGTGTCTGTGTTGTGTTGTTTCTGTAAAGTATTGCATATTGTGTGTGTGTGTTGTATCTGAGTTGTATTGTATGTGTTGTGTCTGATGTTTTGTGTCTGTTGTTTTGTTTTGTCTTTATTGTGTCTGTGTTGTGTTGCGTCTGTTTTGTGTTTGTGTCTGTGTTGTATTGGGTCTGTATCTGTGTTGTGTTGTGTCTGTGTTGTGTTACGTCTGTATTGTGTCTGTGTTGTGTTATGTCTTTGTGTGTCTGTGTGTCTTTATAAATTCCCTGGCTCCCTCTCTATTCTGTTCCTCATCAGATAGGATCGTCTCTGTCCAGGTGGGTCCAGTTATGAGGGACATTCAATCATTCATTATCATCCGTTTGGTGTGCATCTTGAGAATATATGACCGTTGTGCTGGCATTTCTCATTAAAAACATCATAAACCTGTTTTTAAATGTTCCTTTATAAACCATGAATCACAAGGGGTCAGTTAAACTTGAGTGACTTTCTATATACATACATCCTCAAGTCTGCATCTCGCACTAAAGGAGATAGTAATCACATTTATCACATTGCATATCAACCCTGGACTACATAGTCACAGATGATTTTTTGCTGTTTATTTTATTCATGCAGTTT
Source organism: Gadus chalcogrammus (assembly GCF_026213295.1). Lineage (NCBI taxonomy): Eukaryota > Metazoa > Chordata > Actinopteri > Gadiformes > Gadidae > Gadus > Gadus chalcogrammus. The sequence goes on from NC_079430.1 coordinate 12,678,482, forward strand.
GAAAACCATCAAGCCTCTACTGCTACTGCGGCCACAAAGACAAACCTTCACTTGCATTTCCTATAATGAGACATTGATTTTGTTTCTGCATTCGATCGATAAGATGTCATCTACAGTATATTATGTGTGGGTTTCATGCCCCTCCACCCCAATACATTATCATCATTCAATCCTAATCGACTGTGGTCTGAGTTTAGATTTACAACAAACTAGCCCTAACCCTAAACAGGATTCATCAGGTGGACTGAGGACAAGGGTACGCTGGATTCTACAGTGGGGTTGGCTGGGGTGGGTGGTGTAATGCCTTCCCAGTTCGAAAGAACCTACTACAGAATATATTCACATTGCATACTTACCTTAACTTAACAATTGATAACATCTGTATGATAAAGACAAGAGAGATTCATTATTACATATTAACACAGACAGTAAAGGTTGGTTCTATATGGGCGATATTATAATGATTTCATCATGCTTCTGTTATGAAAGCCCCTATAATGTTCAGCTGGTTTGATAATACCATCGTTTCTCAGGAGCAGAGACTTAAGAAGTCTTTACAGTTATAAAACATGTAAATTCTGGTCCATTTTCAACAGTACGGCCTGAAAATGATGGTTCTCAGGGTCACATTTTATATAATACAGCCTTTTGTACTACATTCAACACTTATTAACAAAACCACATTACGGTGGCATCATATACACAATATATACACAATGAGAACATGCAACCTTTTGGACTTTTGACTAAAACTCTCTTTGCTACGTCGGTCTACCACAGAAACCAATTATTTAAAATAAGTTTTAGGTTTTATTTTAGATTCAGGAGCTCTGGGCCATCAGGGGGTGAAGAGCACTGAGAAGATCTCTTGTAGTAGAACGTCTGGAGGGAGGGGCCAGCTTCGGTGATCGGCATCTTGAACACTTTTCAAATAATTAAACTACATGGTAATAATCCATAGTGCGTAGTATTGATTACCGAGCAGGATTCAGCAGAGACTTTAGAATTCAAGGAAGCATGATCAATCTGTCGTTGGGCCAAGAGTCCGTCTACCCCACGGTCTCACCCCACGGTCTCACCCCACGGTCTCACCCCACGGTCTCACCCCACTGTCTCACCCCACTGTCTCACCCCACTGTCTCACCCCACGGTCCATAAGAACAGAGAACCCACCCCCCTGTCCAGAGGAGGAGGGCTCAGGTGGAGGTGAGGCAGCGTTCTAGAGGCCCGGGGGTCCCGGTGGGAGCAGGGCCCCCCTGTGGAGGAGGGCCCCCCCCCGGTGCAGCCTGGGGGCCAGCCGGTTGGCCAGCAGGCAGGCCAGGGCGATGCCCCCCGCCTGGGTGAAGGCCAGGCCGAGGACGGAGGCCGCGATGTGGAACACGTTGTCGTTGACCACGCTGAACACCTTCCGGAAGCATCCGTGCGGGTGGATCCCCGCCGCCTCCGCCTCCGCCGGCTCCACCCCCTCCACGCCCCCCTCCCGCTCCGGGGGGAGGAGCCTGTTCCGGCAGCCCATGCGCCGGGCGCAGCAGCTGTCCGGCAGTGACACCACGCCGGCGGTGGCGGCGGCCGTCCCGTTCCCGCCGAAGAAGGCAGCGTCCCGATTGGCCCAGTCGGACGCCAGCCAGTCCTGCCACCCGTCGGCGCCGCAGCAGTCCAGCGCCCGCTGCAGGGAGTCCAGCGCGTCAGCGCGGCCCGCAGTCCTCGCCGTACCGGGCCACCGCCCGCTGCAGCCCGCTGCGGAAGCCGCCGGCGATATCCTGGCGGTAGAAGAGGCCGCACAGCCCGGCCGCCAGCCCCGCCGCCAGCGTCAGCAGCTGGAAGAACCCGTAGGCCCGCAACACGTGGGCAGCCCCGCCGCCACGCCCAGGCAGCCCAGGAAGCCCCAGGCCGTGACGGCGGCGCCGGCGGCCAGCAGCACCAGCGGGGCGTTGGGGTAGCGGTTGGACGACAGCAGCATGTAGTCGGCCAGCGAGAGCCGCGCCCACACGCCCAGCGTGAAGACCGCCAGCCCGGCCGCCCAGAACAGCCCGCTGAAGGCCAGCAGGCCAAGCCGCAGCAGGGGCCCGGCGCCCGGGGCCCGGCAGCATGGCGGGGGGCCCCGGGCCGGGGGCCGGTGGGGGGCCGGCGGGGGCGCCAGGGGGCCCTCGGGGGGGGACAGGGACAGCTGGGAGAGACGGAGCTGCGGCTGCCCCAGGTGGTCCGCGTGGCGCGGCGGGGGGTCCCGGTAGGGGGTGAGGAGGTAGCCCGGGATGGCGGAGGGTCTGCGGGGGACGGGCGGGGGGGCGAGCAGGTCCCCGGGGCGCGGGGAGGAGAGTCTGCGGGCGGCGAGCTGCTCCGTCTCCCAGTCCAGGAGCCGGCGGCTGGGGCTCAGGGAGGCGTGAGGGAGTGGGGAGCTCATGGTGGCCGCCCCGCTTTATCTACTCCCCTCCTCCCCTCCCTCGGACGCTCCCTACCTCCCTCCCTCCCTCCCTCTCGTATCCAATCTTCTGTCTCTTGCTCCCGTCCTCTCTCACTATCTCTCTCCTTCCCTCTCTCTCGTTTTCTCCCTCCTCTACCGAACCTCCACGCCCCCTTCTTTATGACGGGCCGTTAACTCTCCCCCCCCCCTCCTCTCCACCTCCTCCTCCTCCTCCCCCTTCTCTCCCCCCTCTCCTCCTCCCCCTCCTCTCCCCTCTCCTGCCCCTTCCTCTCGAGGACACCGTACCGTAAATCCTCCCGTCTCTGGCCGCTGGGTCCTGTTGTTATCTCGGACCGCAGAAGCCGCCGTTGCCCCCCGTTTGATTGATGGGTTTGTTTGGGCGTTCCTTCCACCGGCCTGCTCCTCCTCCCCTCAGCGCTCTCCTCAGCGCTCTGCAGCCCAGTGTCGGCCGGCTGTGGGCAGGAGGTACCGGCCCACCCACCCCCTCTCCCGGCCTGGAGGGCCGGCGGCTGGGGGACACTTCGTTAGGGACATTAAAACATCTACAAAATAACATGTTTTTAAAAAAAAAGAGGTGAAAAAACGTAGACTTGTCGATTTGCAGTTTTAGAAAATTATATATTCATGAAGGCTTAAAAACGATATAGTTATATGCATATAATATATATATAAAAAAAACTATAAACCCATACAGCATGCAGTGGACTAAATATAGAAGAGTCTATATTTGGCTTTTTAGGGCGTTTTTGTTGAGATGACCTTTACCGTAGAATTAAGATGGACGTTTATATCCAAGCCCTGGTTTATGGGATGTTGGTTTATGAGAGCCGCTGGAGTAAATGATCCATGCATGAGAATTAAACCGGGCTTTTCTAGGAACCCAGGAAAGACCTTCTCAGAACTGGGATTCTACCACACTGGATTGTCAATACATGAGGATTTAGGAAATTATTTAAATTGATTAAAAGTATGAGGAAAAACATTTCATGTTTTTGAAAGGAGGGTTAATTCGAAAGCGCATTATAGCAAAGTAAAATTCAAATCATTTTCCTTATAAAATATTTGGAGATAAATGTTGTAACTATTTGAATGTGGCGGTGGAGGTGAGATAGGGAAACCACTATCATGTGACCTTTAAATAGATATTCGAGAATAGCCCTATTTATTATTAAATCGATCAATAGACACGTTTTATGCTGCATTAACACAGTCGTGCCGCTCTCTAAAAATAGCAAACCAATTAGAAGTGGCGAAGGGAAGCCAGTGAAATCTAATGGATGGCCCTCTAAGGTTCCCCACCTAAAACACGAACAACCATCTGCTGGTTCTGTCTCCATCAAGACTCTCCCATCTCCTCCTCACCCCTCCTCACCCCTCCTGACCCCCTCTTCATCTCCTCTACCCTCACCCTCCAACTCCTCAGCCCTCATCCATCATCTCCTTTTAAATGTGCAAAACAATGTTTCAGCCAGAACAGTCCTAGACTTCAGACACTAAACCTTTAGATTGAGCAAAAAATACTTTTTAATGTACAGTTAGTAATTAGAATTACCAAGACAGGTTTCACCTCTAGACAGGATGTTCAAACACCCACCTTCCTAGGGGGCTATATGTAGTGCTACAAAAATAATACAAATCGAACAAAAACAAATCAGACGGATCAGATCTAACGTTGCCCCCCTGGCGTCATGCAGCAGCTTACCGAGGTCCGGTCAATCATCAGTTAATCACCGGTCCATTTGATCAACAAGGCAATAATTTGAACTTTAACTTCATCTGTTTGCCGTAACATGTCAACAGTAGTCGCATCACACCGTTTAGAAAAAGAGGGAGACGCTGGACACAGCGCCCCCTAGTGGCCTCAGTCTGCCGACGGCGCCCCCTGCTGGCCGCAGTCTGCCGACGGGGACCCCTGCGACGGCGCCCCCTGCAGGCCGGCCGCGTGCCCGTCCATGTGTTTGGTCAGCCGGCCCTGCGAGGAGAAGCTCTTCCCGCACTGCTCGCAGCTCAGCCTCCAGGCCTTGGCGCCGGCGTGGCTGCGCTTGTGGCGGCCCAGCTCCGACGAGCTCTTGAACTTGAGGTGGCACACGCCGCAGGCGTACGGCCGCTCGCCCGTGTGGATGCGCTGGTGCAGCCGCGCCTCGCCCAGCGTGAGGAAGGCCTTGCCGCAGTGGGCGCAGGGGAAGGGCCGCTCGCCGGTGTGGATGAGGTTGTGGCGCGTCAGCGCGTACAGCTTGGTGAAGCCCTTGCCGCAGTGCGTGCACAGGTAGGGCCGTGCGCCCGTGTGCGACAGCACGTGCTCGCGCTGCGACCGCTTGCTCTTGAAGCGCTTGTCGCACTGGATGCACGCGTAGGGCTTGTCGTCGGCGTGCGAGCGCTGGTGCTTGGACAGCTCGCCCTGCGACAGGAAGCCCTTGCCGCAGTGCGAGCACAGGAAGGGCTTCTCGCCCGTGTGCATGCGCTCGTGCCGCGTCAGGATGGAGACCAGCGTGAAGCGCTTGGGGCAGTGGGCGCACTGGAAGGGCCGCTGGCCCGTGTGCACCGTCAGGTGCTTGGCCAGCATGAAGCGCAGCGAGAAGCGCTTGCCGCACTGGGAGCACTGGTGCGGCCGGTCGCCCGTGTGCGTGGCCTGGTGGCGCTTCACGTCCGAGCGCCGCGTGTACGTCTTGTCGCAGTGCGGGCACTTGAAGTGCCGCTTGGCATGGTGGCTCTGGCGGTGCTGCGAGCGCGCCAGCATGGTGTCGAAGGTGTCGCCGCACTGCCGGCACGGGTAGCGCTGCCGGTCGCCGTGGCTACGCCGGTGCTCCAGGAGCTCGGCGGCGGCGGCGAAGCTGCGGCCGCAGATGGAGCAGATCTGGGGCAGGCGGGACTGGCCGGCGTGCGCCCCCCGGTGGTGGGCCGTGAGGCGGCGCAGGTTGCCGAAGGAGCAGCCGCAGGCCGTGCAGGCGAAGGCCACGGCGGCGCCGTGGTGCCGCGCCTCGTGCTTGGCCAGGTCCCACGAGTGCTGGAAGGTGCGCTCGCACTGCGAGCAGCGGAACGGCCGCTCGCCCGTGTGCGTGAGCTGGTGCCGCCGCACGTCCGCCGTGCGCGTGAACGTCCGGCCGCACGTGCCGCAGGTCAGCGCCTTGCGGCGGCCCCCGGCCGGGGAGGGGTCGTCGTCGTCGGCGCCGTCGTCGGGGGGGCCGTCGTCCCCCGGCCGGTCGGGCTTGGCCTCCTTCCGGGCCGTCTCCGCGTTGCCCTGAGGGAGGACCTTGATGGAGGTGAAGATCTGGTCGGTGGCGCCGGGCGTGGGGACGAACTCGGCTCCGTCGCTCTTCGCCGCCATCAGCGCTCGGAACTCCTCGGCCGGGACGGACTGCATGTGGATGTGGGGCGGAGCGTTCTCCTCCTCCTCCGCCTCCTCCTCGGCCCCCCCTTCCCGGTGGTGGAACGGACACTGGGGACAGGTGAAGATGATGGACACCTGCTCCCCGGAGTCGTCTAGGAAACGCAAGGACGGGAGAGGAACAAACAAGGGGACCTCACTGAGATCTTAAAGGGGCTAGGTAGGGGAGAATGGGGGGGAGGGGGCGTGGCCAGGTAGGGGAGGGTAGGGGGGGGAAGGTAGGGGGAGATGGTGGGGGGGATACGTCCAGGTAGGAGGGGAGATGGTAAGGTAGGGGGGGAGGAGGCCAGGTAGGGGGAGATGTGTGCTTACCCGTGTTGAGGCCTTTGATGGCGATCACAGACGGTGCAATAGAAGCATCCACTTTTTTCCTGGTGGAGAAAGCATACGTTACATTCTGGTCTCTACAGCTGACCCATTTGATGGAACCAGCACCTTTCTGGTCGGAGCTCAACACCCTTAGCCACACTATGCTAACCACCGCCGTATCATATCTGTCAAAGTGTACTTCCATGCGGTCTGAGTAGAATGAGTGTTCTTACATTATCTGCTGTGAGGAGTTGTGCAGCTGTAAAACCTGCTGCCCACTGGTCAGAGTCTCGATATGGAGGTGGCAGGACGACCTGTCCCCAACCCCCAGGGAGGGTGGGGATTCAGAGAGCGGCTCCTCCTTGGCCGTCGACCCACAGCCTCCCTCGCCGGGACAAGTCAACTCGTTCGCTGATCCCAGTTCACCTCTGATGGACTCAGAAGATCCAGGGCTGTCAGATCCTCCCGGCAGCAGGTGGGCATCAAGCGACCCCTGCTCTTCTTGGAGATGGATCGGCTCGGCACAGCACTCGCTTCCTTCTTCCATCGTCACAGCCTCCTCTGCCTCAGTTACAGGAAGGGCATTCAAGTTGATTTCGGGTTCATTTTTGCCCTGCAGCATCTCGTCCTTTTGTACAAAAATCATGGTCAGCGTTTCCAGCGCTGTGGCTACATCTTCCCCTTCTCCTTCCTCCACCTTTTCTCCGTCCATCCTCGCCTCCTCCTCCTCCACCTCCTCCTCGACCACTTCCTCATCGTGTTCGCTCACCACCGCGGATAGGTCCTCCGTTTGGAGACAGATCTCCTCGGAGGTGTCCACCAGGTCTCCGCTGACCTCCGTCGCCCCCAGCTCCACCTCCACCTCGTACACGGTCACCATGCTGTACTGCTCCGCCTCCACGAAGGCCAGGGGGTTCACCAGGTGGGCGTAGTTGTGTATGGCCTCCAGGCCCACAGAGGGCGCTTTGCACACCTTCTGGGACGGAGGGATGGACATCGCGGACAGGATGCAGCCCCCGATGGCCGACGACGGGCCGCCTAGAGCCGCGATACAAGACAATGAATACAACGACACACAAATACAAAATAATGATCCACACCTGTCACGTTCGGCTCCTTTCAGTTGAGACCCTGGGATTGGGGGGGGGGGGGGGGTTGTAAGTGTGTGTTTTATTTAGTTTCCACATGGGTCCATTGGGGGAGGGGCTTACACTGCGTCTTAAGGAGGCCAAGGTTCTTGTGGTGCTGGTGGATTTGGCTCAGGTCGCTGCCCATGGTCGGCAGACAGTCGTCAGCTGCACAGAGGTCAGAGTTCAGCCAAGCCGCAGTCTGGAAACCAAAGAAGTCGGGTGAGACACAATCCCCGCGCCCACGTTCATCTTACAAGTGTGACCAAATAATATTGTTCTGACATGATGGTCCACCGCGCCCCCAAGACCCCCAAACAACCCCCCAGACCCCCGAACATCCCCCCAGAACCCCCGAACATCCCCCCAGAACCCCCGCCCAGCCCCCCAGACCCCAGACCCCAGACCACCGCGTTGGTTCACCTGTTTGAGGTCCGGGACCGTAAAGACCTTCTCCAGCTTGGACAGCAGCTCCCACAGCAGGATATGCAACGCGCCGTCGTAACTCGGCCCGTACTCGACCGGAAACACCTCCTGTGAGGACAGAGCAGGTCAACGTTTGGATAAAGACCAATGTCTCAGAGAAAGACTGTGAAGCTCATGAAGGAACTTAAGTCTGCTTACTACCACTGTAGTAAGTAGCTACTTACTACTGAACAATCACTGATTTTGTGTAAAGGAAGTCAAAAGTTATCACTTCTTGATATATAACCTATATAACCTCTAAACTCTAGTTGGCAACAACAGAATGTACTGAAAATACTGCTTTTTGTACTAGACTAAACCAGCACTGATGTGATGAACATCATGGGTCCAGAGGAGGGCTAATTGACCAGACCTGGAAGAAGTAGGCCCTCTCCGTCGGGTCTTTCAGCAGACTCTGAACCAGTGAGATGAACATGGACTCGGTCCTCTCCAGGTCGGCGTCCCGGGGCTGAGAGGGGAGAGGAGAGGAGGAGAGGAGGAGAGGAGGAGAGGAGAGGAGGAGAGGAGGAGAGGAGAGGAGAGGGTCCATGAAACAACGGAGGAATAATATTCACCAGTCCGTGTCCATTTTATCATCTCTTTCTCAGAATCATAGAGTTTAGTTAACGTCATGAATGACGACAAACACCTTGATAACAAGCTATCAAAGTGAGTCCGTTTTTTAGGGTTAGCCGTGACTTTGAATAATGAGCTGAAGCAAACAAGCAACTAAACATTTCATGTCTAAAGTGTAAAAGCAGCAAATTACACAAATTTATTCATAACTTACTAAAACGATGAACTGATGATTAGCACAATTACAATCCCTCCCATCGTATTGATCCATTTCATCCAAGCTGTTCTGAAGAAAGGCTTTCCCAGGGCTGGTTGAGTGCTCACCTCGTGGGAAGAGGAGACCGGGAGCCTCTCCAGGTGGTTCTGGACGGCCTGTAGGTCCACAGCCCCTCGGACCGAGCCCTTACACAGCTCCAGGATCAGCTGGAACAGAAACAGTCACTGAAGGATGTAAGGAACGGACCGAGCCCTTACACAGCTCCAGGATCAGCTGGAACACAGACAGTCATAGCCCACAGAATAACCTTTACCTGAACCTTAAAGAGGACCTATTATACTACTTTTCTGGTCTTAATTTCTTATTATTGACTCCTATAGCGCAACCTGACACGAATCACATCACAAAAAACGATGTAGATTTTCGGGAAACTCTTCCTCTCATCTGTTGTCCCGAGTGTTTAGCGCTCTGCACAGCCACCCCAGACTGTCAGCAGGGAATACGTCGAAATGCATGTACGTCATTATTTGACACTTTAGTATGGTTAAACAAGACTATCAATCATTATAACAACGTTCATAGGTCATAAAAGTCTAAAAAGCATAATAGGTCCCCTTTAACCTTAACCTTACCCATAACCTTACCCTGGCACTAAACCTCAGAATAACCTTAATTTTGTCCTTCACCTTAACCTTACCCTGGCTCTGAGCCCCAGCAGCAGCTGGGCTCTCTGTCTCTGCGTGAGGAGGCCGGGGAAAGCTTCGGTCACCATGAACACAAAGTCCTGGAGCTTGTCATAACTCAGAACCTCCCTCCGCTTCGCCACCTGCCACAATGCGGCCGACAGTAGCCGCAGCGGTGGGACGATGAGACGGAGACAGGACAGGGGGAGGCCTGGAGGGGGGTAGGGGTAGGAGGATATGGGGTTAGGGTTAGGGGGACATGGGGGATGGATGTTACAGGAGGTACTTGACACAACAACGATGCACAGAGCTGTCATTAAATCGATGTCCTGTCCTAAAAATGTACTCGTAACCTAGTACCAAGTACCCACTACCTAGTACCCAGTACCCACTAACCAATACCACCTACCTACCAAGTACTCTCTACCCAGTAACCCCTTCCCACTACACAGTACCCACTAACTCGTACCTAGTACCCACTACCCACTAACCAGTACCCTCAACCCAGTACCAGTCCAGGAAACCCACACAGATACCTCCCTTAGAGCTAGAAGTCCACCTTGTGGGATAATGTTCCTAAAGATGTTCCTGAACTAAACTAATGGCCTGTTCCTTCTGATGCTGAAACACTAAACACATTAAGGTTCATTCATGTTTTAAACCGACCAACCGTTGGGGTTTTCTGCGGATGCATTCGCCTCCATTGCTGCAGAAGTCCAGTTCGAACAGTATAATTAAAACAATATGATATTATTGTTATATATCTTGGTTTCTTTCCTGCGCGCTTTCGACGCAAGCAGCGGATTCCTCAACTTTTCTTCCGCATTTCCTATTTTCAAAGTAAAGCTTCACGTCGCCGCTTCCGGTATGCAGAACGCAGCCGCAGTCAGGGCTAAAAACCTTAAATAAACCAGGATTATTGAATGATAAAGAGGAAACCCGGTGGACGTTGGTAACAAGAAACATGAATACATCCGTTTATGTAATTTGATCAACGTAAAGGAAGGAATATAAGGTACAGGTAACAATATTCATAAGAAAACTTAACAGAAAGCTAAATATATGTTTTTCGTATCTAAAACTGAACCATAGAACGATAACCTAATACATTCACCAAATCAGAAATTATTTTCGGTTGATACATTTTTTACCAGGAAAAACTTTAATTTAATTGTAGTCCCTTTCCCTGACATCCATCGTGTTGTCACTGTAACTTCAAATCAAAAGTCCACGGAGCGGCGGAAGTCCAGAGCGGCGAAGGCGGATGTGACATTACTGACCCATTGTGTGTCATGTGACAGACACACATGACACATCTCACTAACGTCCAAATAGTTTCTGATCTTGTTGACGTCTAGATCAGATTTCCCGTCATTGAGTTTCCGTTCCGAAACCAGCGATGGACGAGGACGGGCTGCCGATAGTGGGGTCGGGAGTGGACCTCACCAAGGTGGGGTTAACAGTAATATCTAAATACAAGGACAGTTAACAGGCTTAACGTTCATATACATAAATACAAAGCCTTTCCAGCATTGGGTTCCAGACAACTTCTGACATTACAACATAATGATTGTTAAGAGCACATCCGGTTGTAAGCCACACGTAGAGAGCTTTCGTTAATGAACGGTATTTTGGTGCTCCTCAAGTAGACAGCTCTCGTTAATTAACGTTATTGTGGTGCACCTCAGGTAGAGAGCTGATGGTAAGTGAACGTTATCCTGGTGCACCTCAGGTAGAGAGCTGATGGTTAGTGAACGTTATTGTGCTCCTCAGGTAGAGAGCTGATGGTTAGTGAACGTTATTGTGCTCCTCAGGTGGAGAGCTGATGGTTAGTGAACCTTATTGTGCTCCTCAGGTAGAGAGCTGATGGTTAGTGAACGTTATTGTGCTCCTCAGGTCCCCGCCATCCAGCAGCGGCGAGTGGTGGCGCACCTCAACCAGTTTGTCGTCCACACGGTGCGGTTCCTCAACCGCTTCTCCACAGTGTGTGAGGAGGTAGGCCCCGGTCACCAGCCCCCAGGGGGGGGGGGGGGAAGAGTCTCATCACACAGCCAGTGGAGGCCATGTCTTACTGTTTAAATGTGCTTTCCACAGAAACTCTCCAACAACTCTCTACGGATACAGCAGATTGAAACAACCCTCAGCATTCTTGAGGCCAAGGTGTGTTAATCCGTGACGCAGTTGTACTGCGCTTCAGGTGGGACTGTTTTCAGAGAGACGTGATGATGTGGCTGGTCTGCGTGTTGACCTTCTGTCCTCACGCCGTGTAGCTCTCCTCCATCCCCGGGTTGGATGATGTCACCATCGACTCAATCAGCCAGCGACCGGCCGCCGCCGCCGCCGAGACGAACGGACTGACAGCCAATCAGAACCTGCAGCCCGGTGTCCCGGCCGCAGTGACGTCACTGCCACCACCGCAGGTAAATCCAGTCCCTATTCAAAAGGTATATTATGTAACATTTCCACATCAATATATATATATATATACAAATTAAAGTTGGATCAGTGAGTCAGTTGAACCTGTAACTGACGTTAGCCCCCCCCCCCCCCCTTGGTTAGGTGAGCGGGCCCGTCGCTGCCCCAGGAACGAAGCCTGACCCGGTGGCGGACAATGTGGTGACGGTGGCCAGAGACCCCCGCTACGCCCGCTACCTAAAGATGGTCCAAGTGGTGAGGGGCCAGATCCCACTCATTCCCAGTATCACATCCCACTCATTCCCACTATCGGATCCCCCATCACACGAGGCACCCAGGTGTCCCTGAGCAACACCCCCCTAACCTCAGATGACCTGTAAATCTTAATCTGACCGCAAGAGATCCTCTGAGTGAACCTTCCCCTTAGACCCTGAGGTTTATGGATGCTGCTACGTTACAGTGTTCAATGATTATCAGTGTCACACAGTTGGCTCTAGCTCTATAACCCAACATATATAACATGTATGACCCACCATGTATAACCTGTGTTCCTCTCCCAGGGGGTCCCGGTCATGGCCATCAAAGCCAAGATGGTCCTGGAGGGTCTTGAGCCCGGCCTGCTGGAGTAAGCGCCTCTCAAAGCTCAAACCAACATGCATCACACCTATACAACGCTGGTCACACACACACTGCACCGCTGTGACCGCATGTACTGACCCGCGTCCCCTCTTGTTTCCATGGATACAGCACGCCAGACGCCCCAGTGCCTGACGCAGGGCGGGGCCCCAGCGGGGGTCCGGGGGGTGACCGGGACGAGGAGGACGACGACGACAGCGGCGGCAGCGAGTCTTCCTTCAGCGACTGACTCCCCCCGCTGCTCCTCTGTGGGGAACCCCCGCAGAAACCACGTAGCGGGACAGGAAGTGACATCAGCGCCTGAGAGGAAGTCCCGAGGCACATGGTCCGACAGCGATGGCCTCTGGTCTGATCGCCGTGGAAGCACAGTAGCTGCTGGAGGACACCAAACGGCGACGGCGTCTGTTGCAGGTCGTTTAGCCAGTCCGAGCCGCTGCTGCTGCATACATGTCTGACCACGGTTTGTTTTGTACTGGTGGTCATTTTATAATATCAATGCCTTTTTAAAATGAACTGTCCTCTAGCCACTTGCTTATAGCAGGAGTCGCTGATGCTTCAGTGAGTCCCTTCATGTCAGCTCTCATAAATCGTCCTCCATGTCGTGGGAAGATGGTTTCAGAGGGTTGGTCTGTCTGGACCGAGGACACAGGACCTCCTCAGCTGAATGTGAAACATTTCCAGTGTGTGTAAATAACTGGAGCCATTTATGTGTACAAATATTAACATTCATAATGTGCGTAATAAACTCTTGCATAATTCATAGGACAGTCCTTTATTATTTCTCAAGCATTTATAAAAAAGATTTTACACGTCGAACAATACAGAAGAATACAGCATGATTTCATCATCTGGTATAATATGAAAGAATCAAATCTTTATCAATATGAAACTGACATTTACGATATAATCTCCCTCTCTCTCTCTCCATGGTATACATAATATACAATACTACGACCAGACATACAGACTGATGTTTCTAAACATCACAGTACATCAGACTGCGGCCGTTTGGGGGCCGCAGTAGTTGTGTAGTTGTGTAATTATGTCAGTGTTTCCCCTACCATTGTTCAGGCCTGGCGGGCCGCCAGGCCAACAACGCCCCCGCCAGGCCAACAACCGGCCAAAAAAAAAAGAAAAAGAGAAGAAAAAAAAAAAATGAAAAAAAAAAAAAATAATCATGCGGCAGCATTAAGTTATATCATCATTAGCATGGCACCACCAAAAAAACTTAAAAGGGATGAAGGACAAAAAGGTATTTCAAGGTTCTTCCTAAACACGGTGCCAAACGAGAGTACATTTATTCTCCGGCAGAAGAACTATACCACGAACCATCGCGTAAATGCGACGTCTGATTGGTTCAGCCCGCCGTTACCATGGACATTTTTACCGCCCCCGCAAAACACTAGCCTCGTTCTTTATATGTCCATAACTTAACCAACTTGTGATGGCTAAGCAAGTGTTTTATATGGAAATAACCAACAAATACTCTGGCATCTCGTGAAAAATGTATAGCAAATCACACTATCAGCTCTTACCACCGGGCCTAAAAAAAATTCTAGGGGAAACACTGTATGTTATATCCCTCTCCCCCCCTCCCCCCCAAGGGGGGGGGGGGGGGAGAGGGATATAACATAATTACACAACTACAGGGAATTCAAACCACCCACGTGTGGTTTCTCATGGGACTTCAGTGTGACTGACTTCTCGTATTTATGAGCAGCGGACGCACAGCGCTGTCACACAGTCGCTAATCGCAGCACAGAGAAGATCAGTCCAGCTTTAGTGTAAACATTTACAGCCCCTCCCCTTTGTGGTTTAACACCCACACAGACAAAGACACAGGCACAGGTTCTCAGTGAAATAGCAGAAGTAGATAAAAAAAAAGAAATAACTTTGAATAAAGTTAGAAGAAACTTTATATACTGATTTACGATTGAGGCTGATTCATTTGTTCTCAGTAGGTAACTGTAGATGGTTTACAATATTGATATGCAAGAATATTGAAATGTGTCGGATACGGTAGAAATAATAGACAACAGTGTTTAAAAAAAGGTCTAAAAAACACAGTCCAGTCTGGTCAAGAGTTCGGCTCCAACTCTGCCTTCACTTTCAGGGCGAACAGCTGCAAGAAAGAAAACCAGAACACACTGTCAACATGATGACAGGTGGGCGGGAAGGGGGGGGGGGGGGTAGACTAACACATTCGAGGAACCAGCAGTGTGTTGGTTTGTGTGAAGCTTACCTTGAAGTCCGGGATATACGTGAGGAAGAACAACACGAAGCTGAAGGCAACGATCCACTCACACACCGCGCTGAGCAGGTGGACGGTGTAGTCCTGGAGGAGAGAACCACAACACCATCAGCACCATCACACACACACACACACACAACCACACACACACACACACACACAAACACACACAGACCTCGTCGCTGGGTTTTCTGTGCAGCTTGGTCCCTTTCACCAAGCATCCGCTGATGACCGCTGGTGCCTCGGTAAAGGAAAGTGGTTCAGACCGGTGGTGTTACTGGCCAGCGTGTGTAACTACGTGGAGAACTTCTATCTACCAGTGAGACGGCATCACATGCAAGGGTGTTCAATTCATAAGAGGCACACGTCCAGCTTATATTTAGACTGTGCATCTATTCTGATGTGTGTCACCTCCTCCTTTTCATGTTAATTAAAATACAACTAATACGTTGTTTTTCTTACCAATGACGTCATTTTCAAAATCAGACCAATGGAGAACGGGAATATGGGATAATTACGTTATTGGTCCAAATGGTCTAACTTTCTGCATGATTTTCCAACGTACTTCTGAATCAGAGCTAATATTGTAAATAAGGGGCGGTTCTCCTTTAAGGAGCGTTGGGGGCGGAGCCTGAAGGATACCAATCAGCACGGCCAGCAGGCTGATGACGGCGAAGGCGGTGCGCGTGTGACACACGCACAGCGATGACCCGTACGGCCGCATCTGGTAGGAGATGGCCGCCTGGAGGATGGCGTAGAACACGCCTGTCCCGAAGAACAGCAGGGCGCCGGTGTCGTGGACCCAGGTCACCATGGTTTCCTGAGGTCAACAACAACAACAACAACATTCAGGCCTTGGGCAAGGCAGCGCTCTTCGACACTCCGGGGGGGAGTGGCTTCACGTATAAATAGAAAGAGTATGAGATGAAGGCACCGACCTGGAAGGTCCCGACAATGCACATGCCCAGGCAGGACACCAGGCCCAGGCCCAGCGCCGCGTGGTTGAGCCGCGATCGCACGCTGCCCACGTCCTCGCCCAGCCGCTGGACGAACTTGTAGCGGGCGTACATGGTCCCCGAGGCTGGGGGGAGACGCAGTGTCACATTACTCTGAAGAGGTGAGAGGAGCGGTCGGGGGGGGATGAGGGCGACTACGCCCCCCTGTCCCCCAGAAAGCATCCTGAGCAAGATGCCCCTAACCCTTGAGCGAGACGCCCGACCCCAGCTCAGGTCTGGGACAACAGGCAGTTCACGGTCTTTTGCTTCATACTTTCCACCAATCATGTTCCTGGACTAGGGGATCACTAGGGGGTCTATAAACACAAACTCAGCAAGCTGTAGTAAACTTTCAAAAAGTGTCTGTTAAAGGTTTCAAGTCAACACTGAGTAGACCACTGTAGAAACTTTTTATTTTTTTATTTTTTTTAATCACCTTCTGAAATCTTCATCCAGTCATGCCTATAGGTGTGAGTTATGCTATGAGTCCTCCAAACAGGAAACGGGCTTAAGTCCACCCCTTGTCGTTTTTTGTTTCTAACCAGGGCTCTTTGACGTCTCCGCCAAGAAGTTCTGCTGTAACCCACTAGGTCTGCTGCACCAGAGGTTCTGCTGTAACCCAGTAGGACTGCTGGACCAGAGGATCTGCTATAACACAGTAGGACTGCTGGACCAGAGGATCTGCTATAACACAGTAGGACTGCTGGACCAGAGGTTCTGCTATAACACAGTAGGACTGCTGGATCAGAGGTTCTGCTATAACACAGTAAGACTGCTGGACCAGAGGTTCTGCTATAACACAGTAGGACTGCTGGACCAGAGGTTCAAAAGCAGGAGCCAAACGTCACATGTCAACACTTTCACACACATCTCCTGGTTTCATTTTTCTTTCCCTTTTTAGGGAAGTGTCAGTGTATATCTCATGAATCAGCTCCCCTTTCCCTGGGTGAACGTCAACGTAAAGGGGGCCCAGGCCCGCCGCCATGGTGGTCCATTTGGATGAACGAGGGCCTACCTAGGAACGCGGTGACGGAAGTCATGAAGCCGAAGATGCAGCTCTCTGGGGGCTCTGCGCCGGTATCACTTAGAACAGAGAAGAACTTGATGTAAGACTGAGCATTAAACCAGTGATAATAAACTGGGTTTTCATGATAAACTGATCATATTCAACTAGGTAATAAACGTTTGGAAGTTAAACCGGGTTTTAAACTTTTAAAATGTGATGATAAACTAGTCCCAATACAGCAAGTTAAATCAGTGTTTTTGTAACATGAAGCAACAGTGTGCGGGGAACATCTGGGCTGGAGCCAATAACGGCGAAAACGAAACCAACTTCAATCCGTTAATAGGAAGTCGACTCACTCATTTATATTAAATAAATAAGCATGAAATTAAACCATCGGTCTCCACATATCACACTACCTGAAACAATATTAACTCCTATACATTGATCTGTTATATCCACAGGTTTACTGAAGTCTTTGGTCTCCCACATGAGCCCACCATACATTCACAGCCCGCTCACCTGATGTAAGGAAACACAACGTCCACGTCGTTTCGGTAAATCGCGACGACGTATGAAACGATGAAGTTGCTCGAAGACCAGATGACCAGCAGGGCGGGAAGGAACACCATCCCACTCTGGAACCAGAACATTGCGGGGAGGGTTCGAGGCCGGGCGGAGACACGGAAAAGGTTCGATTCCCGACTAAAGACACCGACAAGGCTAGAGTCCCGACTTGAGACACATTAGCACTGCCCTCTTAACCAGAAGCCCTCATCAAAGTGCCTCTGAGGTCAATCCAGAACTATAAGTCTCCTCTGTGGTCGTGAGCGTCCAAGTACCCCTGACTGCAGCCCGCAGACGGAGCCCACATGGAGGGGGCGGGCACTCAGTCCACATGGAGGGGGCCGGCCCTCCGCCCACATGGAGGGGGCCGGCCCTCCGCCCACATGGAGGGGGCCGGCACTCAATCCACATGGAGGGGGCGGGCACTCCGACCACATTGACGATTGAGCAGATTTCCGCTGCTCTTGTTAATGCAAGAGTAAACGGTAATACTATGTTAAGCTAGCGGGAGCCCATGCTGTTAATTAAATTATACAAACAGATGGTACGGGAGTATTGTGACTGGGTATCTTTCTTGCTGCGTACCATGGAACTATTATAAAGTTAAGCATAGCCTAAACGACTTGCAAATACATTTTCTCTTGTTTATTTTTTTTTCGCTTAGCTGTTCCACTCATGGACCTATTAACCCTTATAAGGTGTTCGGGACCCGTTTTCAGTTTTTAGCTTTATAAAAGTGATACAAATAATTATTTTTTTGAACTAAGATTCATTGGCTTTGGCTCATTTTCTTTGAGGAACATAAATCAGAAAACATTTTCAATGACCCCCCCCCCCCCTGTATACCCCCCCATCACATTTATATTACACACAGGGTGTTCGGGTCCAGTGGACCCGGAGCTAGTTTTAAGTGTGGAAATCATAGGTTCTGTGCACCCTCATTTTCCCTTCTTCCTGTGTGTGTGTGTGTGTGTGTGTGTGTGTGTGTGTGTGTGTGTGTGTGTGTGTGTGTGTGTGTGTGTGTGTGTGTGTGTGTGTGTGTGTGTGTGTGTGTGTGTGTGTGTGTGTGTGTGTGTGTGTGAGAGAGAGAGAGGTGAAGCAGGTGAATGGGCCCTTGGTGTGAGCACCCACAGTGTGCACCCACTGTTCCCGCACAAGGTTGCAAAATTGGAGCACCCAACACTATCTACACCCATATTCCCACACATTTCACCCTCTGTCTTGCGGGAACCAAGCTTGGGGACCTGACACTATAAAAAAGCTCTGTCAGCGTGGTTCCATACCACAACTGATCAAGATGGCAAAGCGATTCTCTGTTCAGACTGCCTTACAGTTGATATTTGAAGAGACAGAGGGTTTTGATGGTGATGCAGAGGAAATAGTTTCGGAAAGTGAGGATAACATTTCAGAGTCTGACACCGAGTTTGAAGAGGAGGATGAGCATCAGCCAGCTCCGAAACGTAAAAGAGCCTCAGGACTAGCCCTTCAGCAGGCAGGACCAGCCCGCAAGCAGCCAGCCCCAGGACCATCCCGCGAGCAGCCAGCCCCAGGACCAGCCCGCAAGCAGCCAGCCCCAGGACCATCCCGTGAGCAGTCAGGACCAACCCGCAAGCAGCCAGCCCCAGGACCAACCCGCAAGCAGCCAGCCCCAGGAACAACCCGCAAGCAGCCAGCCCCAGGAACAACCCGCAAGCAGCCAGCCCCAGGACCAGCCCGCAAGCAGCCAGCCCCAGGAACAACCCGCAAGCAGCCAGATGTAGGACCAGCCCGTCAGCCAAAAAGAAATGCTGTGAAGTGTGTGGACCCATGATGGACAGAAAAACACAATATACATGGAACCAGTGCAAAAAATACATATGCAATACACACACAGTGAGACTCTGCCCCTCATGTGTGGTATAGTCTGATATACGTATAATGGCCGAGTTCAAAGGCTTTAATGTGTTGTTCAGACAGATGTTATTGAGTATGTTTCAATTTCTAATGATGTTGATTATTTCCAAGTTATGCCTGTTTTATGAGGCATTTCCTTATTTTGTTGCATTTTAATACAAAAAGAAACAAAAACGAGTGGCACCTCTATTCATAAATGTGATTTAACAAAGGTAAAGTGAACAAATGTAACATATGTGTTGTTTATATTACTTGCAATTGGGATGAAGTAACCATCTGGTGAGTATTTAAAAAAAAAAGCTTGATTATGTTGAATTAAAAGGCAATGGGTCCACCAGACCCAGCAGCACCTCCTGTGTGACAAAAAAAACGAACACCCTATGAAGGTTAAGGTTCCACTTAAGAGTTCACGTTACAACCGTTCGCCGTTGCTCCATGTTTAAATCACAGTGCATTGTTCGTGAACCCGTTCACTAACTGAAATAGTGCCCCCTAGTGATCTTTTTTTTTTTTACTCAGTATTAATAGGCCTACTATTGCTGTTTTCGCTTGAATTTTTGTATTTCTCTACTGATTGCTTCGATAATGCAACATTAAAAGTTACTAACAGCGACTTCACACAGAAGCTCCGGCTTAGGGCCCCCCACCGCCCTTGGGCCCCTGGGCATGTGCCCGGTGTGCCCGTGCGGTAATCCACCCTTGCCTGTAAACAATGCAACGTGTGCGAACTCCTGTACCCGTCTGTCTGTGAGAGTCACAGGCCCAGTAAGAGCCAAAATAAGATTTGGGGAACTATGAAGACTGGGACCCAAAGGTATGACCTTAAAAGATGTAATGTGAGGAATAACGAAGTGACCACATCTAAGGGCAAAAAATGTACCTCAATAGACATAATGAAAAGCTACATGTGTGAAGCACATTAAGTTACACCAATCACAGGAGCACTAACAACAGTCTTTTTATTCAGCAAAACGATAAAAAAATAACAAACAAAGTCTCAACGGGGGGGGGGGGGGGAACACACTGACGCCTTCCTCAGTGAGGTGGACGCCACTCTCGCTTCGTCGCCCGACATCGCCGTCACCGCCGCCATAGCTGCCAAGCGCCACCATTATGCTGCATCATCAGACTACTGGAGTCGTGTGGCGCAGGCGTCACGGGGAGGGGGGAGGGGGAGAGGTGTTTGACTCAAAAGAGGCAAACACCTTCAGGTTTCTCCTGTCCATCATCTCCACACAGAAGAGTTCATAGTCAGTTTGTAATTGGAATGAGAATTGGAATGGTTGCCATGCTTCTTCCTCATCCCCGCCGTCATGGGATTTGCGCTGTACTGATGCTGCCCTCTGCTCCCAACCTTCCATCCCAATGACCTCTGGGAGAGAGACGCTGTCCTTGAAGGACTGTACCTGGCACCATGCTGCTGCCTGAATTGTGTCCCTCAGGACAACATCCTCTTCCTTGAAGAAAAAAGAAAAATTATTCGTGTCTGTACTTGACACCCTACTCTCCCAAAACCACAACATGGTATGCAAACAAAGGCTTCTACTACTGATGAGTTTTCAGTGATAAAAAACACTATTCGACTAGTTATCAGACTATTTCATCTGGCTATACATACAACCTCCAGCATTACACACATATTACATACCAGGTTCCCAGGTTCCAGTTCCTGGTCTTCAGTTTTGTCTTGAAATAAAACAGATTGTTGTCAGTAATGTTGAGTAGGCTAATACAATGGAATAATAAAAGTAGGCCCTAGTAGTGCAATAGATCAGCCATGGAGTAGGCTATAACTTGCATATTGATGGAGATATGTGTACAACTTAATTTGGAAGTAGAAGCCTAATAGAATCAATCATATCTCACAAATACTCTGAATATGTGTAGGCCTACATGGATTAACCTGGATTAACAGTCTATACATTAGACTGACAGTTTTCTACAAAAAAACATTGCAGCGTTTCGGTTTTCTATTTTTCGGCTGCTTTGTATAAGATGGCGTGTGCATATACACGATGTAATTAGACTAAAATAATATTGATATTCGATTTCTGTGGACTCTTATGAACATTTCAAGACCCAACATGAAGTATCAACTCATTGCTAAGGATATCCACAACGACGATAAAGTAAGTATGCACCAAGGGTGGGGGAGGGTGAGGGGGGCTATTTTGACCTAAGACACTAGGATATATTTGATCTATATTCACTAAACATATTTATTCCACCGAATGGTTGACATTGGTTGACATTCCTGAGATTCTAAGCTTTCCAACGGTGTATGACATGACTATATCACTCAACCTTATGATGCTGAAAATTGACCTAGCATGTTGGGGGGAACATGCTAGGTGTAACTAAAACTTTCCCGGGAATTGACGATTAAGTAGTTAACAAGACATAATACACAATTGCATGAATATTACTAAATATATTAAGCATTTTGACAGTCTCACTTACTTGCATGTTTTAGCCATCACTCGCTCGGGCGGGCACACTCTAATTTCTGGTAATTTCTGGTAAATTTCAGCTAACGGGATCAGAAATGCTGTTGATGCTGACCAGTCCTCCTCAATGTGAACTGAGTGCCCGCCCCCTCCATGTGGACTGAGTGCCCGCCCCCTCCATGTGGGCGGAGGGCCGGCCCCCTCCATGTGGGCGGAGGGCCGGCCCCCTCCATGTGGGCGGAGGGCCGGCCCCCTCCATGTGGGCGGAGGGCCGGCCCCCTCCATGTGGACTGAGTGCCCGCCCCCTCCATGTGGGCTCCGTCTGCGGGCTGCAGTCAGGGGCTTCTCTGAGCGTCAGGCCGTCAGCCGTCACGTGGTGAATGAGAAGCGACCCAATCACTTGAAACGGTCAGGGAAGTTCTTCCTCAAACGAACAGTACATATGCACGTACACCATGCCGTTCAGGGCCACTGTATGATTACAATAAACTCACAAAAAAAACTGTTTCCGAAATGTTTTTATCCAAGTCACTACTGACTCGGTTTTACAACTTGTGAAAGTTCATAGAATTAACCTAAACGTTGCCCTCCCCCCCAGCCAAACACAAGACCCCTCAGCTGATTCTGCATCACATATATCCAGATCCAATATCCATCCATCAATCTATATTGATATATCTATATCTGTATAGATGTACAGATATATAGATATAAAGATAAATGGAAATATGGAAAAAATAAACCTGAAGGCACACGATCAGGTTTAATTAGAGGGCCCCAGGCACATACCTGAGCATTCACCAAATAAAAAAAAGTTTCACAGCTAATGTAGCCGTTAGCACACTCAGGATCTCGTAATTACGAGATAATATCTCGTAATTACGAGAGAAAATATCTCGTAATTACGAGATACGGATCTCGTAATTATGAGATAAGGATCTCGTAATTAAGAGATAAGATATCATATTTACGACATAAGGAACTCGTTTACGAGAAAAGGATCACCCCTCTCATTCATAAATAACGTTGCTGGCTAGCTGCAGGCCGGCAAAGATGACGCTATCCGACGCTATCGTATTTAATCTCCTGCTCGGGTTAAGGCAATGGGAAATATTGATGCCCTCCTCACTTAAAAGTGAGGAGGGCATTAATATAAGTATGTCAACATTGCGCAGACATCTGAAGTCATTGGCCGGCAAAGATGACGCTATCGACGCGATCGTACTTAATTTCCTGCTCGAGTTGAGGCATTAATAATACTAATAATACATTTAATTTAGAGGCGCCTTTCAAGACACCCAAGGTCACCTTACAGAGCATATAGTCATCATAAATCGTTTTAAAAAAACAAGACATTGTGGAAAAAATAAATAAATAAACATAAGAAATAAGAAATAAATAAAACAAAAACAAGATAAAACAAAACAAACAAACAATCAAAACAGTGATCAGTTAGACGTTGTGTGCGAGTGTAAACAGGTGAGTTTTGAGTTGTGACTTGAAGGTTGTAATCAGGGGCGGCCTTCCCTACAGGCGGGTTAGGCGGCCGCCTAGAGCGCCATCTAGAGGGGGAGCGCCATCTAGAGGGGGAGCGCAAAATATAAAATGCGCCCGAAAAAAAAAAAAAAAAAAAATTAATCATTGGCCACGTTATACCACTGTTAAGGGGCGTTGTCCGGCCCCGACGCGCAGCGGAGGGCCGGCGACCCCCTTCACAGTGGTATAATGAGCACATGCCACTGAAGTGGTCCGACTGGGCTTTTCTCCTGAGCAGTCCCAATGACTTCGTCTGCGCAATGTTGACATACTTATATTAATGCCCTCACTTTTAAGGAATCAATCAATATTTCCCAATGCCTCAACCCGAGCAGGAAATAAAATACGATAGCGTCGGATAGCGTCATCTTTGCCGGCCAATGACTTCAGATGTCTGCGCAATGTTGACATACTTATATTAATGCCCTCCTCACTTTTAAGGAACATCAATATTACCCAATGCCTCAACCCGAGCAGGAGATTAAATACGATAGCGTCAGATAGCGTAATCTTTGCCGGCCTGCAGCTAGACAGCAACGTTATTGATGAATGAGAGGCGTGATCCTTTTCTCGTAAACGATATCCTTATGTCATAAATATGATATTTGATGTCGTAATTACGAGAACTTTTGTCGTAATTACGAGATTCTGAGTGTGCTAACGGCTACATTAGCTGTGAAACTTTTTTTTATTTGGTGAATGCTCAGCGCCACCGTACATACCTATTTAATCTTAATGTGTGACTCATTCTCATATAATTCTTCATCTAGTCATACATCAAATTACTGGATACGAATTTCTGACCCCAATAAAATGAACAAACAATTGTATAGCCTACTTTGATGGAAATATTTAATAATAAAAAGAAATGAGCAGAACGAGAGGTCAATTCTAATAAAATGTAACATTTTACAAAAGTCATTAACAGACAAGGAAGAGAAGGACTGAGGTGTGTGTGTGTGTGTGTGTGTGTGTGTGTGTGTGTGTGTGTGTGTGTGTGTGTGTGTGTGTGTGTGTGTGTGTGTGTGTGTGTGTGTGTGTGTGTGTGTGTGTGTGTGTGTGTGTGTGTGTGTGTGTCAGTGTCAGTGACTGGCCACACTGGGGTGCAGGGGTTTGACCCGGACCCTGCGGGACAGCCCCAGTCTCAGCACCCCCCCAGCGGGGGACCTCAGCGCAGAGCCCTGGGAGGGGGAGGGGCTGCTGCCCAGCTGACCTGGAGGAGGAGCCACAGTATTGACCAATCAGTGAACTGCTCCCAAACCTGGTTAATAATTAGTTAATCATCGGTGCAGATTGCTATGAAAAAATACAATCATGCCAGAGATCGATAATGTGCCAACTAGCATTATTACAATTGTCAAAATGTACAGAAATATCTTTTCCCCTTCTGACCAAACTTTGCAGAAGTAGAAAAGAGAATGAATGACATAAATATCAAGGATCATGGGAATTTCCTCAAAGTGTACTGATCCTTTCAGTTTCATTGCTATGACTAGGTCTTTACGATCATGCCTCCCAAGGTCCTAACAGATATATGTATAGAGGCCAGCATTGACCTCTAAGACCCATTGCTTGGCTAGGTCAGTATCGCTGCCTCATTGGACGACTGGCCTGTAAACTCAGTTTATATAACTTAACTTTATAGAACTAGAACTTTTACATTCTTAACCGATTTCAATAAGTGGGTTTCATAATTCTATTATTATATTATATTGTGTATATAATTGTATATATGTGTATTGAATACATACATATCTAATTCATACCCCACATAGATCATAAACCCTTGAATAAAAATGACTCATTGAAATGTGAAGTAAGTTCTACTGTTTAGTGTTAGTTTACAGCCTCGGCCTCTCCCACCATCGAGGATCAAAGGTAAATGCTCTGTTCTGAGGTCAACTTACCTGGAGGATTCCACTTGGAGACTTTGCTGCCCCCTGCTGGGCTGGCAGCAGGCACACAGGGAGGAGATGCGGCAGAGGGGGGCGGCGGCCTTCTGGATCCTGACCCCTGATTGACCGAGGGAGGGGTTCTGAGGGGCGTGGAGGCGGCGGCCCTGACTGGTGTGGAAGCTGTCAGGACATTTTAAAACAGTTAGAATTAACCCCTACCTGCTCTTTACTGAACGATAAACACAATTCAGTGAGTGAATAAATCCATAGATAGTAGGGTACCTGTCGCTGGTGGTTTGGCTTTAGCTGCTTTGGAGGTCAGCTTGTCCCTCTTAGAGGAGGTCTGGGGAGGAGGACGAGGAGGAGAAGTCTTCGTCTTCTTGGTCTCCTTCTTGCTTTTCTTGATGACCTTCCTCACGGTGAACTCCTCATCCTCACTCTCCGCCACTCCGCTCGAGTTGTCGTCACTTTCCGATTCTGAAAACCCATTCGGGAAAAAGTAGAATCAAAGATAATTGGGTGTCGTGTATGACAACACCGAAAAACAGAGCGCTGACGGGGGACCACCTGGTGTGAGTCTGGGCTTGTAGTCCTCGTCTGGGTCCTGGTCTGGGTTCTGACCCCGTGGGGGCTCACCGGTCCTGGGGGAGGACTTGACCTTGGAAGACCCTCGCTCTGCCTGGATGTTGTCCAAACCTTCAGTTATAACACACAGCATGGAGACGGTTATAACACACAACATGGAGACGGTTATAACACACAACATATGGTTATAACACACATCAACATGGAGATGGTTATTACACACAACATGGAGACGGTTATAACACAACAACATGGAGACGGTTATAACACAAAAACCACATGGAGACGGTTCTAACACAACATGGAGACAGCTCTCAGTAATAGCCCAGGGTGCAGCCTGCTGGATGAGGCTGTAGAATGCGGACTACATAAAGTCTAATTACCCATCAGGTTCCCGTTTACGCTGCAGTTAGAGAACAGCAGAGGGGAAGGATCTTCTCTCTCCTCCCCACGTCGTCCATCCTCAGCTTCTGAAGGAAAATACATTTATAAAAAAGGCAAAAGGTTAACTACTTCAGGTCGATAACAATGTGTCTAACTACCATTGGTCCGTCCCAATATTGCTCAATTGATGTGATGTAGATATTATTTCATCAACTGTGGTCCTTAACGTATGCATTAGTGATAGATAGAGGGATGGCTATATCTGAGGGAAGGCTTAATCTAAGGAAATCTTAATCTGAGGAACGGCTAAATCTGAGGGAAGGTTTAATCTGAGGGGAGCCTTATTCTAAGGGAAGGCTGGCTCTGAGGGAAGGTTTAATCTGAGGGAAGGCCTAATCTGAGGGAAGGTTTAGTTTAGTCTAGAGGGATTTCCGGCACTCAGCAATGATCTTTAGTATCTTGGACCAAGGGTCGCCCCCCAGGACCTGAGGCCGGGTCCTTTCTCCCATCATCACAACACGCTACTGTCTTTATGTGTTGTGTATTCATTAAGTGAAACCAGGTTCCTTCCAACCCATTACACGCTGGTAAACCACCGACACACCTGTGGTGGGGGACAAGTCCGCGGTGGGGGACAGACCCATGGTGGGGTACTGCTCTGTGTGGAGGGTGGGGGTCAGACTCGTGGTGGGGGACAGGTCCACGTGGCAGTCTTTGGTACCGTGGAGCAGAGACAGGGTGAGCGCTGCCTCCAGGTCTCGCTCATACAGCTTCTGATCCGGCGGCTTCCTGTAGGAGACACAGCAGAGACGAGAGGATATCACACTGAACACAGGGGCAGGTTGGGTTACAGCCGACTAACAACAACATCATCCTCTCAGCTAATCACTAACCAGTAGTTATTATTGTAGAACAGTATGTACCTATGGCTGAAGTAGACAACATCTATTTTTGTGTTTCAGTATGGCAAATATATGTTGACGTTTCCAAATAAATTTCACAACAATTATCCACATCACCATCATGATAAACTTCTTCACGGTGACCAAAGCTATCCTTGTAGTTGATCAGTGTTGACATGGGGGCCTAATAACAATACGGGTGTATTAACATCTTCCTACCTGTCACTGTGGTTGGCTGAGGGTTGTGGATGTAAATCCTGACTGGAGGACTTGCTCAAGGGTTTCTTGAGCACCGGTTTAATTTCCTCTCTTGGTTTCTTGCTGGCAGGCGGCTTTGAACTTGCAAAGTCCTCATCTGAGAAAACAGACACATGAGGTGTGTCGAACACACACACACACACACACACACACACACACACACACACACACACACACACACACACACACACACACACACACACACACACACACACACACACACACACACACACACACACACACACACACGTTCATTTACCGTCATCCAGGTCGCAGTAGTTGATAACCTTCGACTTCCTGTCCAGCGAGAAAGAGCATAACATCGGTGAATAATCCTTTATATATCATACATATGACATTCCAGATATATCGTTATTGGTTTACCTTGCAGGCCGATCCATAGTTGGTAACACGCTCGAGTTACACTATCTAACGTGGTTTCTTTAGCGACACGTTTAGCTTCTTAGACAGCACATATCCCGTTAATGTCTTAACATTAGGTAATATAAGGCCAGCTATAGGGTAACATATTTAGTTTTAATAGATAAAATCACGTTAAGTGAGGCAAACTGGTAAGTTTAATGAAGTTTTCTAACTGTAACGTCGTCCTCGGTTTTCAAGCCGCCCGCCCGAACTTCGCGTCTTGTTGACAATCTGAAGACCGCAGCGGCCGATTCGTTACAATATATTAACAAAGAAATTATAGATTTTACATAATTTTTAACTCATAAATGAAACACATTCTAATATAAATAACAAAACAATTCAAATATAATTATTTGACTTAATATATGCGTTTATTATACGAACAGGGCTTATACGTAATCGTACCGAATCTGCTGATTTGGACCCGGGGGCTAACCAGTCAGAATTTTTATTTTTACGTTACTATTATCCTATTAGATTACATACATGTTATATGATATTACTATTAAATATACATGGTCATAAAACTCTTGAATTGTAGAGACTAGCCCAAATTTAGCCATAAGTACAATAAGCGAGGAATGTGCTTCCCCCTGGTGGGTCCTGACCCCCGGGACCCACCAGGGGGCAGCACCAGTCCTCTCAGGGGACCCACAGGTCCGCTTCGGACCTGGCAGGGCGGATGAAGGCCGGCCCGTAATGACTATGATGGTCCGGCTCGGTCCGCCCACACGCCCACTCGCCGGCCGGAAGCAATCATAGGTCCGTCGATCTCCTCAGTGCACTTCAGGAAGAACATCTTTTAAAAGCGACTCCAGACTCATCATCTCCCCGAGTGGGAGGCTGCGGGCTGCGGGCTGTCGCACACTGGACCCGGACCGACGGGGGGATGAGACGGTCCTCAAGGGCAGTGGGGCCAGACACCCGGGCCAAAGGCCACCTGCGGTCGGGCATTCCTCCACTCCTACAGCACCGCCTACAGGCCGGACCAAAATATCACACGCACACACACACACGCACAAAAACACGCACACAGGCGAGACGCGTCACATCGCGTTGGCATGCTTTACTTTCGCTAATTCCGAGTGTTTACATCGTCTTCTTCTGGACTATAAGAGGACTGCGGTGTGAGGAAAGCTGCAGGCGTACGGTCCAGTCTAGCCTCAGCTCGACTAATAGTGCGGTCAAAATGTACTCTGCACTGATGTTGTTGACCTGCCACCAAAATAGTGTGGAATTGTATAGATGTCGCAGGAACCGCCAACGCTGTACCGCCACTTCCATCATGTGTTTTTTATAAACAAAGTCACATGACCCGATAAGTATTTACTGTGCTTCCCGAGAGAGCCCTGCTGTAACTCTAACTGTTGGGTAATGAGAGCCCAGAATAGCACACCTCCATGTCCGCCTGGGTTATGATGTAGGTCTACCTCAGGGAAATGAATAAACACATTCATTCATTCAATTCAGTCACGTATGGCTTTTGCTGTTCCCCAACCCTAGGTATTGATCAAAATCAGCAGGTGTACACCACATAAGTTAGTAAGGCCGTCCATAGCTGGAACACAAGACGAATTTGGAACAATTTGTGGCACTCATGTCCCCTTATACTACTAACTAGAGAAATGACTGCGTGACAGACATTTAATGCACAATCAAACCTCCCCCACCGGCCGGTGTTGTGAGACAGCGCCGGGTGAATACTTCCTGCTCTCAGATCAGATCCCGGCCGGTAAATAGACCGGTCGTAAATGCCAGCTCTCCATCCTCTGCTGCCAAGACCACTATTTTGGTATCAGGTGTTGGTCGTCCAGGGAGATTGACGAGCCCAGCACTGACAGTTGTGAGGTCATCAGCGGGCTTGGTTTGAACCGGTTCTGCTGGAAGTGGTCAGGGGAGCAGTTTCCCCTCAACCACTAATGAGAGCAGCCCTCGTTATGTATGTGTTTGTGTGTGTGTGTCTCTCTCTCTCTCTCTCTCTCTCTCTCCCTCTCTCTCTCTCTCTCTCTCTCTCTCTCCCTCTCTCTCTCTCCCTCTATCTCTCATTGCTGTTGGCCTTATAAGGATGTTCCGTGGGCGGAGCCTATGATTATGTGTTTATTTACATGATTGTACTTTCTTAGGGATGAAAATAAACGTGTGAGCATGCTTCTGATGAGGCCTAATGGTTGTTGATCTCAGCGATACCATTCCAATCTAAAATAAGGATCTGGTACACTTTGGATGAGAGCAGACTGTAGTAACATGTTACAACAGTGACTGAAGATGCTTTCTGTGTCGGTGATGAGTCGCTGGTTAAAATGCATTCTGTACTCATTGTCCGAGTTGGACTGAAACTGGTTTGTTTTGGATCTGTCCACAGCAGCTCCTCTCTACATAATCGTATCGTTCCTCCATACAATAGACTCAGAACCACTTCCAATCCGCACTCTTCCACGTGTAAATAAAAACTAAACTGAAACCTCCCCCGTCTCAAAAGCCATCCATCACCATGAGTTAAGTTGGTCACGTTCCTCGGATATCCGGCATTGCAGATATGTCAGTGTGGTGTTGTTATTCCAACATGAGAAAAGAGGCGGACCGCCGGGCCCCTGGACAGCGGCCACAGCGGCCACACCGGCCTCAGACCAGCGGGCAGAGGAGTGGGCGGACGGCTCCTCTCAATCAGCCACACCACAGCGGCCACTGCTCCTCCCGGCCTCCTCCCGGCCCGCCTCCTGCACACATGGCAGACACCACATGCTAGCTGTCCCCCCCCCCCCGAGCCTGGTGGGGGCGCCCTGCTGGAGGCAGGGTGGGCTGCCCCTGGTTCAACCCAACCAGCAACCAAATGAGAGTATGGTCTGCTGTTATTATCCGTCTCAAATCCCCTTTAGTTGAATCAATACTATTTAGAACTGTCTTCTTCCACGCTGTGTACCATCGGACCAAAGCTGATATGATGTATAATCTAGGCTTGTATCCCAGGAGTCTTAAGATAAGGATGTTGGCATTCAGGAGTAGGTCAATAGAGTCGAGGCTTTATGGATCTGTGGGTGATGGACATTGAGGATCAAACTGAACGGTAGAATACCTTCCATAACATCGTCCTGCACTCATCACTCCCCTCATCATTCTATTGGCTCCTGAGACAATAGATTGAATTTAACTGCAGCGGCATACATTCACTGCACCCATGCAGAATTCTAAAGTCTCAAGCCACCCCTCCACTCTCACTGTGTCATTAGAGCAGCACAGAGACCGCGCACGTCGAGGTTCACGGGCAAAGCACGGGGTTACCCACCCACACTATCAGGGTCCCCCCCGGGGGTTCAGAGGTGAGTGTGCAGTGTGATTATACGTGTAGAGCAGCACAGAGACCATGCATGTCGAGTTCACGGGCAAAAGCACAGGGTTACCCGGCTACGCTATCAGGACCCCCCCGGGGTTCAGAGGTCAGCGTGCAGTGTGATTATACGTGTTGACAAACTGCAGGGGGTATAAACAGCATCAAAGGGCTGGCGTCGGCGCCCAGGGCACGCGGTCGTAAACTCTGACACCAATTAAAATAGTGGCAGGCGAGTGGCGTTGTTTTCTGCGGGCCACGGGGGGGGGGGAGGGTGGAGGCCGGTCATTCTCATTAGAGGCCGTGTGAGGGGACTCTAAAGGGCACCAGATAGCGTCTACTGTTACTCTTCCCTGTTCAGCAGGCTCTCTTTGTTCATCTAGATCCGAACGTGTTCTATTGTACGAGACGTGGCCTTCGCGGCTCAGCTCATCCCAGGTAAGGATGTTTGTAGCCTGCTGCTTGTGTTTCTGAACCTGTTTCCTGCACCCTGTGAGTGGAAACAGTGGAACTGCTTAGTCCATTGGAGGATAAATTAAGTGATTCAAGTGAGATTCTTTAGATGTGCGATTGAGATGCTATACCTGCAATGCAGACGATGACAAGGGTTTTATTTCTTGAAATAAGTTCAAATAAGTCGAGTTAAGTCATCTGTTACCATAAGGCTATAATTGGGTTAATGCGATCAAAAAAAAAATATCCCTGTTGATTGCCACGCAGAGACGTTGTAGCATGACAAGTTACTTCCTGGGCGGTTTTTTAAAGAGTGCAAGTCAACCGCATGGGCTTAGTGATGTGCTGCAATGCAGTGAATGAATATTCTCTAGAGCACCGATGGCTGTTGTTACAGCTTTTCTCCAGCAGAGGGCAATGTTTGCATGCAGGAATTTAAAGAAACACGGAGTTTCGTTTGGAATTTTATGGACCTAAGCAGAGCTTATTGTTGTAGTTTATTTAACCTTTTCCCGAATATATACATTCATCTAGGGTTATTATATAGAATAAGATTAGATGGTTGCAGTCAAATCAAACAACGAAAAATTAATTCAAGGGTTACAACTGCAAAAGAACAGAGCAAATTAAAAAACGACCCCAATATTTGGGGTCGATATCTTTCTATTTTACTTCAGGGTATAAAGAATTGTTGTTGACAAAAACAACAAACCTTGGTTAACAGAGAGGCCTCTCCAAACTCTTGCAATGAGTAACAGGTCCTGCTGGTAGAATATCATTTGATATTGAAGAGCAGGACAGAAGGGACAGGCGGCCCGCCAGAGCCGGGGCCTTTGATCGCTGCTCTTGTACCCACACACACATTCAGCCCTGCAAAGGCCAACGCAACTGACAAAATATCAACCCCTAGGCTGCTGGCAGGGAAGAGGGTCCACCCTACGATGACTCACCCTGGCCGTCTTGTGCCAGCGTCCATCCCACCCACCCCCCCCCCCCCCCCCCTAGAGGACCACCACCCCCACCACCTTCACCACCCCCACCACCTTCACCACCACCACCATCCCCACCGACCTCCACCACCACCCCCACCTTCACCACCATCCCCCACCACCCCCACCACCACCAACCCCACCACCACCAACCCCACCACCACCCCAACATCACCACCCACCGCCCCCCCCCCCCCCCCACCACAGCCTCCTCTCGTCTCTCAACCACCAAAATAATACCTCCGCCCTCCTGCTCATCGATACTCCTGAAGTGCGGGCCACCATCGGCACCTACAAAGACACACGCACCGACCGACCCACACGCACAGAGCAGCACGCACACGCCCCCTCTCCCGCGGCGGCCGGGACGAGGCGGCGGTCCCCGTCCCGCGGCCGAGTGGCGGCGGCGGCCGCGGTTTGCGTCCCGTCGCGGTGAGAACGTGCGAAGCGCTGAGCGAATGTGTGAGAGGATTCCTGGCATTCCCTGGAGCGGGCCCTTCAGCCCGGGGCCGGTGTTAGGTTCCTGGGAGTGAGGGAAGAGGAGCTGGGATGGGGGGGGGGGCTGGAGATGGGGGTAAGGGGTGCGCACTCAGCAGCTGACACCTCCTCTGATCTCTATACCCTGTGCACCCCCTCTCACGACCCCGTCCTTCCGTAAAGCGAATCCCCCGAATTTCAAATATGGCTGCCTTGTAAACCGCATGCTCTCTCAGGATAGTGCCCCCCCCCCCATGCCCTCCCCCTTCCAGGGAAGATGGGGTTGGGGGTTGTTGATGGTTGTGGTGGTGATGTTTGGGGTGTTGATGGTGGTGCTGGTCTTGGTGGAGGTGGCCGGGGTGAGGGCGGGGTCGAGGTTGGTGATGGTAGGGGGGGTCTTGCTGGTGGTGATGGTCGTGGTGGTGGAGGGGGAGGTGTGCGGAGACAAGGTAGTAGGGGTGGTGTAGTCGGGTGTGGGTGCTGATAGTGGTGGTGGTAATGCTGGGGGACTATGCACCGAGGGTCTCTGAGCTGCCTCGTCACATCTTGTTGGTGCGAGACTCCCTAGGGTGTTGGGTGGGGCTGGGGGTGAGGATGTGATGGTTAAGATCAAAGTGATTGGGGGCTGTCATCACTGCCCCCCCCCCCCTCCCCTCCATCCTCTCTCTTTGCTACGGTTGCTTTTCCTATTCCACAGTGCCAGCAATTATGTCGATAAGACCTGCAGCAGGCCGCTTGAGTCAGATGACTCAGCCTGAGTCAAGTGACTCAGCTGGAGTCAGGTGACTCAGAGTCAGGTGAGTCAGGTAACTCAGCATGAGTCAAGCTGAGTCTGACTTAATTTGAGTCAGGGGACTCAGCTCAAGTCAGGTGACTGAGTTAGGTGACGGAGGCCCTGGTCTCTCCTGCTCATGGGTGTTGCCCGGTGTTGGGTGGGGCTTCTTGGGCATGACACGACACTTTAACAGACCAGGTGCAGTCAGCGCCCCCCCCCCCACGGACACTGCAGTGTTCTTACACCACCATCACCACCTGCACCTGCACCGTCCCCACTCCACTACCTCCACTATATACAGTCAACACCGCCACACCTCCACCCACACCATCTCCCACCTCACAACCTTCACTACCACCATCACCACCATCGTTACTAAAATATCACCTGCACCACCACACACACACACACACACACACACACACACACACACACACACACACACACACACACACACACACACACACACACACACACACACACACACACAGACACACACACACACACAGACAGACACAGACACACACACACACACACACACACACACACACACACACACACACACACACACACACACACACACACACACACACAGACACTCCCGCTGAGACTGCTGCATCATGATAAGCCATATAGGACTCTCTCTAGAGGACGCTCTGACTCCCAGGAGTAACCCTGAGTCATGCTGGGCCTGTTCCTAGATCTCAACACACACCGATTTGTATTTGTATGACTCAGCACTTTTGCCTCATCCGATGAGAAGTTTTTGTGTGTGTGTGTGTGTGTGTGTGTTGGTGTGTTTGTGTGTCTGTCTGTGTGCGTCAACGTAGAAGCCATAGAGGAGATCCCAGCCTTGTTTCAGAGTTCAGAACTCTGAGCTCCTCCCTTCAGGGCATGAGTCATCATTTGTCTCTCAGCAGCAGCAGCAGCAGCAGCACCACAGCAGTTGGCCTTCAACTCCCAGAACCCCCTCTGTGTTTCAGAGTACAACAGGATCCTGAATATTCACACCGCTCTGTTTTTGGTGGAGGGGGCGGAGGGGGGTGAGAGCAGTGTTGCCAGATTGGGCCCGATTTTCCAATCTGGCAACCCTGGCTACAGCGCTCTGCACCCAGGGTCTCAATATTGGGCGGGAAATCGGGCCCAATCTGGCAACACTGGGTGAGAGGCTGAACTCTGCAGCTGACTCAGCGGAGAAACTCGGTCTCCTCCCCAGCCATGGAGAGCGCTTTGCCTTCAGCATCTCGTCCCTACTCTGCGGATTAAAATCCAATCGCTGTAACCCCTTGGGTCGATGTCTCAGCGAGACCCTCGTATGTTAGCGGTTCATGAATATATTCCCCCACAGTGGGACTCACACACGGTGCGGCGGTGTCAGAGAGGGGAGCTTCATGGAGGCTGGGGGTCGATAGATGATGAGACAGGCAATATGCATCAGGAGCAGTGAGGTCTGAGGAGAAGGTGGGCGGAGGAGGAGGAGCAGAGGGAGGAGGAGCAGAGGGTGGAGGAGGAGGAGCGGAGGGAGGAGGAGGAGGAGCAGAGGGAGGAGGAGGAGGAGCGGAGGGAGGAGGAGGAGGAGCAGAGGGAGGAGGAGCAGAGGGAGGAGGAGGAGGAGCAGAGGGAGGAGGAGCAGAGGGTGGAGGAGGAGGTCAGCAGAGGGAGGCGTCATCATGGGGTTCCTGTGTTCTTCTACCCAACAGCCCAGACAGAAGGAGGCCGGACCTACTAGTGTCTTGGGCTTCAAGAAGGAAGAGCGAATGCATGAATGAATGAATGAATGAATGAATGAGTGAGTGAATAAATTAATAATTCCTTTTAAATGTACCAGATGGTCTGGCTTTCTGCTAGTCTGCTAGTTTCTGCCATAAATGTAGTAATTTATCTCTTATCCAAATGAAATCCAGGTTAGGCTGTGAAGAATAAAAGCATCCAAACTGCTGTACACTCCCAGTCCTGGAGGGACTAAAGTGTTAGCAATTGAAATGTTGCACAACCTTTCTGATAAGAAAAAACAACTAGACAGACCGAAGGGAGCAGCTATAGGAAGAAACAACTTTTAGTTGACAAGTGAAACTAATCATAGTTAATGCATTGTGACTTTGATTGTCTCTAATGCTCCCACTCAATTATAAGGCTTAGGGCCCAGGCATGACTAATCTATCTGTGATTTACCAGCGATGGTGGACCCAATGCAGTCTGACTGATTATTATTATTGTCCATTCCAGAGAAATCCCCTGTGAATGCAGAGGCTTGCCAGCTGCTGTTTCAATAGTGACCTCTAAAGCTGTCTTCATAAAAGGCTAATTAAAGAGCTTAATCCTGCTGGATCTCCTTACCCCCTGACTCTGGGATGTACACAAATTCGTATGATACCCTGTTCTTTGGTGTGTTGTGATTGATTGATCTGTGTGTCAGGGTCATGTGTGTGTGTGTGTGTTTGTGTGTGCAGGTTCTATTTCGGTCCTATAGGGGGGCTGATCCGTCCCCCTATACATCCTGTCTGTGTGTCTGTCAGTCAGCCCGTTTACATTCTGCTGTATTCTCTCAAGGCCCAAATTGCGACATTGTCCGTTGGCTGTTATGTGGAGGGCCGTCTCAGACCCCCGTCCGTCCGTCCGTCCCCTCTTACCCCATTCCGGCCACCCTCCAAACCTAGGACTCTTGTCTTCTAGTCACGGGGTCCTGACCTTCTGGGGCTGTGACCCCATTAACTCAGGGAAACTCAACTTAGGAAATTAGTAGGAAACAAACACACTCACACTCACTCAAACACACACACACACACACACACACACACAGACACACAGACACACACACACACACACACACACACACACACACACACACACACACACACACACACACACACACACACATAAACACACACTCACAGACACACACACACGCCCACACACACACACACACACACACACACACACACACACACACACACACACACACACACACACACACACACACACACACACACACACACACACACACACACACACACACACACACACACACACACACACACACACACACACTCAAACACACACATTATTAACAAAATATTTTGATGTACTGGGTTACATTTTTGGCAATATTTCAAACACGACAGACTCCAAATTACATTGATTCAGGTCCATAAAAATTAGACCTATTTTACCAATTTTCCATTATATATTGCAGCAAGAACTTCTATAAAGTGGAACACTGGCGCTGATAAGAAAGGGTACTATGAGCATAACCAACGAAAATGTAATCCAACCTTAAATATATTGTCTCTAGTTGTGAAAAAGTTGTGAAGGTGTCCTCCACCCCTATGCAACCCCTGCTATCCACGGCCTTGATATCCAATAAGAACCAAACCATAATAAGTTAGTCTTCTTTATAACGATGGTCTTTGAGAAGTCGTTAGCAGGCGTAATCATTAACCAACCTTAGCTAAATCAAACATGGCCCCGGTCCAGTGAATGATAATTAACAGAATGTGTCTGAGCTCAATACTAGCGGCTACTCCCATTGATCGGGGCACTACTCGTCGATATTGTAGTATTGTCTATTCAGGCGTTAGAGCGGTTTGCATGGCAGCATGCTTGCAAAGCAGAACTACAGCTTCCCCACCTCGATTGATTTACCATCAGTGTGTTAGGGCCAGCATGACTTCAGTGAAAACCCAGCTCTCTGGGTGGTTTTAAAAAGTCTACCTTGGATGATGGAGGGTGCTGATAATCATTGTGTCCTGCAAAATATAATATGTTTCCCCAAATTTTCCTTTTTCCCTTCACCTGCTTCATTGCTTTTTTAATTGCATTCTGCTAATGTGTGATTGCCAGCTATATCTTCAGCGAGTGAATGCATTTTAATAAGTTAGCTATTGCTAGTAAGAATTAACTCAATCTTTCTTTCCAGCAAGAAGTGGCCATACAGCCTTTTGCCACACCTACCAGTTTGGTGCATTGCAATGCTAATAGTTGCTAAGGGAGGTCTTATTGTCTTGGTAATAGTTGCTCAGGTAGGTGCTATAAGCTAAATAATCGTTTCTACGGAAGGTGTTAGGGAGGTCTTATTGCCGTGGTAATAGTTGCTATGGGAGGTCTTACTATCATGGTAATAGTTGCTATGGGAGGTCTTATTGCCGTGGTAATAGTTACTATGGGAGGTCTGATTGCCGTGGAAATAGTTGCTATGGGTGGTCTAATGCTATTGTAATAGTTGCTATGGTTGGTTGTAATAGTTGCTATGGGAGTGCTTATTAGTGTGGCAATAGTTGCTATGGGAGGTCTTATTGCCAGGGCAGCAGAGCTCACCTTGCGCACGTGGGCAGTCCCCGAGTGCATTCTGCCCCTTACCCGGGTACACTATGGGGGTACCGTTACCGGGGTAGGCTACGGCATGGGGGTCCCGTTACCTGGGTACGGCATGGGGGGGGGGGGGGGGGGGGGGGGCGAGGGTTCCCGTTACCCAGGTACAGCATGGGGGGGAGGGGGTCTCATACAGCATGGTGGGGGGGGGGGCGTTACCTGGGTACAGCAGGGGGGGGAGGGGGTCTCATACAGCATGGTGTGGGGGGGGGGTGTTACCTGGGGGGGGGGGAGGGTTCCCGTTAGCCTGGTACAGCATGGGGGGGAGGGGGTCTCATACAGCATGATGGGGGGGGGGGCGTTACCTGGGTACAGCATGGGGGGGGGGGATCTCATACAGCATGGTGGGGGGGGGGGGCGTTACCCGGGTACAGCATGGGGGGGGGGGGGGGGGGGGTCCGTTACCCGGGTACAGCATGGGGGGGGGGGAGCTCGCGTTACCCGGAGTATCCGCGGCATTTTATTCAAGCTATGTGCTTACATTATTGTGTGAGTGCTGGCGACATTCTTACAATAATCCGCCGCAATCGGAGCACGTTGGGTAAACGTCCTGGACCAACAGCGGAGGAAGTGCCGCAGGATGGTCCCTGCTCCCCGGTGACTGGCAGACTGTTTTTGCACCTCCTTTCTAAATAAGGAAGCAGGCTGTCAGACATATGACCACCGTCCCGATTTGGGTTCTGCGACAGTAGGCCTATCCATCGCATCCCATGATTGCTCAACGCTGTCCAATGAAAGGCCTCCACCCCTCCCCCCCACCCCCCCCATCCCACACGCACGCGGAGCAGGACCACGGAGCCCAGTCTCATCACGGCCCAGGATTCGTTGGACTACACTTTTTGGGGGGGATTTGGAACTTTCTCTCCCCCTAACTCTCTCACTATCTCTCTCTCCCTCCCTCTCTCCCTCTCCCTCTCGCTCTTCCCTTCGCCTCCCATCTCCTCTTCTCTCTCTCCTATGATGATGGGATAGCGATCATCAGCAGCGGCGTGATGTCATCGCAGCAGGATGTGATCGGCCGTCCCGCCCGGTGAGGTGAGCAGAGTTTGGAGAGGAGCGGTGATCCGACCCGGCGGATCCCCCCCCCCGAGGCGCGGAGCTCTGAAAGATGGTCACCTCCTCACGCCGCGTCTCCCGCCACCCGTCCGTCTCACGCGCTCCCGCCGCGGGCTCTGCCTCGATCCTCCTTCCAAGAATAAGACACCGCCATGCCACCGGCAGAGAAATAAGAAGAGTTGTATTTTTAGGGCGGTTATTGGACCACGTGCCCAAAAGGTAAACCGGATGGCCATTGCTGCGCAAAGTGTTCTGGTCGGCCTGTACAGCATGCACGAGGCCAGGACTACGTGGACGCGCACTGCCCTGGCGGTGCTCCTCGCGTCTCTTCTTGTGGGGATCGTGGCGTCATATCCGACCCATAGCAGGACTACTCATAATGCGACTTTACTGGAGCGGCGCTGGGAGACCCTGTTCTCCCGCTCGTACCTGGGGCTGAGCGGTGACCGCTCCGAGCTCAACTGGGAGAGCGACTACCTGCTGGGCATCAAGCGGGTCCGCCGGCTCTACTGCAACGTGGGCATCGGGTTCCACCTGCAGGTGCTGCCGGACGGGGTGGTCAGCGGGGTGCACAGCGAGAACCCCTACAGTGAGTCTGTGCGTGTGTGTGTGTGTGTGTGTGTGTGTGTGTGTGTGTGTG
Organism: Gadus chalcogrammus; assembly: GCF_026213295.1. Taxonomy (NCBI): domain Eukaryota; kingdom Metazoa; phylum Chordata; class Actinopteri; order Gadiformes; family Gadidae; genus Gadus; species Gadus chalcogrammus. The sequence continues at coordinate 12,717,942 of NC_079430.1, forward strand.
TGTGTGTGTGTGTGTGTGTGTGTGTGTGTGTGTGTGTGTGTGTGTGTGTGTGTGTGTGTGTGTGTTTATTAAGAGATCGGCCGGTGCGCTTGGCAATCATTAAAGGGGACTGCCGGTGGCATTGCTGAAAGTTTCTTTAAGCAAAGACTAATCTATTAAAAGCCTTATATCCGCCAGCGCAAAATATTCTCCTTGACCAAAACATGACATGAATGCTTGGACCAATTTAGACGGCCGCTTATTTTTACCCCGAGTGCTGCTGTCAGTCAGCGTTCAAGTGACCCATGCACGCTGCTCGTAAAGCGGCAGACTTTTAGACAGAGAGGGGGTGGGGGCTCCAGAAAAGTGCGTTTCGCTGAAGCGAGCCGGTCTCTGCAGCCCGTAGACCAGAGACTCATCGAGTCGCAGTGCACCTGCAAGGTTACACCCACTGCTGCAGAGCCGCGGAGTCGCAGCTACCCGCAGACCCACCAGTCAGCCCCCTGTCCCCCCAGGCAGGAGCAGGACTCCCCATAATCATGTGTTCCCTGCAGGCCTGATAGAGATCTCCACCGTGGACCGAGGCGTGATCAGTCTGCGGGGCGTCAGAAGCGAGCTGTACGTCGCAATGAACGGCCGGGGAAGGTTATACGGAACGGTACGTGCGCGTGCATGCTGTGACGCATCCCTTCCGTCGGCTCCCCGCTGGGAGGGATGCTGTGTGTGGAGACAGCTCCGCTCCTGGAGCGACGCGTTAGAAACGGGATGATGATGCAACGTTATGAATCGCATCATACTGATGAAAAGCAAAAGGCAATGCCAGAGGAGGGCAACCGCGCACATACGTCATTAGGTGACGTTTTAAAAATGCACACTCATTCTATTTCTTTATCACAGGAATCCGTCTACGCATGCATTTGGACGAAACGTAAGATAGATAATATTTGAAGCAATTAACAGCGATATGGATGTCACTTTAGTCGTATCATGACCTTAAAGGACCTTTATGTTTATTTGTTGTAGCCTAGTAATGTCCTTGGCATCCAGGAAGTTTTTTTTAGTCCTCATAAGTACGCAGGCTTCTGCAGCAGAGCCGAGAGATGAGGAGGAAGAGGAGGAGGAGGAGGAGGAGGGTTGTGTGTTGAAGAGTCTCTAGAGCAGGCACCACCTGCTCCAATGCATGCTCCACCTGACAGATTTACCGGCCGCGGGTCAAACGGCCGGCGGTACATACACACATTCGCTGACCTCAACCCCCCCCCCCCCCCCTCCCCCCCTCTCCCCCCCCACAGAGAGCGTTCAGGGATGAGTGCAAGTTCAAGGAGAGCCTGCTGGCCAACAACTACAACGCCTACGAGAGCCTCATTTACCCCCGCTCCTACATCGCGCTCAGTAAGCACGGCCGGGCCAAGCGTGGCAACAAGGCCACCACCGCCCAGACCGTCACCCACTTCCTGCCCCGCCTGTGACCCCCCACACCCCTGCCCGGGGGGGCCGGGGGGCCGGGAGGAGGGAGGACGGAGTGGGGGGGGAAGGGGCCAGAGCCCGACTCATTTGCACACGACGTGGAAGATCTTCCAGGTAACTTTAGAGCAGAACACAAAAGAAGAGGAGAAAAAAACTGAAGCACCTTCATGATATACTCACTAGCAGACTGCAGAGGACGTCGGAGTCGCACGCACACACAAACACACACACACACACACACACACACACACACACACACACTCACACACAAATATTTATTCTCTTTCTATACATATACACGTGTACGTTTGTTGAGCTGTCTTTGTATTACGATGACCTATGTATGCCAAACTGTGCTGCTTTAATCATTATGTTTCTTATCGGTTGTTGTTTTAATGATGGGGGGGGGAGGGGGAGGGGGAGGAGCTCAGCTGGTCTCACTTTACATTGGTGCTTGCTTTTACCAAACCATGTCATCATATACATATTTATAGATATATAAATATGTATATATATACGTACACACATGTATGTATGGATATATACATATATGCATTTAAGGAGTGAAACAAATACTTTTTATTACCTCAAAGAACCACTTTACTGGGGGGGGGGGGGGAGGGGGTCAATGGATTCGACCAGCGACTCTGGGCCGCCGGGTCAAGGATGGCCGCCACAAGCCGCTGAGGGAACTTGTTGAACGCACTTAATGCTGCACGCTTTATAGGTGCCTCGGTGTTCGCACTCGCAGCCCCTCTCAAAGACCTGCATGTAAGGGACACCCACCCACTGGAGTCAGAAATAGGTGCTCTGGGGTTTGGGGGGGGGGGGGGGGGGGGGGTTGGCTATCTGGTTTATTTTCTTTTCTGTAATTAGATTGATCAAGTCGTTAGCCGTCCTTTGGGGGGGGGGGAGCCTCCTGTGTTTGTAGCGGGCGGGTGTGAATCACCAGGAAACACGTGAATGTAGGACCGCTAGACCGAGCAGAGTAGTGGCTCGGAGTGGAGCTGTGGAGCCTGTCCTCTCAGACAACCTTGGTGCCGTCCCTGGAGAGCAGAGCTTCAGCTGTGGCGCTCAGTGAGCTAGCGCTACGCTCGGGCCCGCTGTAGCTAGCACACATCAGACCGGTCCGATCGCGCAATGAACAAAAGTGTAAATAGTGTATTGAATGAGAAATGCTAAGATGTATCAGGCAATAAACAGTTCAGGGTTTTTCTGTTACCGGCCAAAGATGGTGCCTCAGTGATTACGCAGTTCGAAATTGTCCCTGTAAGATGGTTTGCTGTACTTGTCTGTTTGTGTGTGTGCGTGTGTGTACCTCGGGCAGTCTTCCCACTTCCTGGTGTGCTCTGCAGTATCGCTGCCGCAGCAGGGTGCAGGATAGCAGGGTGATTTGGGACCTGCAAATGGAATCAGGGGAGGATCAGCTGATTGGTCAATGGGACTCAGTCCACCGTGGCCAGCAGGGCAGATCATACACTGGGATATTCTTCACAGACCACAATGTCTACCTGTCAACTGTAGATGCTGTATAACTGATTGTATTTTATCAAGGAAAGACGCTAAGTGGCTGTAGTTTATTAGGGAAAGATGCTAAGTGTCTGTAGTTTATTAGGGAACGATACTAAGTGGCTGTAGTTTATTAGGGAACGATGCTAAGTGGCTGTAGTTTACTAGGGAAAGACGCTAGGTGCCTGAAGTTTATTAGGAAAAGATGCTGGGTGGCTGTAGTTCATTCGGGAAAGATGCTAAGTGGTTGTAGTTCACAAGAGGCTCTGGCCATCGAGGCCTAGCCCCGCCCCCCAGAGCTGAGCTATAGGTCATAACTATCGTGTTCAAACGGTTGGTTGCGGCACGGTGGTTGTGTAAGACGGTGTCATGTCCAGTCCTTCACACACCAGCAGGAGATCTGGGCTTCTCTCGGAATCATCTAGAGCCGATTCAAAATGGACGGACGGTGTCTTTGTTTCCCCCTTGGGGGGGACTGTGTCGACATCTCGACGGGGGCACCACCCCCCCCACCCAACCCCCCCGAAGAAATATTTTAATCCAGTACAGACTTATTACAGTGTTTGCCCTGCTGTCTTTGTTGTTTCTCAGCCCCCCCCCCCCCCAAAACTAACACACACACAAAGCGCACACACATGCAAGAATGTGAATCTGCCAGGATGAACCCCCCCCCCCCCCCTGTGTACCTGAGCCCCCTCCCCCCCTGCCAAGCACCCAGCCGAGGGACCTCGGGATTCCAGACGTAACCCAGGAGCTTCCTGGTCATCCCTCATCCCTTTTTAGTTCAAGGTCACCGCCATGGATCTGCCTTGACCCCCCCCCCCCCCTACGGTGCTGCGTCGCTACGTCAGTGGTTGTTATTCGGCGGATGCCAAACCTCAGATATCATCTCCGCTCTGTTGATTGAACGCTCGCCACGGCGGTGAGGGCATAAAGGAACAGAGATTTATTATATGCGTTGTCGTTCTCCCTCTGGTTGGGGCCGTGGTGTCGTGCTGTTGGCCAGGGCACTTACTGTAGGCTAAAGCGCTATGACATCGTGTTCCGCTTTGAAATGCAGCACCCAAAACATGACACCCCCCACACACACATCGCCCCACTGAGGAGAGTCGCCCTCCGTCCCGGTCCAGCGCCTCGCTCTGCAGCCGGGGCGGTTGTAGTTCTGTGGAATCGAGTGCAGCGCAGCAGTTTAGCCTGAAAGCGACGGAGGGGGAGAGCAGAGGGAGGATATTTGAGTCATGCTCTCCTTTCAGCAGTACACTCTGTACTTTTCACGGTTTTACTCTCTGGGATAGAGAGTGGCTCTCAGAATGTCAGTCTGTCCATTAGCAGAAGTCCCCACCACTGCCGCTAACCGTAGCCGTTTTAGCTAACTAGCACCGCGCCGCGTGCGCTGGCGGAGGTTCAACTGTTCAGACCTGAGAGCGAACGGCTGGTTGTGTTCTTCAAACAGCGATGATGGTTGGGTTTTATTGACCCGATTGTTTTCAAAACATTGGGGCTGATTCGGGGGTGCTTTGGTTTGTTTGTACTTTTTTATGTTAGCACTACGCCAAAGGCTAGCTCAGCGCTACAGCACAGCGCATAGCGCTCCGACGCATCGGATCTCGAGAGTTTGGCTCGACGTTCTCTCGTGTACTTAATAAAAAAGAATTGTTGCTCTTGTAGTCGAGGTTGCATGCGGTACCAGAAGGGTATTAACCACTTGTTTGGGACATTTAACGCAACTTGAAAGTCGGGGAATTTGATGGTGTGGACGTGGTATTTTGCGCATGCGCCGACCACACGACAAATGGCTGCTTCTCACACCGACTCACGTGTCTCAATGCCTTTACTAGCACCTTATCGAGGATATCTTTCAAGCATTATTTTAAAGGTGAATAAATAAGTGAATGTCTTTTTGTTTCACGCCTGAGCGATGTACGAGTGACGCGAAAGAGCGGAATCACATAAAAAAGAAAATGCGAGTTTGCCCATGAAAAAAAAGCACCCTCTTTGTTTTAGCTTTGACCAAAACATATGATCAAAAATATTTCTTATTATTTAAAACTGTTTTTCACTGCGAGCATTTCTTTATAAATATATGGTGAGGATTTAAGTTTTTATTTTGCCATTTATCTCCGTTTCTACAGTCTTCATATTGTGTCAGTGTTTCATCAGACCTGTTTTAACTATGTTCCATTTGATCTTGTGTTCAGCGTTACTGTAAGGCCTGTCCATCTGTGTTCGCATATACCTCACCCTCTGCCTTAGTTTGAGTTTGCTAAGATGGTTGTAAATGATGAAGAAAACGAGAGCCTTATTGAACCGTTTTAGTGAAAACGCAGAGTAAGGATCGTATGTGCTGTGCACAGTAGTCCACTGTATTCCTGATAACAATAAAGATGTTGATTTTGTTTTTTATGCCATTGGTATGTTTTTATTCTCCCGTCTCTTGTGTTTGTAGGGGGGGTGCTGTGTGTGTGTGTGTGTGTGTGTGTGTGTGTGTGTGTGTGTGTGTGTGTGTGTGTGTGTGTGTGTGTGTGTGTGTGTGTGTGTGTGTGTGTGTGTGTGTGTGTGTGTGTGTACACACGGGGGACTGGGTCTGTTACAGTTTCTATTTTATCATTCAAATGTTTTGATATTGAACCTTTTTGTTATTACTATTTTGGTAGGTCTGCAGCCAGTCATTAAATATTTATATGTATTCATAATCATTAATAACCTATCAATTTCTCTAAACAAACGCCATTTTGTTTTGACATTCGATTTTTGGGAGTCTTTTTTGGGCTCAAGTTGCCAAGTGTGCTATATCAGTCGTTCACCACCACGCGTCAACAAATGCACAAACGGACAGGAGCCGAAGTTCAGCGTGTTGTTAACGGCGCCATCTGCCGTCCAAACAGCGCCAGTGCTGCTCTGGTGCAGAAAATACTAAACTCAACATGAACACTGGACGTCATGGTCATAACGTTATATTTATTCATACGTTGACAATATTTTTAGAAGTATATAAATATATAAACATACATATTTACATATACACATCATATATATATATATATATATATATATATATATATATCCTTTTTTTCTATTTCAATACAAAAGTAAAATTTTTGATAAAAATATGTTACAATTAAGGTTAAAACAAGAGTGAAGATTTGATTGATCTATAACGTTTACATTTCATAATGCTTAATAACTTCTAAAACTAAATAAGGCTACACAACACAAGGTTTTATTTTTAGCCAAATGAATAATAAATGACGGTCATTGTAGGTCCAGAGGCCTGGATATAGAGCACCTCCCCAAAACAGGGGGGGGGGGGGGGGGGACCGGCCTCCACGGTTGGACCGGCCTCCTGGAGGTGGACCGGCCTCATCGAGGTGGACCCACCCCTCCTGGAGGTGGACCACGCACAGTTCGTCCGACGGAAGCGCCTCTTCCGTCGGAGGAAAGCCGCACATCTGCTCGGGGGCGAGCGCTGCGTAAAGCCTGAGCGCAGAGCGGCGGTCTGGGCCCTTAAATAGGGACCCTTCTGTCTCTGGCTCAACACATCATCTCCAGACGGCCAGCAGCCACAGCGTCAGGATGGAGGTCACCAAGAAGTCCGAGCTGATGGACACCGTGCTGGCGGTGCTCCTCGCGGTCCTCCAGGGTTTCCGGCTGGCGGAGTCCGTCCCCAACCCCTCGCCGTTGCTCGGCTCCAACTGGGGCTCCCCGCGGCGGTTCGTGCACCTGCAGGCGGCCACGGAGCTCAACACTTTCTACCTGGAGATCACGGCCAACGGCGACGTGCGCAAGACCACCCTCAGGAGTCCCTACAGTAGGTGGACTTCTTAATATCCAGAGTTCATGTTAAGGATGGTTTGGGTTTGGACCCTCCGTGCATGTGTAACTTGTCGGATGTTCCTTCACGTCCGCAGCTGTGCTGATCCTCAAGGCGGAGACCAGGGAGCGCGTGGCCATCCTGGGCATCAAGAGTAATTACTACGTGTGCCTGGACTCCGAGGGGGTGCCCTACAGCTCGGTGAGGACCCCCAGCTGCTCTGCGGGAACATTGATCTGAACTAAGTGTTGAAGTTTAAGTGGATTAAGTCAACCCCAAATCCACTTGGTTCCGGGAGTCTTTACGCGTCTTTTACGCACGTCTCCATCGACGCTTTGCTTAAAGTCTGCAGCATGCCGGGCTTCACACACGGCTTGGCTGTCAAACCAGCCATAACTGAACCTATAGGTCCGTTATTAGTAATATCGTTAGCATTTTTTGATTTTTTTTAATATTATGATGATGACGATGACGTTGATGATGATGATGATGTTTGTTATGGTGTAGTCCGTCTGCCACCGGGACAGCTGCCTCTTCACCCACCGGCTGTTGGAGACCCACCGGGACGTGTACTACTCGTGGCGCAGTGGGATCCTGCTGGACCTGGAGGGCTCGCGGCAGACCTTCACCCCGGGGCGCTACGTGCCGCCCGGCGCGCTCTTCTTGTCCGAGCGGAACACGGTGCCGCTCGAGCGCCTCACGCACCGCGACAAGCGGACCCGGGGCGCGCAGGCGCAGGTGGACACGGTGGACCCAGCGGACCCGCACAGCGTGTTTCCGCGCACACAGACCGAGGAGGGCTCCGACTCGCGCGCCGTACCGGAGGATGACGCAGACTGGGACGCGGAACCGGGAGAGGGAGGGGGGGTCGGCGGTAACACCTCGAGGGAGACGCTCCCGGGGGCCCCGTCAGACGACGACCCGTGGCGCGTGCACTCCCCAGGCCCAGGGAGCCCCCGATTCACCGGGACGACAGGCTGACGTTACGGGACTTGATTGACACATGTCAGTATACACGCGTCTTGGTGCCGGTTGTTGTTGGGATGGTTTTCCAGCTGGTCTGCTGAGAGCCGCAGGAAACATGACCGTGAGACTTGACGTGACAGGCTATTTCTGAAGGACCGAGAAGCTGGGAGTCAATTAAGACTGAAAAACGTGACTTCATGTTCTGAATGGGACACAAATGAAAGGTTATATTGACCAGCCTTTAAAGCATTCCCGACACTTAACTCAGCAGCACTATGAGAACCAGACTCTAACACCAAACCGTGCCTGTAGAGTGATCCAGAAACATTGTATTTGATAACTTCTACTTTTGTATTTATATTATTCTTGACTTGAAACATGTTATAATATAATGTCTACTCACTACGCGCAACAAACGACCACCTAGTATTATTCTTTAGTAATTTCAAATCTGAACTCTTATCCATGGTCTGCTCATTAAGAGCAGACAGTCTCTGAAAATGTATTTATTTAAACCCCTTCCTTGCTGTTATTTATATTGTATGTATTGTATGTGTGTATTTATGTACTTCAGATGTACATAGAGGGAAATGATTCGCACCTTTCAACATGCGAATGTCAAGCTCTGTCTATAAATAAAACAAAGAAACAAGACTTCTGACTACTCTTTGTCTAAAGATCTCTTTACAGCCCCTGCTACTGGGGAGCCTAGGGGGCCCTAGAAGCAAAACGGGCCCACTGGGAAAACCGCAGGATGAGGGAAGCCAAGAAATCGATCTGTTTCGTGTCCGATGAATAAGTTCCTAAAATATGAACTTCCTTAATTAAAGACACATTGAGGAGCTTTGCTCAGAAGCATAACCATGTTTAAATTATCGCTTTCTCTGAAGACACAAGATCTGAACCCAGAGTATAAACACTTCTATTCATGGAATTGATTCTTGCTGCGCTGTGTTTCTGAAGGGTTTAAAGTCTTTAGATGTGAAAAACAGGACAACCTCTTGTGCGAGTCCAGGCAGAAGGAGTTCACGTTGCGCACAATACTGAATGAGAGAATTCAAATTCAAGATTTCTGTCGTCTTTCAGTTTATTCCTTTTAGATAAAACAAAGACTACAGAGATTTCTAGACCCAAGCAAAATCAATTTAAAACGGTGACTTAAACAAGTCTCCACCTTTGGTTCCAAAATCCCATAGAATAAAATTACTTAGGGATCACAATGGGAAACGTAGAGTTAAAAAAACACGTTACATTCAGTACATTAAAGAAAGTGCATGCTCCTCCCAAACACTCGGTATGGAAGTACAGTTTATACTTTTCCACCTCACATAGAAGATTCTGCACAATAATTACCAGACCCTCACCCAGACCGCCTCCTCCACCCCCCGTCTTAGGCCAGACCCTCACCCAGACCTCCTGCACCCCCCCGTCTTAGGCCAGACCCCCACCCAGACCGCCTCCACCCCCCCGTCTCAGACCAGACCCTCATCCAGACCTTCTCTCCCCTCTGGACTCCTGTGAGGAGTACTATTCTGAGTCCCCCCAAAGCCCAAAGTCCTGGACCGGCAGAACTCTGCTGCCGGGTCCTTATCGACACGTCACACCATCCGCCTCCATCTGTAATGCCTTAAGGGGAAGGAGCTCTAAGGCCTTAAGGGGACAGAGCTCTAAGGCCTTAAGGGGACAGAGCTCTAAGGCCTTAAGGGGACAGAGCTCTAAGGCCTTAAGGGGACAGAGCTCTAAGGCCTTAAGGGGACAGAGCTTTAAGGCCTTAAGGGGACAGAGCTTTAAGGACTTAAGGGGACAGAGTTTTAAGGACAATGGGAAAGAGCTTTAAGGACATAAGAGACAGTTTTAAGGGCAAGGGGACAGAGCTTTAAGGACATAAGGGGACAGAGCTTTAAGGCCTTAAAGGGACAGAGCTTTAAGGCCTTAAGGGGACATAGTTCTAAGGGTGGTGACCCCCAGTCTGTTGAACCCCCTCCCCATGGACATCCTTAACGCTGGAGCCGCCAGAGGCCGTCTATTTGTCATCTTTTAAATCGTTCATTCATTGTAGCTCTTCTCTTGATATAATTGAGTCTGTCTCCCCATGGGAAGCGCCTTGGGTCTGTCCTCCGCCATCACCTCAACATGCCCCCCCCCCGCTCTCTCTAACACTCTTTCAGCCACTCCAGGTGCTCCTTCCTGTTGGTGAAGACGCAGCGTGCTGCAGTGAGCTCCACCGCCCCCGCGGCCCGCCGCAGCGTAAACAGGAAGCGGCTGACCCCCGTGTTGGGGCAGGGGGCCGTGAGCTGCGCGGGGCGGGCGCCGTCCGGCGGCGTGCAGCCCAGCTCCTCCAGGAGGTGCTTCACCGCCACGCGGATGAAGCCTCCGTGGCTGACCGCCAGGACGTGGACCCCCCCCTCGGGGCCGGACCCCCCCTCAGTCCCGGACCCCCTCTCCTCCGAGCCGCCGTTGGGCATGGCCGGGGGTCCCGGGGACCCCCCAGAGGTTGAGGCGTCGCCGTGGTCGTCCATCATCTGCTGGAAGAGAACCTTGAGGAAGTCTTTGAAGCGACGCCGGACCTGGGGGTAGAGCAAGAGGACGGGTCAGACCAAGTTGACCTGGTGTGGGGTGGGGGGGGCGATGTCACCTGGTCTCGATATTAACCAAGCACAACACTTATCTCAAATCATATATTTTGAACCTAATAGGTCCACCTAACCATCTCTTAACTGTTCAAACTCACCAAACTTACACTATCTAATCAAACTCACCTACTCATGTAGGTGAGTTTGATGTGTCTACAATGGCCGTGGCCACACAGAACCGTTCTCTCTTCTTACATTACTTCCTAATTATTATCTTTTCGCATTATCATAAAGGGCCACTAGATGGCGCCATTATAAAGGCAATAATAAACCTTTGGCGTTTATGGCTTCTTTTCAAATAGAGGACACATTAGAAGCAGGCAGAGGAAACCCTTTCCTTTACCATCATTAGTTTTGCTCAAAAAAATCCCTTTATTGCAGCAATTAACACAGATAAAAACACATTTTGGCTGTGATGTGAGAACATTAAAACAATAGTTTCCTCCTCATGTTTCATCCCTTAATACTCAGACCAGGTCTCTGTAGGATCCAGGTGATCTGTGATCGACTCACCTGGTCTAGGGTCTCCCCCCCAGGGGGGGTGTAATCGCGGCAGGACTGGCCGGCGGCGTTGGCCATGTTCTTCAGATCCTCTTTGGGTCGGCCCTCAGCGACCCCGAAGCCCTGCAAGACGAACCCAGAGCCATCCATCAGACTCCTGTTCTCCATTCCGTTCTCCATCACTCACCCCGTTCTCCATCAGACTCACCCTGTTCTCCACCCCGTTCTCCCTCCGACTCACCCTGTTCTCCATCATTAACCCTGTTCTCCAACCTGTTCTCCATCATTCACCCTGTTCTCCATCAGACTCACCCTGTTCTCCAACCTGTTCTCCGTCATTAACCCTGTTCTCCATCGTTCACCCTGTTCTCCCCCCTGTTCTCCATCAGTCTCACCCTGTTCTCAAACCTGTCCTCCGTCTAACCCTGTTCTCCATCAGACTAACCCTGTTCTCCAAACTGTTCTCCCTCAGCCCTCAGACTCCTCAGACTCCCTTTGAACCAGACAGAAGAGTTAAGGTCTCGTACCCGCTCCCTGAGCAGAGGCTCCTGGACCGGCTCCACCCTGGTGCCCCCCGCGTTGGCCCTCAGGATCTGCTCAGCCGTCTGAGGACAGAACACACAATGACAGACACACACAGACAGACACACACACACAGGACAGACACACACACACCGACACACACACCGAGATACACACAACGAAAGACAAGAACCGAAGGACACACACACCGATAGACACTCACACACACCGACAGACACATACACACACACACACACACACACACACACACACACACCGAGATACACACAACGAAAGACAAGAACCGAAGGACACACACACCGACAGACACACACACACACACACACACACACACACACACACACACACAGACACACACACACCGACAGACACATAATGAAAGACAAGTACCGAAGGACACACACATCGACAGACACACACCGACAGACACACACATCAGTCAGCATATTGTATTGATGTGATGTATGCATTATTGAATGTTTGTTTCGCGCGGTATGTCTGACAACAGATGGATACGAGTCTACAGACTGCAGGGGGGGTCAGAGAGCAGGGTTCAGACCCCAGGGGTCAAACCCCGGACTACCTGGCGGGCTCGCTGCAGGTCACTGGTGTACACGGCGTCGAAGCGGAGGTCTCTGAGGTACCGGCCCACCGCCTCCGCCTGCCTCAGCCCTGTCTCCGACAGGGTGGTGTCCACGCCCTGACCTGACGACAGAGAACCACCGTCATCCCCACGTCACTGCTCATTGCTCAACCATCTAACTGGTTACACTGGAACACGTTTTGACACACCCATATCTTTAACCCCGGCTGATGTGTGCCTGGCTGCTCCAGGATCAGCTGTAGGATCCTCCATACGGTCGACATACCTGACACGCTGATACAGGATCAGCTGATCCTTCCTATGTTGAACTCACCTTGCAGCAGCTTGTCTCTGTTGTACTGCGTCTCACCACTGCAAGGAGACAGTCAGTAAGACATCGCGATTCAAGTATACAGTCATAGCATATAATGTCGACAACACAATACAACAGGCAGTTAAACAGTCAGTTCAATACACTGAATGGTTTTGAGCTGACATCGCAGACAGCTCGTGTCACTCAACGTGTAACCTTCAAGACAGAATACTCCGACGACAGACTTTGAAGGCATCTCTATATTTGGGGTTTCGACGACAATCGTATTCAATAACAATGGTTATGCGTTTCATACTTCTGAGATAAAGGACTCGGCGATAATGACTTACTGTCGTACGATGGTCAGGCTAAATGTAAACATCGTCCCGGTCAATCAGGGTAACTTCCGGGTTATTCAGCGTGACGTAGCTGGTTGTCGTCACAGCAGCAGCCAATAGTGTGATACCTCAATTCAGGGTTAAAACTATGATAATATGGAATGGTCGTAAGTAAAAATAAACGTAATAATTATTAAGACTTAATAATCTAATAGACGGGGTCCACCAACAAGCATCACCATACTGTAATATTTATGATTGGTGTTGCACCCCAAGGCTATGACACTTACATATATTTGGGGAAGGAGAGTCAGTGATGAACAGATCACAATAGAGAGTGGCCTCCTAAATAAACTGTTACCTGGAGATATTGTCCTAGCAGACGGTGGGTTTAATATTGGTGATAGTGTGGGATTTTACTGTGCTTCACTAGATACCTGCATTCACCAAGGGGAGAAAACAGGTGTCAGCGTATGAGGTGGCAGAAACTAGAAAAATAGCTAATTTGCGTATTCATGTGGAGAGAGTCATAGGATTAGTCTGAAGAAAATATCAGATTTTGCAAAGCAGGGCTATGCACATAGAGAACATGCAACAAAACCAGGCGAGGCACTAGCATTGATTGACAAGATTGGGGTAATTTGTTGTGTCTTGTCTAATCTTTCGGAGTCTGTCGTCCCATTGGAGTAATGAAGTGGGGAAGGAGGAGGGAGGAGGAGGACAAATATTTAAATACTATACTTCAATACTATAATATATATATATATATATATATATATATATATATATATATACTAAATTAAAGCCCAATTGTACTGCCGATGTGTATTATATGTAATATAATGGATTCCAATTTATTATTGCACACCATGTTCTTGTAGTTATAACAATTGTTGAAAAGTGTTGTCAATAAACCACCATGCATTAATCTGTCTTCTCAAATGTTATTTAATCTTTTCAATAAACATCTTCCAAACAGCCAGAACTCACAAAGACCACACTCAGGTCATAACAATAGACCTCTGAAGAATAAGTCCCGGTTCCCTCGGTCAAATGTCTAAGGGAAAGAACATGGGTTTTTGATCGTCATACATAACAAACTCAGTTGGCGAAGAAGTAAAAGCTGCGAACGTTCTACACACTTTTCCCATCTAGTTTCGACTAGGTTTTTGGATTGTCGGTGCCGTTAAAGTAGTGAACGATTCTAAATGACACTTTTAACCGTTAAAAGTGTCATTTAGAATCGTTCACTACTTTAACGGCACCGACAATCCAAAAACCTAGTCGAAACTAGATGGGAAAAGTGTGTAGAATGCTGACAATTTTTTTTATGCCTCCATACTTTTATAGGCTTTCCCATCGACATAGGTTTAAAAACTATTAATTGATTCTATTTCAGAACACTGCTTTCTGTAACTAATTGAAACATTTTTGCACTGGGAAGTAATGCCCAAAACAGAATAAAGTGCAAAATAAAATCGGTTGTAAGGATTATGCTGCCGCATTGTGCTGTGAATTCTTTTAATAATTAAAAGAAAAAAAAATATATATATATATAAATATAAATATTATTTTTTTTCCAAGTGTGCCAATGATTATGCTGCCCCCTGCCAGTGGTGGCCCCATGCTAGTGGTCGCACGCATAGGGTTGCCGACCCCTGGTATGAAGGACCAGATAGTTAGTGATGTTCACAGCCTCGATTGTTGGCAAATCCTTAGGTTCTACCGAAAACTCACTCTTCTTTATTAGATACGGAACACGCCCAACATATTTACTAATTAATTGTTTGTATCTTTTTCTAGAAACGGGCTCTAAATCCTTACAATACGGACTCTCTGTAACGGTTTCCTCCATAGACGTAGGCCTATTTTACTTTTTACTTCCTGACCTCCATTTGAAATCGCGCCCCTTTCGCGCGTCATCATAATCAAGTGACTGAAACCCACCCATTGAGCCCAAATTCCAAACCACTACATTATTGTAGTGGACAGTTGGAGAAGTGAAGTGAAAACATCAGTCGGTAGAAAATAAGTTTTAGCCAATTTATTGAGCAGATATTTTGGACCGGAAACAACTGAGTTGCATGATGGTCTCCCACTGTTTGGTGAGGGGAGTCATACATGTATGACTGTCACTTTAGGGATTGGATCATGTGTTATGACATGATCCCATCCCTAAAGTGAGCATTGATAAACTACAGCACCACTCTCTGGTGTCTACAGATGGCCCAGTACCTCAAAACAGACTGAAACAAGGGTACGGGAAATCTCAAAGTAGGCAAACATAATGTAGATCTTAAATTAGATATTGTACATTTAAATGTGTGGTAAAGCCCATCTGTAATTTAGCACCATTGATGGAGAGATTCAATTTGAGCAGACCAAAGGGAATAGTGACAATTGGGGAATTTCCAGAGAAAGCGGGAAGCTGGTGGACAGAGGCTTGTTATTGGTCAGAGTTGTGATGAGGTAATTCAAGATGGGGAACCTCACTCATTCTACGTTAAGAACCTGAGGTACACACACATGACAAGAAGCAGCGAGAATATGATCGACTATAAAACACAAAAGTTACACATGAAGAGAATAAACATGCTTTTTTTTCTAGTTTTTTTTCCAAAACATCTGAAATCATGAGTGCTTCCAGTCCCACACCAACACACACACACACACACACACAAACACACACAACACTCACAAAGCTAGGAATCGGTTACATGTCATAATCCATAATATAGCAGCACACTGGAGGATCACAAACAGGAAATGTCATCAGGGTACAAGCCTAGGAAGAAGAGCTTAATAGCAGCAGAAGGAAAAGAGAATATCTAGAATATATTTATATAATATATAGTATCACTTTGGGAAATCACTTTCAAACCACTGAAAAACAATTACTGGAAAAACAGCTTTGACAATTTTCCATTTTAAAGCACATAAGATTGACAAACAGAATGTTTTTGAGGTTATTTTTTCAAACTAATAACATACAACACAGGCGAACAACTTTGTATTTCATATAAAAAGGCGTCTTACAAGACAGTATTTTTTGTAACTCAGTACAGAGCAGTTTATACTTTTTTAATTTTTTTAAAGAACACACTAAAAAAATTACCATAACACAATTTTGCACAAAGTATGTACACAAAACTTTCAACGAACTGTCTGAAAGATTCGCTGTGAATTAGGAAAACAAATATTCAAGTAAGGTTAAGTAAAACACACCAAGATGTATATCTAAATATAGATAAATGCGTGTGTCTAGACGTGACTTGGATTATCGGTCTGTGCATTGCAACTGATTTGGTTCCATATTCAACACAACTATAAAATGGTAAACCTAACCTCCTCACCGAGCAGGGGATAGCTTTGAAGACAAAGTGCATTACCCCGCATGGGAATCCAGCCCAGAATCGATCAAATAACTTAAAAAAGGGGGAGGAGTTTAGAGGGGGAGGGGGATGCGAGCCCTACCCACCCATCTCTCCTTAACCGCCTTCCCATTTCCATTGGCAAGGAGTGTGATTTCAAAAGTGCATGAAGTTTGATCCAAATCCCCCCCACCCGTAAACTCTCGCCCACCCACCCGCTTGTAAATGTCCACTTGAAATGCAAACTCAACGGTCAAATGGTCCAGGAGACCCTGCGATGACACCGCAGGGCACCACTGGGTTTTCCATCGAGCGACTTGCAAACTAGTTCCTGTGATCCACTCACTTGACCCGTGACTCTCAAAGTTATAAGTTATATAGCTTAAGTTTACCTTCTCCCTCTGGTTCATCAACAAACCCCTCACCAGTCCCCTGCCATCAGAGGCCGCTCCATTCCCTGCTTCCTTCTGCTCAGTTCTACTCTACCGACATTAAAACCTCCTCACTTGTCTTTTAAAATTCTTTCACTCCACATCCACGTTACCTAAACCTCAAACACATCAACTGCACTTCCTCTAAAAACCTTAAGACATGGCATCGGCCATCTTGACGAGGTCAGCGTGTGGGTGACCCCCCCGACTCCCATCCAACATCCCGAAGGTTTCTGCATTCATAATATCTGCGGAGATCGCTAGCGAATCGAGCACCGCCATCAAAACCTAGCAAGTCGAACGTAGCCATATGGAAATATACCAAATATTAATTGGGGGCTGCGGAGTCTTTGTTCCCCTCTCCTGAGCGGGCCCAGCCCACTCTTGGCCAGCAAAAATGAGCATAAATAATAAGGGTTGCCCTAACTACACATGTACAATATGTGCAGCAGACAGGGGAAAGGCAGAGAGCTAGCGCTTCCACTGTGTTAGCGAAGCAGGTAGATAGCGCTTTCTCCATTAGCTGAGCAGCTAGCCAATGCCTTTGCTGCATTAGCTAGCTGGTATACAAGTCGCGTAGGATCAGCAAATAGTTGACAGCATATTAAACTGGTTTCCTGTACGGCAGAAATTGCTCGCAAGACAACCATATAGACTTAATTGATTACGTTATGTTTTTCTCTAGATTCTATGAAAAAAAAATTGTAACATAGTAATGTAATTATTATGGTAATTATTATTCAAGTATGAAAATATATTTAGATTTCTGGTTTGAGAACCTAAAGGCACTATCAAGTTTTGTACGATTTCCATGCAGCTTTCGAAGAGCCGTGTTTATTATAGATGACCTATATAAAAAGTCATCATATCACCAGGGTGTAGAAAGGGGGGAAATAGAATCCGATATTTAAATCAGCGTTAAGTGACTTGGAATATCCACGGAAAGCTAACACGGTTAAACACGCCCCAATCACAGGAGGCCCCCCCTTACTGGGACTCCAGACTGGCAGCTCATTGGTTAACAGGACATGCTCCATTCCGCTCATCCTCTAGCCGATGGTGGCAGGGTGACAGGGTGCAGGTGGGGGAGGAGGTGAGTTCATAGGTTGACATCGCAGACGTCAGTTGGGGCGGCGGTGTTGGGGGGGAGAGGGTGGGGGTGGTGTGGGAGGGGCTGGTGGGTGCGAGTTCAAGGTTGACGTCGCGGACGTCGGTGGGGGTGCTGGATAGGTCCTGCTGCTCCCGGGTATTTTCCCCGGTGTAGTGGCCCTTGTGGGGCCCTTTGCTCAGGCCCTCCCGGAGGCTGCTCACCAGGACCCTCTCTATCTGCTCCTGGCATTCCCGCAGGCAGTCCTGGAAAACACACAGGGGGGGGGGGGGGGGGGGGGTCACAGCCTTCAGCGACACAGCAGAGACCATACAAGGTACACACACTGGAGAAGACCGCAGGGGGGGCAATTTCTTCTTCTTCCTAAAACCTCCACTGCCAAGTCCAGCTGGAGGTGTGAAGGCCCGGAGGCCGCTGCAGGCCGCCACGCACACTTCAACAAAACGTGGACTATTGGATTAGCGAGTGATTAGCGTGTGATACCGCGCGACGGTATCTGGATGTTTTGGTCACATGCGCCGCATACCTCCGGCGGGTGAGCGGTGGGTTCTGCGGTAAGTGGTCTAGACCGCGGTGAGAACAATGGGTCCCAGGCACCCACTGATACCAGCGACTCCGGCTGCTAGGGCCCAGGAATCCTCTACACACGCAAGAGGGCGGGCCGAGCGGGCCGCAGCCATTGGCTGGTGGACACCAGGAGATCGGTTCTTTCTCACGGGCCCAGCGGAGGTTTTTTTAACAGCGCCTCCCCCGGTGCCAACTCTCACAGAACAACATAAGGCCATCGCCCACGCGGTTTATGGAGAGCAAACATAACGTCTTTCTGCTTAGCTTGTTACGCTGAGAGTTGTCAGGCGTGTGGTTTAACAATGACTTGTAACCAAAGAACACAACACTTGGCATTCTTTCCCAAACTCTGAGCAGTACGGGTCAACGGCCGATGAAACGCATGAAGGAGCTGCAATGAACCTCCATCCTGGTACAATGCGCGAGTTATTGGATGTCGAAAGCTAGTCTTTTCTTAGCAAGTACAAGTTTTTGGACTCAATCTTGTGCTACAAGACTGAGTGAAACAAAAGGCCTGTGTTGTGCTCGGTACATGTGTGTGTTTGGGGGGGGGTGGGCGGGGGGGGGGGGCGGTACGAGAGTGGGGGTTCACACCCAGACGGACTGAGACACGAGTCTCCCCAGAGCGCACAGGAAACGAGCCGTGACCCGCTGACCTCTGGCCGGGGGACAGATCCCAGATCAGTGGCACAGGATGTTCAGAGACGGGTTGCCACCGTGCTCAGGGAACATGACCCCCCCGGGACCCACCCCCACACGTCTACCTGCGGGTCTGAGCAGCATGTGGGAGGTCTCCAGCGGTGCAGACTTTGGGGGGGGGGGGGGGGGGCCCTGAAGAATGCATGGGGGCCCACAGAGGGGCCCGCATTCCTTTGAAACGTGGGGATAATTGGAACCTGATGGTACGCGGTGGGACGCCTGTTGTGACGGCGGGCTGTGGCGGGGGCCCGCGTTGCCACGGCGACCGGACCACCAGCACGAGGGGAGGTGGGCTGTGGTCGGGGGGGGGGGGGGGCTGGGTGGTTCTGGTCGTCCATTGGTTGGTTTTTGTTTCAGCATCTGGTCTTTATGTAATAACGTACCCATGACAATACGGCTACACAGAGCCGTGTGTTCTGGGCCTTTAGGGGGACGGCGGGCCCCCAGAACGTGTAAGACACAAGCGTGTCTGCTATGAGCGCATGGAAGAGTTGGTCTGAGCTAGACTGGGCGGCTCCACCATGGACCATGCATTCGACATTCAGGCTAATCCCCTTGTAGCTAGCGAGCCAGGTTCGATTCCCATTCCTGCGGTTGGAAGGTACACGTCAATCCCCATCTATTAGACCCCTCCGTCGTCCCTCCCTCTTCTGTCTATTGAGGTACGAACCGGTAAACTAACGTACACATGAAAAACGTAAACAAATCTCCATTAGTAGAGATAACCCTAGTATCTCCCCCCCCCCCCTCCCCCTTGGATCTCCCCCCGTACGTCCCCCTCTCGTAAAGATGGCGCTGTGTGTTTTTAAGCACAGACGTACTAGAGTCTAGCAGGAGGGGCCGGCTGCAGAAGAGGGCCGCTGAGGGACCGCCAGCGCTGGACCACAAGAATGTGGGCTCCGTCTTCTGAGAGATCCCTGCCTGCTGAGGCCCTTTATAGCAGCCGTCTGCTGCCAGCGCCCGCAGCCCGTTCAAAAGAGCTTTATTGGCACCCGAGTGGAATACATCACAACCGGTTCTAACAACAACAACAAGTTTTCTTTCCCGTGTGTGCGTCTGTGTGTGCGTCTCTGTGTGTGTGTCTCCGTCTGTCATTTCTCTCTCTTTCCCCCCCCCCCCCCCCCCCCCCGAGATTGAGAAATAGCTCATACTCATTTCCAACCACTGTTTACATTTTTTAGGGTCATTTAGTTTAGAAAGTCGATTTGTAATTATGGCACGACATCTGTAAATAAAAGACTCTCATGTTTAGTTTTGGTGCAGGAGGAAATGGGAGGACTCTGTTCTCCATTGGTGGCAATCCCTTTTAGATTCATCATCATCTTTTAGGGACAAATATAGAGTAGAGCTCTCCTCATTTATCAGTCGGTTCACCCATAAAAACCTCCATGCACACCAGTACAATTATAAAAAAAAGGTCAGTTCTTTTTCCACCAGGTTCCATTTGATAGGGTAGGCCGATCCATCCCACAACACATCTGGATGGGCAGTACCACTTGATGTGATGCCACTTGTGATGTCACAAACAAGTCGATTGTGAAATGGCTCGGAATGGCTGTTCATTAACCAAACCCCAAGTGGGATCAATCACTAGACGCGCTCTTCCACGACCCAGGTGCCCCGGTACCCACCACCTCGGTGTTGGTGATGGGCCCGGTCTGAACAGCGTGAGGGGGCTCATCATAGATCCAGGGTACAACACCAATAGGTGGTCCAGGTACTCACCACCTCGGTGTTGGTGATCTTGCCCAGCAGGACGTTGAGGTGGTCCCGATGCAGGGCCTGGTCGGCGAGTTCATGCTGCATGCCGCAGATGGCAGCGCCCACGCTGCCCGTGGCGATCATGGAGGGGGGGTTCAGGGCCAGGCTGAAGTCTGCAGGGGGGGGGGGGGGGGGAGGGGGGTTAGTGTTTACGATGCGTTGAGGGCATTTCGTACGTTAGCGATTGGAAACATGCGGAGGACTGGTCTAAATTGCAGCCCTGACAGTCTTGTTGATAAAGCCGGTATGGGGATTCCAGACGCCCGATTGGCTAGGAGACCGTGAGAACGCTCTCAAGCCCCCACAACCACGATCTGGCAGATCTGCTGTCGGATCCGAGAGGCTGCACACAACAATGAGGAAACCAGCAGGAATATTCCGGACCCGTGAGATCGGGTTCCAGGACACCCCCCCCCACCCCCACCGACCCCCGCAGGAAGGTGTGGGACGGAGGTCCGGACGTGACCATGGAGACAACAACATCTTAGCCCCCCCCGACCACAGAGATTACATTAGCAGAGTCTGGAGGGTATCGAGGTGGACGGCTGTTGCTATGGGAACGTCTCCAGCGCATAGGAGCACGCCTCCGTCAGTCAGGGGCCGCCACCGTCAGACACATCAAGTCAGACGGGAAAGCGAACAGTCGGCAGCGAGCAGCCGTGTAGCGAACAGACTGCTTTCAGTCCCAGCATCCGGCTCGCCCACAAGAAGAGGCCCGCAGTGACGCCACCAGGCCCAGAAAAAGACCTGCAGCTCTGGTGGCTCTACGCCCCCTGGGGGGGTGAGGACCAGAGAGGGAGAGGACGAGGTAGGGAGAGAGAGGACGGAGCCCAGCTGTGCATAGGAGGGGCTCTCCATCATAAGAATAACATCTTCAGTCCACAAAAAAAAAAAATCCAAACATTTACATTAGCACAAATCCTCACCAGGCCTCCCTCTCTCACAAGCCCCCCCCCTCTCCCACGTCCATCCCCACCTCCCCCTCTCTCTCTTCATTACCCTCTCCAACTCCCCTGGCCCTACAGCCAGTCTGAGCTGGGCTATAACCAGTTGCTTACGAAAGGTTCAAGCGACCACAGCAACACACCCAGAGGGGGAGAGAGAGAGAACCAGAGAGAGAGAGAGAGAGAGGGAGAGAGAACGAGAGGGAGAGAGAGAGAGAGCATCACACATCAGCCCCGCCACAGCCTGCAGCAGTGAAGCCACACCAGTGGGCGGGGGGGGCTGAGTATGGCGAGTGCCTGTGGTTCGATTAAGCGTTCCCAGTAAACCAGTGGCGACCACAGAGCCGTACGCACAGAGCCCTCGTAACATTCCCGCCCCCTTCCTCCTTTGCTTTGAAACAAGGGAGGGATACTGGGAACACTGGTGAAATGCATACAGGGGTGGAGGGATAAGGTGGAGGTATACAGGGGTGGAGGTGGGGTTATAAATGTCTGAGCGTGTTCTTGAACGCAGGGCGTCTGGTCGCGTGCGTGAACGCGCGACGTCTGCGTTCATAAACAGCCTATTGTTTACCATTCACTAATATTACCTTTTCGAGGTCTGGCACGCTTTCCTCCAATGTGAAGTGCAGGGAGTTCAGATCCATGTCATTAAGGGGCAGGTGTGGTCTGAGGGATCTGGGACCATCTTCTTACTGCGTATGCGTGTGTGTGAGAGTGTGCGTGTGCATGCATGCTACAATGCGACCTGGCTCAGGTCCTCTGATAGCTAATCAGAGAGGAGGAGGAGGAGGTGGACCCAGCCAGGAGTCAAGGGGTTGGGGCTGGGACGGCCCCCCGTTTCACTCCATACGACTGAACAACAGGCAGGCGTGACTGATTGCGTACCTGTAGCACAGAGGGCGATGAAGGTCTGCGTGTGCCTGCGGATGAGAGGCAGCTTGTCCTTGGGGAGGGGCAGCCGGTGCATGATGTGCTCGATGAAGTCGTTTGGGATGACCGTCGCAATGTTCCACCGCAGCTTTCCGAGAACCACCAGTTCCCAGTCCTGTGGAGCGGAGAGCGTCAGGATCAGAACCTGCTCTGTGTAGGAGGGAGAACCGTGTGGAGGTTCTCACTATGCTCCTCCGTCTGGGTCCTAGGGGGTAGGACCGTGCGGAGGTTCTCCCTATCCTCTGTGTAGGAGGCAGGACGGTGTGGAGGTGATCAAGGAGTTTGGGGTTGGATCCCGTTGTGAGAGGGACCCTCACACTGTGACTGGTCGTTAATGACATCGGAATTAAAAAGGTGAGATATTAAACCAGCCGCTGTGAGTGTGATTAGCCTTTACACCGGGTAGGTAGGCTGGTGGACTGATCCAGCCACCACAGGGGGATACATCTTGGTGGAAACGGCCACTGGTGTTGTCAGAAGAGGCCGATTTTCAAGACGGCTTGCAACTGCTAATTGACAGGTGCGCACTCACACCTGGTGGCATTATACGTCACCTTCAACAGAGTCACTCAAAATTAGAAATAAAAAAAACACAAATCTGCATTTTGGTGGGATGCACGATATATCGGCAGTGATATCGTTATCGGCCGATGTTAGTCATTTTTTAACATATCGGCATCGGCCCGATAAGTAACTGGTCCGATATTAACAGCCGATATTTATTTCCGTCTAGTTGCCGTTGTGTGTGTTTTTTTCCTGTGCGCACCTTGTTTGGTCATGTGACAGTGTCAGAAACGCAGCCAGAGACGCACGGACAGGCAGTACAGGAGTGCTTGTCACCTTCACTGAAAAGAATCAATGTCGGCGGTTTGGATGTTCTTTACTGTCTCAAATGAAGGTACTCGAATTGCAATATGCAGTACTTGCAAAGCCGAGGTAATGCGCGGAGGATGCCGTGTCAAATCATTCAACACCACTAGTGGTGCAACGGTTCACGGGTTTCCCGTGATCCGTAAGGGTTAACCCTCACGGTTCGGGACGCAAGTGATCCGCGGATCGGCTGATAAAAAAAAAGTTGTGCGTTCACGTGATCAGCGCATATTTAAAAAGGACAATTCCGGTATTAACAACATCATCAAGTATCGTAGAGAAATACAGTTTCTGTTGTGTTTTATTTGGCGTTCCGTAATCCCATTGAAACGGAAACCGGATCTGGACATGTTTATATTTGGTTGTAGTCTTTTCGCTCGGTTCTCCGGATCAACAGTAGGGCTAGAACCAAGTAAAAAGACTACAACCAACCTCCCTTGATATATTTGATTTAGCCCATTTCACAGATTTGAGTTGAAATTGACTTAAACTTGAAACACTTTTTGTAATTTATTAGACAAGTGTCTGGTTGCCATGAATATTGGCAAATTTGATTTAAGTTATAAAACCTTGTCAAGATATTTTGATTTATGATCATTATTGTGATTTATGATCCAAACTTTTTCATAGTTGCAAGTTGTAAAAGTAGCCTAAAACTAACACTGTTAGTAACTTCTGTTTGTTATGGATGCCCTGTAACTTGATGAAGCAACAATGTATTTCGACGTTTTGGAAAATAAAGAAGGAAATAACTTTTTCATATTCACAGTGATTACATGTTCTTCAGTATACCAAATCATCATAGAAACTTGTTTTTATACCAATATCGATATCGGTAAATATCTGTTAACGGCCGTAACAGCAATTTTTATATCGGATATCGGTATCGGCTAGACTAGAGAGTACTAGCTAGCCAACACCTAGCCAGCACCCACCAAGCAAAGACCAAAAAATATACATAGGCTGTGTTCGAAATCGTTCCCTATACACTCGTTCCCTATTCCCTATATAGTGTATATGATTTAGTGCACTATATAGGGAATAGGGAACGAGAATTCGGACACTACGCTGAACATTTCTAAACGTCATTTGCGTCAGTAAATGCGCCGGGTATTTGTGTGACGCAGACAGATGCGCCCACATCATGTAAACATACCAGGCACTCACGAGGAAAGCTGGAGGTTGTATTGATGTTGAATGTTAAATATTCTATGTTAAATCCCAAATAAATTGTTGACATTTCTAAACGAAAGCCGGAGACTCCATCATTAAATGTATTAGTTTTCGCGGTTATTCAGCTTCTTCTTCTCCTCCGGAAAAACACGACCGCATTGCATTGTGGTATACGGGAGTAACATGTAGGGAACATCGTATGTACCCTATTTTAAGTCCACTATATAGTGCCCTATATAGTGGACCACTGAGATTTCGAACACCCTACAAAATGGCGTGCACCCTATTTAGTGCACTACATCCATGATAGGGAACGATTTCGAACACAGCTATAGTGTCACCCTTTCATGATGTTTCTCAATGAACGGATGAATGGAGAGGACCATGTAGTCCTTCAACATGCCTCCTCTGAAGCAGATAAGTCACAACTTTCTCAGCTGTCTGTCCTCCTGAGTGACTGAGTGAGTGAGGTAGAAACTGACTGATGATAACGATGACGATGACTACACATAAGCCTGCAGACAATGCCCGCCGTTCCCCGAACAAGAGGGCGGCTCTATTAACCCGTCTGGATGGCAGAGCCAAGATGGCAGCCCTTCTGTTTGGTACTTTTCCGTTACCCAGAGATGACTTCAGTTATCTGGTTAGTTGAACTCCCTGGTACCGATGTGCGGTTGACGTTTTTGATTACACACGTTCAAATACCAAGTATTTTATTGGCAAGAGATCTCTCAAAAAGATCTCAAAATCAAAAACATCAAAGACATACAAGGTTAATATTTCATTCAAACCTAATATTTACTGAGTGTTGTGTAAATAGTTAAGTGGGTTGCCTTTGAGGTTCGATCTATAAAAAGGTTATTTTAAACGACTGTTCTTTCATTAATCAAGGATTTCCACAGAACTAAAAGAACACATATCTTTGAATTGCTCTCAAAAGATAGAGTTCAAAAGGCTTGCACGCAAAAATGCAACTCATAAAGAGTTTAAAACGTTCATAACCATCTAGGAAACCCAGACGCTGTTCTGCCTGACGGCCACCAGGGGGCAATGACGGCGCCACCGCGTTACCGTTACAGTCAGACAGCGGGGCGCAGTGGGAGGGATGTTGCTCATTGTACCGTGATTAACTGAACAGAGAATAATACATTTCCTGTGGCTCCAGTTCAGTTCTGGCCAACATTCTAGAGGGAATCTAAAACAGCCTAAATATGGCGTTCAGCACTCAGATGAACGAGACTTTTCGAAGAGGGTTTAGCTTCTCACCAGTAGTTCCCGCGGGCTGATGGAGTTGTCCGTGTAGCCACAGAGCTTCTCCGCCAACAGCGTCCGGCAGTCCTTGAGCTTGGAGGCGATGAAGAGGCAGACGGCGCCCAGCAGCTGCAGGTAGCCCTTCTTGGTGGGCTCGATGGCCAGGAAGCGGTCCAAATAGCTAATGGCCATGGGGAACACATCCTCGTTGGAGCTCTCCTCTTCACACACCTGAACATGTTAGGAAAAAAGATTATTCAAGAGTTATAACCAGATGATAAGGAGACCACACCCACAGAGAAGACCTGCACAACCGGGCATAGCAGGTCTGGACCTAGACTTACCAGGAATACCAGGTCTGGACCTAAACCCACCAGGTATGGGACCTAGGCCCACTAGGCCCGGGACCTAGGCCCAGGACCTAGGTCCACTAGGCCCAGGACCAAAGCCTGGATCAGGTCTGGGACCTAGGTCCACTAGGCCTGGGAACTAGGCCCACCAGACTGGGACCAGACGCATTAGGTTTGGGACCTAGACCCACTAGGTCTGTGGATCAGGCCCGGGTCTTAGACCCACTAGGTCTAGTTCAGGCCCTGGACTTAGACCCACTAGGTCTAGTTCAGGCCCTGGACTTAGACCCACTAGGTCTAGTTCAGGCCCGGGACTTAGACCCACTAGGTCTAGTTCAGGCCCGGGACTTAGACCCACTAGGTCTGGACCCCCCGGGTACGGTCTGCTTGGGTCTGGCTGGTATCAGACTAAACGTTGACTTTATTTTCGGTCAAGACTTTGAACTAAAAAACATGCAATGAGCTAACATGTAGGAAGTGGTGCAACACCACCCCCGCACTCCTCCTCCTCCTCCTCCACCACCTTTGAGGACTCAACGCTGCTAAATAACTAGTTTGAACTAAATGCAAATAAACAAAAATAAACTACCAGCACTACTTTAAGGTTTAAGCACTTTAGGGACGAGACGGCTTTTTGCATGAAGTTCTGAACTACAGGCACCAGTTGCTGCCATGCATGTTGCTGCTTTTCAGGAATTCATAATAATTAATTAAAACCCCGGATATGTGCGCTGATTTCATGTAAATTAAGCCTAATCTCTTCGTGTTTATGTGATTACGGCTCGAGGACAATTCCAACCGGTTTACTGTGAACTTTGTGCAAACACCCCACGACTCAATGCATTCGTGTCGTGGTGGAATTTCCTTGTCTCCCACGCCAGTGATGAGTCATCTCCATTCCACCTTAACATCTCAAGACCAGCCTTAACATCTCCAGACCAGCCTTAACAGCTCCAGACCAGCCTTAACATCACCGCTCCCCTACATGTTATAGACTCAGGTTGGGAGGACGTGCAGAATGCTTCAACAGGTCGCCAGCAGTTCGCGGTGGTTCTAATTCCTGAACAACAACCATTGAGCCCAGCAGCAGACCCACCTCGTGCATCCAGTCGGCCACCATTCTCCTCATGTAGGGCTTGATGTCCTCCTGCACGACCTGGAAGTAGGAGGACTGCGGGAGGAAGCGTTCCTCCACCATCAGCAGGCTTTGCAGGACCCGGTCATCGTAGAAGATGTTGGGGTCCGGCGGGGCCCGCACCACTTTGTCCGACTCGAGGCAGAGAAGGTGGTCCATCGCTCTTTGTCTGGCTCAATAATAATAATAATAATGCTAATAATAATAAAGCAAACGAAATAAATATGACACACACACACACACTTATACAGACAGGCCTCGGGGACAGAGAGAGCACGAGGACAGCGGCCCGGGACGGAGCATGGGGAGAACGCAGCGCTGATGTCTC
Source organism: Gadus chalcogrammus (assembly GCF_026213295.1). Taxonomy (NCBI): domain Eukaryota; kingdom Metazoa; phylum Chordata; class Actinopteri; order Gadiformes; family Gadidae; genus Gadus; species Gadus chalcogrammus. The sequence goes on from NC_079430.1 coordinate 12,745,506, forward strand.
CTCCTCCGCCTCTCGTCTCCTCTGCGCTGCTCACTGAGCTGCTACTCAGAGAAGGAGGGTCGACCAATCAGCCGTAACGCCAGGATACCTAACGTCATCGCCGATTGGTCGAGGCTGCGGACCAATGAACGGCCTGCAGCGGCGTTGGCTATTATGGCTCATATAATATGCTTGTTTACGTTTTATGTACGGGTTTTGTATTTGACCACCAAAGAAAACACCGTCACCAGTACCGACCATCATATTCACTCAGATATCATTAATAAACATCGATATGTTTCGTGCCCTTCACCAAAACGATGCCTTTCAGAATGATCACGAGCAGCACAACGCTCATGATAGCAGGCATGCTGAACAAGTCACTGCAGCATAAAGAAGAAAACCTTTGAACACACATTGCTATCTTACACACTTTGAAGCATGAAATTATACAAGGAAACGACTGTTGGTGTAGTTTAAGCTGATCTCCAAAGTGCCTGAAGGTAAGGGGAAAAGAGCAGCTCAGATCATTCATGTAGTGATACAGGATCACAGCCAATAACCTCTTCTAAGCCAAGGCTATTAGTGGAGAAGCGTGTACAAAGTGCACATCAATCTCCCAGAAACCTGCAGAGCAACACAGTTGATACAAACATCAGCCAGTAAATATGGCATTGAGCCTTAAAGCTGTTAAAGGTTAGACTAAGGCAGTACCCTCAGCCTGCTGTTTGAGGCACGGTGAGAATATCTTTGTGGAGTCGACCTGTCACTGTACGAGACAGTTTAGCGTATAGATCAGGGAATCGATCTCGTCTGTCGACCACAGGTGTCAGAGACTATCGTCACTGGTGGAGAAACAGGGAGGAGCAGAGAGGAAGGAGATGTCTCTGGTTGATTTCTTTCTAAATCTTCTCTTCTGCTTTTTTCTGTTCTCTCTTGACAACTGTCTTACCTGCAGCAGTTATTCAGGAGCCTATATTTCTGACATAAGTGAAGAGTTATCTCTGAAGGTCTTTGTAATGTTGGGTGCGGTCTTATCAACGGAGACAAACAGGACGTGAGCTGTAGGCCTACCGGTCTCCTCACAGTTGTGTTATTGTATTAGAGATGGGGGGGGGGGGGGGGGGGGGGGGGGTGGGGGGGGGGGGGGGGGGGGGGGGGGGGGGGGGGGGTGGTTGAGGTCAGGCCCCCGTAAAGGCTCCGTGGCTCGTTAGACATTCAGTCCACTCATGGTGTGCTCCCCTGTCCCTGGCTCCTTCCTCTGGGGGTCGGAGGGGGGGGGGGGGGGGGGGGGGGGGGGGGGGGGGGGGGGGGGGGGGGGTGGGGGGGGGGGGGGGTGGGGGGATGTTCCATGAAGGATGTCCTGTGATGGCTCTCCCCGTCCTCCTAGAGGACCCCTCCTCCTCCTCAGTGTTTGTGGTTCTTTCCAGGATGCCGAGCGGTGCCGTCGTGCTCCTGTTGTCCGTCACCATTCAGTCACGTAGCTGATGCACGTATCGTCGGACGCTTTGAGCGCCGACGACGTCCTGGGGGTTAGGGGTGTCTTGCTATAGCCTGCATATCGGTAAGGCCGTTAACATTTGGGGGATTGAACCCAGTGCCTTTCAGCTAGTTGAACACCTGCCTAGCCAGTAGACTATCCTTTCCCCACAATTGCAGTTCACCAAAACGAGAGCATCACAGAAATCCCATATACGTTACGCTTGCCTTCCCTCTATCCTCCTTCCCTCTCCTCCTTCTCTCTCTCCTCCTTCTCTCTCTCCTCCTTCTCTCTCTCCTCCTTCCCTCTCTCCTCCTTCTCTCTCTCCTCCTTCCTCTCTCTCCTCCTTCCCTCTCTCCTCCTTCTCTCCCTCCTTCCCTCTCTCCTCCTTCCCTCTCTCCTCCTTCCCTCTCTCCTCCTCCCTCTCTCCTCCTTCCCTCTCTCCCTTCCCTCTCCTCCTTCTCTCTCTCCTCCTTCTCTCTCCTCCTTCTCTCTCTCCTCCTTCCCTCTCCCCTCCTTCCCTCTCTCCTCCTTCCCTCTCTCCTCCTTCCTCTCTCCTCCTTCCCTCTCTCCTCCTTCTCTCTCTCTCCTCCTTCCCTCTCTCCTCCTTCTCTCTCTCCTCCTTCCCTCTCTCCTCTTTCTCTCTCTCCTCCTTCACTCTCTCTCCTCCTTCTCTCTTTCAACTGCTTTCCTCTCTCCTCCTTCCTTCTCACCTTCCCTCTCTCTCCTCCTTCCCTTCATCTCCTCCTTCCCTCTCTCGCCTCCTTCCCTCTCTCTCTCCTCCTTCCCCTTCTCTCCTCCTTCCCTCTCTCTCCTCCTTCCTTCTCTCTATTCCTTCCCTCTCTCTCCTCCTTCCCTCTCTTGCCTCCTTCCCTCTCTCTCTCCTCCTTTTCTCTCTATTCCTTCCCTCTCTCTCTCCTCCCTTTGTCCTCGTTCATCTCGTTGCTTGGTGACCTTCACTCTGGTACACAACAGACCCCTAAAGGAAGAGGCGTCCGCTGTCGCTCTGTAGCTCCACTCCCACTGCCGCCGCTGGGCCCTCGCTTCCCTCATCCTCACGGACGGAAGGGTGGCGGTCCGGGCTTTTTAATGGCTTTGACTTTGATTTGTTCAATGTCCCGTTTACTCCTGTGGTCTGGGGGGGGGGGGGGGGGGGGGGAGACCTTGGACCGTCGTGGAGGTTCCAGCTCTGCGTTTGTTCTTTTTGTTAAGACGGCTCCACTCTCATGATCTCACTCGCTCTTAAGTTGTGATTAAAACGTCTTTGTGCTTCGCCAAGCAGGTCATGTGACGCCACATTATTTTGATCAAAGAGGGATTGAACAGGAGAGTACTGTGTGTGGAAGAACAATCGACAGGATAATGTTAATCGTGTATTGTGTGGAGATGAGAATGTGGTGATGTCATTTTACTCATCAGCACATGTGGGGGTCCTGTGGTCACAAGAGCCTCCACACGGCATCCAACGTTTTGGGGACCCCGGCTACAGTTCAGAGGTTAATTAAAGGGTCCCCTCTCTCTGATACCCCCCCTCCTGGGTTCATCCTGTCCGGTGAGGCTTTCTCTTTGTGTCACTATTTGTGCAAGCTTCATTCTTCAGATCGACATGTGTCAAGACATGCATTAAGCAAAGTCGTTAAATGCTAATGCTCCGATCCACCCCCAGCTATTCACACAGGTATTTGATGGTAATTATAGATAGCAGCACGTGTTCTGGTTTATGCACTTAAAGAAATGACTCCAACATGAAGTCAGGCCATGCATCTGGAACATGAAAGTCCTGTTTACATTAACACTTTCTGATTGGCTTTTGGTGTTTCCCCCGAGAAAAACCTTTTTCCTTGTTCCTTCAGAGTCGAAGCTGACTGGACCAGTTTAAGGGTTTCTTAGGGGAGAACCTGTTCTGTTTGTCTGTATGTCTGTCCGTCCGTCTCTAACTCACTCATTAGAACATTGGGTCAAGACCCCACTTGGGACTGACGTACATCTGAGATCATGTGGGTGACTGCATGACTTAGAAATAGGCTCATGAACTAATTGACGACACATCTTTGAGAGGTTTGGAGAGTGTCGTAGGGATCCTGTGTTTCACAACAAACTGCCAAAGAACTGAGCTGGGAGCCAACTGGTCCTACTGGCCGGGAGCTGCTGGGGACCAGTGGGGCTCTGGGTGGGTTCAGAGAGACTCCCACACTCAACGCTGCATGGCCAAGAAGTTGGCAACGCAAAAAGGTTTTCGACCGGAAATACGATTCGACCCCCCCACACACACACACACACACACACACACCACACCACACACACACACACACACACACACACACACACACACACACACACAAACACACACACACACACACACAACACACACACACACAACACACACACACACCGATCACCGGGGGTCTGGACCGGGTGAGGGTGAGGGTCGGGGGGGGGGGGGGGGGGGTTTGAGCTTCCCTTCTGTCCCTTTCCGTGCGCTAGGCTAGCCACCCGTAGCGCCATGTGTCGACTGCAACACATGCTGCCGCTTCCCGCCTCCCCGAGGGACGGGGGACAGCAGCCCTGGGAAAACGTGGAGGAGCGTGAAATCACCTTGATCCAAAGATTCCTGCCGCATACCAGCGCGGGACAGGGGCCCCTGAGATGGACTGCTGCTGCTACACAGAGAGAGAGACACAGACAGGAGGAGAGAGAGAGAGCGAGAGAGAGAGAGAGAGAGAGAGAGAGCTGAGAGAGAGCGAGAGAGAGAGGACGAGAGACGAGAGAGAGAGAGAGAGATGAGAGAGAGAGAGAGACATGGAGAGAGAGAGAGAGAGAGAGAGTGAGAGAGATAGTAGAGAAGGAGAGAGGGAGAGAGGGAGTGAGAGAGAGAGAGACAGAGAGGAGGAGAGAGAGAGAGATGGGGGAGAGAGAGACATAGTAGAGAAGGAGAGAAGGAGAGGGATAGAGAGAGAGAGGAGAGAGACAGTAGAGAGGGATAGAGAGAAGAGAAAGAGAGAGACATAGTAGAGAAGCAGAGAGGGAGAGAGAGAGAGACATAGTAGAGAAGGAGAGAGGGAGAGAGAGAGAGACATAGAAGAGAAGGAGAGAGAGAAAGAAGAGAGAGAGAGACATGGAGAGAGAGAGAGAGAGAGAGAGAGAGACATAGAGAGGAGGAGAGAGAGAGAGAGACATAGTAGAGAAGGAGAGAGAGTGAGAGACATAGAGAGAGAAGAGAGAGAGAGAGACATAGTAGAGAAGGAGAGAGGGAGAGAGAGAGGGGGAGTGAGAGAGAGACAGAGAGATGAGAAGAAGAGAGAGGGAGTGAAAGAGTGAGAGAGAGAGAGACACAGAGACATAGAGGAGGAGAGATGAAGGACTGTTGGAGTCTAACTACAGACGGCGGGGGGGGGGGGGTCCTGGGAGGTGGACTACAGGTGGCTGTCCTGGGTCTGACTACAGGTGGGGGGTCCTGGGGGTATGACTACAGGACAGAGTGGCACTAGTGTTGCTTCAGCCAAAGAGGCGAAACAGCCAATCCCAGCGTGGCCTCCCCATGTCGATCACATGTCTCTCTGCGTCGCTCACTCCCTCTTCCGGCTCTAATACACTCAAAACAAATGAAATGAAATCAATGTGCTGCTCCAGTCCTGAGCAGAACATGTAAACCATTGGAAGGCGATTCACTGTTTTTGGTCCACAAACGTCTACTGTAGTACTGCAAAGGATGTTGAGCTATATTCCTATGGTTTACAATTGTGGAAAAGCGAAGTAAATCTGGCAAATGACATCAGTGACGATTGTTATGGTGAAGCCACAAGAGACGGCATGGAGTCCATCAGGGCCTTTACTCCCTCCCTGTGTCTCTCTGTCCGAGCCCGCTGTACTGGCCTGAATGAAACCTCTCTCTGCATGTGTTGCTCATACCACGCTGGGCCTAGGGGGGTACACGGCCATGGGTTCTCAACCATCGCAAAGTAGGAAGTCTGACAAAGAGAGCAAGGACATACTTCTCCTTGTGGGGTAGGGGAGAGAGGAGACGATTCAGACGCTCTCGCAGTCCTCTGTGGATGTCCAGCGTGCGTGCTGACAATGGGTTATTTAGAAGTTACCAGAGAGGGAAGTGACATCAGGCCTGAAACATTCCGTGGGATAATTCATTCAAAGGGAAGGGAGGCCAACGCTAAGTCTCATTCAGACCCGATAAAACATACTTTATAAATCCCAGATGGGATCTTTGAGAACAGAAATACGCATAAAATGTAGATTAAAGAACGCCAGTGAAAAATATCCAAAGAACTACAGCTCCCCAGTAAACCTCGAGGACCAGAACTTCTCTGAGAACTACAACTCCCCAGTCCGCCTCCAGGACCAGAACCTCTCTGAGAACTACAACTCCCAAGTCCCAGGACCAGACCTAAAACTCCCAGTCCCCCTCCAGGACCAGAACCTCTCTCAGTACTACAACTCCCCAGGCTACTTGCAGGAATATAACTTCTCTGAGAACTACAACTCCCCAGTAAACCTCCAGGACCAGAACCTCTCTGAGAACTACAACTCCCCAGTCTACCTCCAGGAATATAACTTCTCTGAGAACTACAACTCCCCAGTAAACCTCCAGGACCAGAACCTCTCTGAGAACTACAACTCCCCAGTCTACCTCCAGGAATATAACTTCTCTGAGAACTACAACTCCCCAGTAAACCTCCAGGACCAGAACCTCTCTGAGAACTACGACTCCCCAGTCCGCCTCCAGGACCAGAACCTCTCTGATTGGAAGTCACGTTCCACTGGTCTGAGTCGAACCCGTTGAGTCATCAAACAGGAACAGGAAGTGGAGGGTGTTACCCCGCCGCGCGCCGCTGGAATGTTTGGGCTGCACGCCAAACAGGCGGCCATTAGAACAGGCAGCAATTCCAGCCTGCAAACGCCAACATTTTAGGAGACAATGATCAGAAAGAGACTTTGAGAGAGAGAGAGAGTGAGAGCGAGATATACAGAAACCAACACACATCCGGACCTTGGTCTTGAACGCAAAGAGGGGTTTTTCTTTTGCATTTGGTTTTTGGTTCAATACCCCCCCCCCCCCACCCAAAGTCTGTTAAACTCACACATCCGGCAGTTTGCAGCCTCACTCCTCACAGAGACACAAAGAACATAACATGGCTCTATTCTCCCCACCAGAACCAAGAGAATCACAGAGACACAGACAGAGAGGGAGAGACCCACACATTAACACACACACACACACACAAACAGATACTTGGCTTAATGGGGAAAACCGGCCTTAAATCATGTGTAAAAGTTTTCGGCAGAAAGCAAAAGTAATTTGTGACATCACATCCTGTTCCTCGTAATAAGGCCAACAAACTCGTCCTGAACCCACATGAGCGAGAAGAGCTAGAAGAGCCTCTTTTGTGTGTAATCCGTTTATCCTGGATCTGTCCCCCCCTGTGTGTGCGTGTCTGGGTTCGGTCGGGTGTGTGTTTGTGTGTGTGTGATGGAAAGAGAGAATGATTATCTTCATGTCAGCACACAGTTCGTCGTCTGCACGTTATGTAACCGTTCTGAGCCCCACCCGCTCCCAGCCCCAATCTGCTTCTGGTTTCTAGTTCCAGCAGAAGGCTGAGAAGTCTCGCTATACCGTCCTCACGCCACACACACACCGCGGGGGGGGTGGAGGGGTCGTGGCGGTTGGGTCGCTGGTCGTGGGTCCCTCGCTCCTGGGTCAACTGCAGTAGAAACACACCTCGTCCCTCCAGAGGTGCTAGCTCCTGGGTACAGTCCCTGCGGTTTAAACACCGCTTTCACAGAAAGAAAGAAGCGAAACTACTGAGAAATCAATTCGGAGAAATGACATCAGATCAACCGTCATCCGGCCCGGCCAGTGCACATGTTCTTGGAGGCCGGTGCAACCATCCCAGGCCCTTCTGTGGGCACGGCCCTGCTCACATGAGGGGCGATGAGGAAGGAAAGAGGGAGGGGGGGGGGCGGGAGGGGTTCTGGAGCCGAGCCAGGGGGGCACCGCCTGTCGCGAGTGTGTGAGTGTCAGTCTGTGTGGTCAGAGATTAGGGAAGGAAGGACAGCCCAACAATACGCGCCCATACAGCAGCAGCAGCAGCAGCAGCGGCCGGGGACAGCTGTGGTCATGGTTTAGTTTGCTGGAAGGGGAAGAACAACTGGAGCATGCTCAGTAGATACCGGGGGGGGGGGGGGACCCTTGACCCATCCTCTCACTCTCTTTGTAAGAAAAAACACTGAGCGGTTAATCAGCAGCAGAAAGGCTTTTTTGTTTCCAGTAACTCATTCATTCTCTGTCTGCAGGTTTATTTTTAGGGCCGGCTCGGGGACTCACCGGTCCACAAATAACAGCCTTCTCCTGGTCTCCACTTCCCCCCGCCAGCAACACTTCCTCTGCAGAACCGAAACGCTTCCTTCGTGCAGACGGGAGGCCCTCTTTCTCCCCTCTCTCTTTCTCTCTATCTTCCCCCTCTCCCTTTCTACCTCGCTCTCCCTCTCTCTCTTTCTCTCTCTCTCGCCCCCTCTCCCTTTTCCACCTCTCTCTCCCCCTCTCTCTTTCTACCTCGCTCTCCCCCCACTCTTTCTACCTCTCTCTCCCCTCTCTCTTTATACCTCTCTCTCCCCCCGCTCTTTCTAACTCTCTCTCCCTTTCCCTGTTGAAGCAAAGTCTTTCTGACCCTCTGAGGAAGAGAGCTTACAATGTATGATAAAGTATGGTTAAACGTGGTAGTTGGAGATGTTGGTGGTGGCGGTGGTGTTGAGTCAGAACTCCAGGTTGGTGGAGGTGGGGGATGATGTTGGGAGGTGGTTGAGGAAGATGGAGCAGGGTGCAGAAGTAGGAGGTGGTTGCAGTGGTGGGTGGAATGTGGATGGTGGTGGGGGTGATGGAGATGGAGGTTGATCAAAGGTGTAGCTGATGATGGTAGGTGCTGGAGGGTGGTTGGTGGAGGTAATGGTGAGGTGAGGTGAAGGTGCAGATGGTGGTAGATTGTGATGATCTGTGGTGGGATGGTGATGGTGGTGGTGTCTGTGATCCAGCAGTCCTACTGTGTTATAGCAGAACATCTAGAGACAGGGCGAGATAGCACGGAGACGGGGCCAGAAACCCAAACTAAAGGGGCAATCTTACGGCCAGCTGCTTGGTTACTGAGACCTTACTGAAGAGAGGTCATTGGATGAAGCTTTTAGAAGCTGAGTTCAGAAAGTGTACTTCTAGAGAGACAGTCTTCGTGGTGTTGATTTGAAAACTTCACAAAAACCTTTTCTGAAGAACCTTTGTGCTTTAATCTCCCTGCCGGGGTAAGTTTACTAGTGCGGGCAGAATTTGTGTTCTTCAGATCCTCGTCTCCGGCAACGTGATTGGTCTAAATAAAAGCGGTCTTGGATGTCCGGGAATCAAGCCCCTTCCCACTGGACAACCCACTAACACCCAGTAACACCTAGTAACACCAGTCACATCTGGCTTCAGTCTCCAGTGGGAACGGGGACAATCGGCATTCATCCCCAGGACTAATGACCCTGAAGCCGTCAGGTTTCTAACAGCTCCCTCTCTGATCGGCAGTAATGGGAACATGACACACTCATTTCGGTCCCTTTTCCGGCGCAATGCTATGACGCACGTTGAAGTTCCGGACTTCGGTGCGTAAATACATAGGAACGCGCAACGGCAATCCTATTGTTTGACTTGTTCTAGATGAGTTGGCACCGGGTTTGAACAAACTTAATAAGTTACAGATATTAAAAGGAAGAAACCACTGTAACATTTTCACTGGACACCATCTAACCCTGTTTTCTGGCACGTTCCTGCGCATAACATTCCAGAAAAAAAAGAAAGGCATCCTGGGAAAGAAGTCAATGGCCTCTTAGTAGACGAACCTTTAACAAACCTGCATGTCCGCGCAAATTCAAAGGTTATACGGTAGCGGTAATGGTAGTGGTAGACGAGATAGAGGGAATAGAGGTGGAAGTACTACATCCACCTCCATCCCCATCACCCTCAACTCGGTGGAGCTAGGTGGTGTGGATGGAGGTGGTAGGGTTAATGGAGGTGGTGTTGGTGGTGGTGGGCATGACCAGGGGTGGGCTGAGGCGCCTGCTTCTTTCCTGTGAGTGATACATGCAACAGGGCCTCCTCCTCCTCCTCCTCCTCCTCCTGCATAAAGGGGGCCTCTGTGAGCCAGCCCCGGTCCTAATTCACCTCGACAGACGCGCTGCCTTGATTAAAGTCAGAGGGGAAGACTTGCATGCGCTGATTGGGTCTCCCCCCCAGCCCTACCCTTTCCTCCTGTGGTCCTGTGCCAAAGAAAAAGAAGAAGAGGGGAAATGGGTTTGACATCGAAAGTCAGAAGTCGTCCCCAGAATTGAGTACATGACGATACGCTCAGTTTGACACACTTATAATATCTCGGAATCCCAGAAGCCCAAGTTTGGGAGCCAAAACAAGTCGTTCCTGCGAGCCGCAGCGTTCCTCATGAACATTCCAGAGCATTAGGTTGGAAGCAGGGGTGAATGCAGCCTGCACTGCACGCTGCATGTCACCACTGATGCGTCCCAAACCAGGCGTGTCTGGTTAGCGTAGCGCAGCGGAGCTAGTACGGACCGCAGGCATTCCTAATTCACCAGCATACACAAAAACACAACCAATAAAAAGAAATCTCTCTTTCATGTCCAATTAGTCACACCTTAGATTAATATCTGAACTCTGATGGCTGACAAATCTGGGTTAACAGGGTGTCTCACTTTCTTCCAGCATAATATCTCCATAACCAAACAGGGAGCTAGGCTTAACTCCGCCTCTTGAAGTGGTTGGTTTCCAGCCCAGGCTCTTTGCCGTCCCCCAAGAAGTTCTGTATTGCAAAGTAAGACTGCTGGACCAGAGGTTCTGCTATTACACAGTCAGACTGCTGGATTAGAAGTTCTGCTATAACACAGTAGGACTGATGGACCAGCGGTTCTATAACACAGTAGGACTGCTTGATTAGAAGTTCTGCTATAACACAGGAGGACTGATGGACCAGCGGTTCTATAACACAGTAGGACTGCTTGATTAAAAGTTCATCTATAACATAGTAGGACTGATGGGCCAGAGGTTCTATAACACAGTAGGACTGCTTGATTAGAAGTCCTGCTATAACACATTAGGTCTGCTGGATCAGAGGTTATGCTGTAACACAGTAGGACTGCTGGAACAGAGGTTCTGCTATAACACATAAGGACTGCTTGATCAGAGTTATCAGTCCAATAGACAAATCCAACATTCGCTGTCTGACTGTGTTATACCCGGGCATTTCATAGTAGGCACTTCCAAAGAATCTCACAAAGTATTCTGCCTTTCTGCAGGAGATACCAAGGAGGTAACCTGGACTAGCCGGGGGTCTGAATAACTCCCTAGTTGCACTGGTCTAGTGATGTTTACTTCACCATGCATGGCCTGCAGAACCAACGCTTTGGTCTCCAACATCCGTCTCAGGGCATTCCCTCTGTGTTTCCTCCATGTCCTGAAGTTAACCCGGGCCTTTAAACAAACAAACCAGATCCAGTCGAGCAGGCTGGGGAGAAGTACTTCCTCTCCAGTTAACTGTTGAAATCAAACCCCAGTGATTAGCTTCAATCCAACAACCTCCTGGCAGGACTCTGTGCTTTTGCATTGTTGGCGAGCTCAGAGGCCCCTGAGCTAAGGAGGGTAGATATGGGCGCTCCTCTTTAGACAACATTCTACACAAACACACACACGGGCACAGGCACAAACACACACCCACACATACAGACACACACGCTCATTCTACACTTCAGAAAACAATGGTCCTCGGATCCCGTCACTAGAAAGTTCCCACAAGACCTCCCTTGTGCTACGAGCGATGAGCCTGTTCACAACAGAGACACCTCCCAGTTTAGGCCCCAGTCCCCCCCCCCCGTCCCACGAGGTCAACAAGAGGAAGTCATCAATTCTTCCCACCGAAACTCTGGAGCAGGAGGAGGAGGAGGAGGAGGAGGAGGAGGAGGAGGAGGAGGAGGAGGGGGAGGGGGGGAGGAGGAGGAGGGACAGCAGGGCATCGCTCCGCACTCAGTTCCCCGCTCCGATGTGTGGTGGCGGTCAGGGATCCGTAGGATCACAGCCTCCCAGGCCCCTGAGGCCTCCTCTCAAGGGGATGTGATGGGGGAGGCGGTGGGGAGGGCCTCTTCCAGTTCCGGTCCTCAAGCCTTCTCTGAATCTGAATTGCTGAACGTTCTCTGAATCCTGGACCGCGGCCACATTGGAAGCACCCCAGCCCTGCTGACCTACATCCAGCCCTCAGAGAGACGGATGGGAAGTTAGGATCAGAAGTCCGGGTCACTGGGTTCTTGGTGGTCAGCGTCCTGGATCCTGAGACATGGGACTGGTAGTTGTCCTGTTCCCGCTCATACACAAAGTGTGTGACACACTTTTGCATACTTGTAAGAGGATGTGTCTGGGAATTTATGTTTGTGTGTTTGAGGGTAAGGTAAGCAGCAGCAGAGCTAACTGACAGCATGCCTCTCAACACATCATCGCTATCCTGTGTGTCAAGGTTGAACAACACACAATAGGGGTAATCTTTCAATGTTTCGAACACACATACATGTAGTGTCCATGTTCTTAACATGAAGTGTCCATTGTTTAACATGCAGTGTCCAGGTACTAACATGTATTAACGTGTAATGTCATGTACTTAATATGTAGTGTCCATGTACTTAACATCTAGTTTGTATGTTCTTAACATGTACACTTCTGAAGACGGCCCTAACCCTACCTGCTCATTAAGGACCTGTGTTAGATTACACTCTACGTCTTAAATGATTGGTGACTGAGGAGGAGGGACTGCAGGTCCCCTGGCCCCCCATTGGCGTCAGATTGGCCCGGGTCCCAGCGGGGCGCAGTAAGCAGGGTCACGGGGAGTCTGTCTGTATGGTTCACCCGCCGATGCAAAAACAGCACATACCGCCGAGAAAGAACAGATCCAGACAGAATACCATAACGTTAAGCTGGAGGGCACCAGGATCTGCAAGGCAGAGGGGAGGGAAACGCAGACCCTCCTCTACGCTATGCCTGAACCTCATAGTGGCGCAGAATTGTATGCTGATGACGGTTCTGGGTTCAAACCCCTATCTGCAGCCTCACGTGTACTGCTGTGGGCGTTGTGGAGCAAGAGACCCCAAACCCCTAACCTGCCCCCTAACCGCTCACCTGCCCCTGTTGGAGATGATGGGTAATAACTCAACCGGTGCATGTCTCGGGGTGATCCCCGCGTCTGACGACTCAGCAGAAGAAGAGAGATGGAGCAGTGAGGGGCAGGGCTGGGGGAGGAATGTGTGAAATGCCGTGGGAGGAACGGCGAGACGCATGCGGCGGAGGAGCCGATAGCAGCCATAGAGTTCAAGGTGTGGCGGCCATCTCCACCCTCTGAGGCCCAACTGTCAAAATAAAATGTCAAGTCTGGCGAAACACCGCTCCGCCGGTGAGTGGGTCTGCATTCTGCCGGCTCAGGTCCGCATGCAGACCTGAGATGTTTGGACACGTCTCTTCATCGTATTGGCTGATGTTGGACAGCCATGCTACCTGTAACTGAATCCCTCTCTCTCCACCCAGGCCCCTCAGCCCGTCACCTGTCCTTGCTGCTCTTTAAACCCGTTGTCCTAGTCTGAATGTATTTTTCAAGATTAGCCCACGCACAGAGCACACATGCACACACAGACACACACAGCATGACAGGCAGGTAGACACAAGTGGTGTTAAGCAAGATGGATCGCAGCCCGTCTGCGTTCCAACAATCTGGAGGCAAACCGACCGGCTGCCGGCAGCTGAGAGGCCGCTGAGGATCAACAACGAGGTCATCAACGGCCAATGACAGCTGGAGCGCTCTACATCCGCCCTGATGGGGGGGGGGGGGGGGGGGGGAGTTATGACACAAGGCTCCTCTGTGAAGTTTGAAACAGCAGCCTTGCAGAAGTCGGTCGGTTGCGATATGCATGTGGCGGCCGAGGAAGCTGACATGACACCACAGGATACATTCAGACAACGCGTATGGGTAGGAGGGCGGGGGGGGTTGTCAGGTTATTTTTTGTACCCAAGTTCTACAAAATGTGCTTCTCCTCATCGCCCTGATAAGAAAGACAAACACATGACGTGGTTCAGCGAGAACAGAGCAAGGCCGCGGGGACGATAACACATTCTCCACTGCACTCGTCATTTCCTTCCCCAGCAGCGAGCAGCAAACAGCTGGCTCTGCTGCAGCCGAGTCAGAAAGGAGAAGAGAAGGCAGAAACTAATGATTGGTTACTGCTCCATGTTTTATTTAATATTTCATATACACACATCCAGAGTCAAGGGATGTCCCATGATAAGACTGGTGTTTACATAGGTTCACCTGTCCACGGTTGACCAGAAACAGGAAGTTGACACGCTGAAGGTATTGTCATTAGTAGGAAGGCTAGGCTCAACAAACATGACCTCTGTCACCTGCTGTGGAGAAACAGTGACTCCAGCCAGACGCAGCTAGCATGACCTCTGCACTGAAACACCTGAAGGCTCCTTTAGAAAGTAGAGGTGGATATATTAAATAAACAAGCTAATAAAATACCTTACGTTATTTTAATGTATGATATGGAAGCCAACAACAACAATACTACAAAAACCCAACTAAAAGCACAATATTTAAATTCATTAAATGTATACTGGCTTCTCTTTAAAATTGTTGGGAGTTAACAAAGTAGAATACCCTTCAAACATAACTGAATAAATACAATGGCTAGATGCCAGATCCATGCTAAGAGTACATTCAAAGGGTCTCTGCTAGCTCAATGCTAAGAATACATTCAAAGGGCCTCTGCTAGCTAAATGCTAACAGTACTTTCAAAGGGCCTCTGCTAGCTCCATGCTAACAGTATATTCAAAGGGCCTCTGCTAGCTCCATGCTAACAGTATATTCAGGGAGAACACAGCTCCTCTGCAAGCCTGTGCAAGATCAGCCTTTTGTCAGACAGATGCCGGGTTTCGCTCTGTTTCTGATGCCTTGTTTCCCTCACCTACCAGCCTCTTTGTTTCACTTCTATCTTTCCTGTGTGTGTATGTCTTTTTCATGCTGGGGGGTTGTTTTGACCAGGCTGAACACAATTGAACTACCTTAACTCATAGTCAAATGTCAGACTGTTCTCTAACCTTGAGACAAACACTGAACTAGCAGATGCAACATTTCGTCACCTTTTCTCTAAGAGGGAAGTGGCCAAACTTTGCCACGCTTTTAAAAACATATAACATTGACTTGTTTAGCTAATTCATTGAAAGAATAGATTTTTCTTGAATAAAAAACAAGAAAAGAACACCTAAAGGTTAGAATAACTGCTTGGTAAAGGTTGATAAAGGTTAAGGCGGCACCACAGCCTGGTCTGCAGGCTCTCGCTCGGCGAGTCGGGGCAGATCCGGGCAGACGATGACAGAGATCAGTGATTCTATTTAAATCTCTGAGGAGAGGAAGAAGGAGGCTGAGGTTCTTGAAGCCTTTGAACAACAACATGTCCGGGGACAGAGATACCTGCACTGAAAGATGAAGGCTTTAAGAGACGGATCCACGAGGAACAGTTGAGGCCATCCCATATGCTGTGTACGTGTGAGTGTGCGTTTATGTGTGTGCGTGTGGCGTGCACACATCATCGGCCATAGGTCACCCACTCCTCTTGCTCAACATGCATGCCGGTTTCACTTCTGCCACCACAACAAATGGTTGCCCGCCATGTTTATGAGATCAGATGTGTGTTTCGTGGGAATGAGGGTTTGTGCACACTTTTCACTGTCCCGCCCCTTTGATGTCCCGCCCTTGTGATGTCCCGCCCCTGTGATGTCACGTACCAGGATGTCCCGCCTCTGTAATGTCTCACCCCCGTGATGGCTCCATAATCTGTCCAGATGTTTGATCTTCTGGAAATGGTTACTAAATGGGTAAATACACGGACAAGGCATGGTGGAGCTTCATCAACTTCTAGAGGCTCAAAGCCCATGTACTCGTGTACAAGGGTTAAGATAGCAGCTGATGCCTACCGCCGTCGTCTTCATCAACGACTCATGATGATTCAAATCCATATCATGGGCATGCCTTGACAAAAACGAAATCTGCATTGTGTAGTAGTGGCTTTAGGGTTCGACTCCCAGTTCTAAGGTGTTGGGTTCCATCCCGAATGCTCGCTGCCCGACCAGTGGGCCGTCCTGCAGCCTCTGGATCCACGGCGAGTCTGCTCATAAACGTAAGCATGTCGCACATGAACCTCCTTAGTGCAGAATCTGCTGGAGCCCGGAGGTACAGAGGTTCAAACCCCGGGATGGAACATAAAGCCCACTGATGTGGGAGAGTCAAACCTCCGTGAACACACGGCCTTCTGCACAAAGAGCCGCCTGGGCTCAATCTGTTGGCGACGGCAGCGGCGCATTGTGGCGCACATCAAACGCCTGGCTCGGGGGCACGGCGGATCACGTTTCACTCTCAGCGGAGGCCCCCCCGCCCCGATCCCCCCCCTCATTCATTTCTGACATTTACAGTCGGCCTAGCGTGGCGGGCCCCCTCGGCGGGGCCTCTTGGCCGCCCGCTCCGTCCGCTCTTGTGCCGGGGCCCCATCGGCGGCTCTGGAAAAACCCCTGTTTGCATCTGACTCGCATCGGCTGCTGGCTCCACTTGTGTGTTCTGTTTGGCCCGGAGGAGAAGGGAGAGGGGGGGGGGCAATTACCGAGCGCCGCCGCGCGGCCCGGGAGACGGAGGCGATGATGTCACCCCCACCCCCCACCCACCCCCCCACCCCGCCGCCGTAACAGGCTGCAGATGAGAGGGGCCCCGGGACCGCAACGCCGCCCCCTGGAGAGAGCCAGCAAGTTGGGAAGTTCACCGAAGGGTCGTCGCATATCTACAACGTTTAAGATTTACGTTTTTCGAAATTCGGAAAATTGATTTGATTCTAGTTCTGCGTTCAAGACACGGTACAGTACCGGGGCCCAGGTTCTGACATGTCCGCTCAGGCCCTGCCCACTAAGGCCAGGCCGGCTCTGCAGGTCGGGGGAAGGAAAGAGAGGGGTTCTGGGTCGGGTGGAGCATTAACCCTTTTTCTTGTGGTTCCGGGGGACGACAGTTGGAGCGAGGGACAATACCAGCGTCCTTATCAAATACTTTCCTTCCTCACGTCTTAATGAGTAGGCGTTGTCGTAACCGTGGGAGACCACGCCCTCGATAAAAACCACAGCTCGTCTGGATAAGCGAATGCCTCAGGAAGACGACATGTGATAATGTCATGTGCTGGTTCCCTTCCGTCAAGTCCTCAGATAGGACACTCACACACACACACTCACAGACACACACACACACACACGCGCGCGCATGCACACACACATACACGCATGCGCACACACACACAGGCACGCACGCGCACACAGGCACATGCACACGCAGAGGCACACGCACAAATGCACACGCACACATGCACACAGACATGCACATGCGCATGCACACACAGACACACACACACATGCATTGATCCATGTAACACAAACATGAGTCCAAACTCAAAGGGCCGCACAGACAAAAGGTTCAGTCACAGCGAGTCGTTCGGCGTTCGGCGAGCTAAGTGCTATCCCAGAACGGCCCTTGCTACTTTCTAGAAAATGGCCCGTTGGAGCCACATCACAGAGGCCTCTCTCCCCCAGCGAAGGGGCCCTGGCACCAGAGCCCATCTCTTCTCATTTCCCTATGCAATCCATCCCAGACCGCCCACAACCACACACCTCATATAGAAGAAGGCCGTGCTCGCAAGCACACATCTTGCATGCATTTATACACACGGCTCGGAGCAGCAAGGCGGGCCAACTAATGGCAGCTCAACAGTTAGCGCATATAGCTGGGTTTAATTATACCCTACCAGAGCTATGAATCAAGAGAAGGCCTTCACATCCATTATGATGTGGATGTTTCACCAACGACCTGCCAGGGAGGAGGCTGTGTGTGTGTGTGTCTGTTTGTGTGTGTGTGTGTGTGTGGGTGCATGCATGCATGCGTGGGTGCATGTGTGGGTGCGTGTGTAAGGGAATCACAAGCTACTGTAAGAAGAGGCACACATCTGGAAATGACATGGTGTCTGTCGATAGCGCTCAGACTGGTCTCAGCGGGGGGTTTGCTGGTGGAGGAGCAGGAGGTTGGTTGTTTCTCAGACTGGTCTGAGTGGGGGGTCTACTGGTTGGGGAGCGAGAGGTTAATGGTTTCTCATTCTGTCGCAGAGCCGCTCAGACAGAGCAGCTTTAGAACAAACCGAACATTAGCATTGTGTGTGGAAATAGCGGATGTACACTTTCCTTGAACACATAGAAACTTGCGGGCAAGTCTATTTGGAGAGTATGTAAGAACAAACTGTATGGAAGTTTGGATTCTTTTGTCCAACGTCTATAAATCAGATATCCAGTCTGATGGGTTTTGTTTAACAACCAACTACTTGAGGCAAATACTTCCTCCTGGATCCAACTTTGTGCAACGGCAATGTGATTGCTATTCTAATTTTCTTTGTTACGTTATCGCACATCTAACATCTATTCATCCAGTGATCAAATATCCAGTTTGATGGGTTTGGTTTGTCGACTTGAGACAAATACTTCCTCCTCCATCCTTCGCGTTTGTAACGTTAATAGAAACAATTATACTTTCCTTTTGTACGTTATCGCATGTTTTACATCCGCTGTGGAATATCCAGTTTGTAAGATAAAGGGCCATTTAAAGGACTTGAAGGTGTGGTTAATCACTTGATAAGAATGTTGTTAGTTAAAACGTTGGACCTCGTTATCAGGAGTATCTGCTTCTCGCTTGGGAGGGGGGATTAGGGAGCCTCTGCCTTTCCATCCAGAGCATCAAAATTCCCGAAGCCTTCATTTAATATGAACTGCACGAACTGATGTAGCGACACAAGCTTTGAAATCCCTTTCTCTCCCCCTCACTTTTCCTTCCCCATCCCCCCCCCCCCCCCCCTGTGTGGTTCTCCCTCTCCCCCGCCCCCCCCCTCCCTCCTTGACCCTGTCTGTCCCAGCCTCCCTCTCTAACAGATACATTAGCAGTAGCTGCTGTGATATGGAGTGAACAACCAGAAGCCAAGAGTCTGATGTCGGTCTACCTGGATGTCTGGGGACGTTGTGAGAAGGCCAGACCTGGTCTCCGTGGAGGCCATCGGTCCCCCCCCCCCCCCCCCCATCTAAAGACCATCCTCACCTGGCTTCAAACGGGGGGGCACTTTAAGATGACCTTCCCCATCGTCGTCAACGTGTCTCTGAGGTAGTTTCACGGAGACCTCGCTAGGGTCGGTACACCATCTCCACATTCCTACCCCCTGTCAGACCTAGCTCTGTGTCCCGAACTTTCCCAGAGAACCCTAGACCACGCCGATGAGAGTGGCTCTTTGTCTCGGCCATGTTTTATCCTGATCCCGGCAGCTTCCCCGTGGTGGAATGTGACAGGAATGCCCGCCGCTACCTGGCACTAGAGAGCCTTTGTCCCGGAGAGGAGAGGGAGACGAGGAGGGAGACAGGAGGGGGACGAGGAGGGAGAGGGTCAGAGAAGTTCTGACGTTGCGCTGCTTGCTCTCCCAAGGTGCCGTTTCAAACAGAACCGGTTCACATCACGAAGGAGGGAGAGACCCCCAAGAACAGAGAAGGAGAAACACCGCACAAACTGGGTGTTCCCTCAGCCTTTATCCTCTCGCGTTAATTTGCTGTCACTGTGCAAATCATTAACCGCCACCCTGATGTAGCAACTGTCATGCAAACATACTCCCACATGCGCACAGACACACACAAACACACACACACGCACACACACACACACATGCCAAAGACACGTGGATCGAATGGGTGTCTCCAGCAGCGAGCAGTTTGCTAGGAGGTTATCTATAGCTGAGAGCTGTATCGGATAGCGCTCAGCGCTTAGCCTGAAGCTGTCATTCCATTCTTTACTGCGTGACAAGAACGCAGTCAATGTCAAAGAAGAGAGCCACGGTCATAGTGAGATTTATGTAGCTCAACATAGTTGAGTTAATGTCTTCATAACTGACATATCAAACCATCAAGAGACATGAGGTACGGCATTACTGTCGAATGAAAACCGTCAAGAGCACGATTCAGAACCATCAATAGACATGAGGTACGGTATTACTGACGTATCAAAGCCATCAAGAGACATGAGGTACTGAAGTATCAAAACCATCAAGAGACATGAGGTACGGTATTACTGACGTATCAAAACCATCAAGAGACAAAGGGTATTGATGTATCAAAACCATCAAGGGACAAAGGGTATTGATGTATCAAAACCATCAAGAGACAAAGGGTACTGATATATCAAAACCAGCAATGGACATGAGGTACGGTATTACTGACGTACTAAAACCATCAAGAGACATGAGGTACTGATGTAACGAAACCATCCAGAGACATGAGGTACTGCATTAATGACATATCAAAACCATCAAGAGACATGAGGTACTGATGTATCCAAACCATCGAGAGACATGAGGTACTGCATTACTGACGTATCAAAACCATCCAGAGACATGAGGTACTGATGTATCAAAACCATCGAGAGACATGAGGTACTGATGTATCCAAACCATCGAGAGACATGAGGTACTGCATTAATGACATATCAAAACCATCCAGAGACATGAGGTACAGCACTACTGTTGTATCAAAAACGCAAAGAGAGGCGTTTGCGTTTATTGAATCGATTCAATGGAAAAGAAAAACCTGGAATCTGCTAAACATTCCAGAGCTTAATCTACAAAAGCAACTCGCTCCGGTGGAACGCCACGCCACAAATAACAGGCTCCTTGTGAGCGTGGGAACCAGCAGCTGCGTGTTGGAGCAGGAGCGGTTGTTTTGTGTTGGTATGTGTCGACAGACAGGCAGAAGAGACAGGTAACCGTGCCCATCAGGAAAGCCAATTCATCCGTAACCTGAGAGGGCCCCCATCTCAGTAGCCTCAGCAGGCCTGATCCCTCTGTAGGAACCCGGGTTAGGGTTCTCACAGGACCATCAGATAGGCTGCTAGCCGAACCATAGGGACAGACTAAACGATGATGGGGGGAGGGGGAGAATGGAAACCCTGCTCTAGCCTCCCCCCTCTCCCAAGTTACCAGGTGGTCTCTTCTTTGTGCGACCAATGTGGGTGTTTACGTTCACACACAGCGAGATGGACCCCATACAGGCCATGGCTTTACTTCATGCTACTGTTAGCTTCTAGCTGGCCGGTAAATGACATACAACTACAAGGGACTCCTCCTGAGTTCCCTGCCCATTGCTCGTTGGTAGACCAACCATACAAAGTCTAGGGGTCATCCCTATGTTCCCCCGGTCCTATGTTCCCCGGGTCCTATGTTCCCCGCTCGGGGAAAATAGGAACCTTTTTTTAAAAAAAGGTCCTATGTTCCCTGTTTTTCCCAAAAGGGGTCCTATGTTCCCCTGTAGCAATACATACCGGGGAGCATAGGACCCTTTTTCTGAAAAAGGGTCCTATGCTCCCCACTGTTGTGGGGAACATAGTACCCTTTTCTGGGAAAAGGGTCCTATGTTCCCCGCAATCTATCAATCTTTAAAATTATTTAAACTTTGACGCGACATTCGCGTGATGACAGGCAATCAGCGTTCAACAGCGTGGCCACTAAGTGACATGTGTAACGTAACAGCCAATCAGCGTTCAACCGGCCAACTCAGTGCAGAGCAGTCCGGGGTGAACTGCAGCATGGAGGAGAAAGTGATTGTTGCCGTTTGCGACTCCCGGAGCTCTATTTAGTACATAATATAATATAATTGTCTATATAATATCACGGCCAAATGCTCTGTGCGCCTCCGGATGGCCGTAGCGCGTGGAGCTCTCGTAGGGATTGGGCTTCTCGGGGTTTGTTTACTGGCGTTGCCTCTTCCGTGGTCATTACAATATTATGAATAGACTGCGTCGGGTTCTCCGACATCTCTCCCTCTTCCACAAAAGGTAAAGACATGCAATGGTGGTTATTTCGGCCGGAATGGGGAACATGGGACCCTTTTTTGGAAAAAGGGTCCTATGTTCCCCGGTCACATACATATCGGGGAACATAGGACCCTTTTTGGGAAAAGCAGGGAACATAGGACCCTTTTTGGGAAAAGCGGGGAACATAGGACCCTTTTTTTAAAAAAAGGGTCCTATGTTCCCCAGTCTCATACAAAGAGGGGAACATAGGACCAAGGGAACATAGGACCCGGGGAACATAGACACACTCCCCAAAGTCTACACCTAGCTAGTGCTAGCACATGCTACTGCTAACGGTTGGCTGATAACAGATGAGCACAAACCCCTCCCAATAACACGGGGTCTCTACCTTGGTGGACCAACCATGTGTGGTGTGGGAGTCTAAATATAGCTAGTTCTAGATAATGGAAACCATTAGCTGTTAAGTGACAAAGGTAGGCAGTGAGTGGTTGCCTCACCCTGTGAATTGTAAAGCCATGACCTATTTATTGGAATCAAATGCTTTACCATTACAAAAAAAGGCCAATTTCCATATTATTTAAAGACACTGAAAATATACTGGATGGCATTTCCAACTTGGAAGCTTATTTCAGTCCTATTATTCACAATTTAATCCTTAATCAATCCAGTTTAATCATCAGACCCTCTCAACAGCTGAATAATTTACCTGTCCGTACTGGCCTAAAGCCCTAAATCTCCACAAAAGAATAACATGTTTCCTCTCCCTTTTTATATCCAGCAACCTGCCAGCAGCTGGCAAGTATGTGTTCACACAGGCCAATGAGAACGAAAGCATGTTTAGTCACTTTGAAATTGGCCAATCAGAACGTATGCATGTTTAGTCACTTTGACACGGGCCAATCAGAACGCAAACATGTTTAGTCACTTTGACCCGGGCCAATCAGAACACAAAGACGTCAAGACACTTTGACACGGGCCAATCAGAACGCAGGCATGTTGAGTCACTTTGACACATGCCAATCAGAACGCAAGCATGTTTAGTCACCTTGACATGGGCCAATCAGATCTCTGTCCACCTATGCAGTTTGTTCTGCACAAATTACACTGTCACATTTTAAAACATTGCATTGTAAAAGTAAGGATGTGATTGTCTTCCAGTGGGGGAGGTGGTAGGTTATGCCGGTCAGACTGGAAGGCTCACATCTCAAAGAAATGTGCTATTTATTACTCTTAGGGTGTCATACTAAATGAGTGTGGAGAGTCTAACTCTGCAGTCCCATTCTCTCTCCTCTCTATCTATCTCTTGGTCTCTCTCTCTCTCTCTCCCCCTCTCTCAAGAGAGGAAACTTTACTAGACTCTAGGGTTAAGGGGGTTTGAATCCCAGTCGCAGACTGCTGGGATCTGTGACCGATGCCTGCATTCTACCTGCAGAACCCTCACCCCTACCTGCTCCTTAATGACATAGCTAAAATAAGTTCTACTGTAAGTCTGTTGGATGACTAAATAGCAGTGGGTGCCCAACGCAAGTCCCAGCGGACAGATAAGAAGCAGCAGAAGATTTACCTTCAGGTACCTGCATAACTCTCTGTGAATCAGTTAGGAGTTTCACTTCATGAGCAAACACGAAAAGCTCTCAGCATCGCATTCCACCATCTGATTTAATACATTTTTCTGCACAGGGGAGGGAAAATTAAAGTCATACAGCAGACATTTTCCTACAGTTCTTGTTTGCTATTTACTAGCAGAATTCACCATGGTCACCATCGTGTTCCTCTGCCAGCAGGGAGAAGATCGTTTCCTGGTTGGAAACAAGTCAGGCCTTGAGTTCAGAACTGAAAAAAAAAAACAGCAAAGAACCAGCGAGCATTTCGTTCCAAAACAAGAGGACTGCAGAAATAGGATTAGTCTGCCTAATTCAGAGCCAGTCGGCTCCCAGTTAGGCAGGATTTTATTTTTTGGGTGAACAGGAATGAGCAGAATTCCTGAAGAATTCCAGGTCATCGACACACGACTAGGGGCTGAGAGGGCTCACTAGGCCGTAAACACGGTTTGTCAAGCAGGAGTTGGAGAATTCCAACAAGGTCTCAAAAGGGTCACAGCAGCTTTGATAGTGCATTGGTTAGGGGTGGCCGAATCTCAGCCTAAAGGTTCTGGGATGGATCCGCAATATCTTCAGCCTGACCTCATGACCTACCTCCTATCTGCTCCTTACTGACCTTCTGCATGGCGTGACTGTGACTTTGGTTCTCCTCGGTTGTTTTTACAGTATTCTAATGATTTTCCTCATACTTTTAAGTAATCTCTGTGCAGAACCTTCGAAACAGCTCAGCCTGAAAACCCAGCTCTCTTAAAACACAAGTGTGAGGAAATCTAAGGGTGTATCGCTTACAAGCCAAAGCCCTCTCTCCTCCTGGAAACACCGCTCTCACCTAGTAACTGGTAAATACGCGTCAACACAGAATGAGGACGACACGTTAATATGAAACCTCAAGCCCTGTTCTGTGAAAACAGCAGGGGGTGGGGGGGGGGGGGGGGGGGGGGAGTGTGTGTGTGACTCGACACTTTGGTGTCACTCACCGCCCTGCAGAGAACCTCGAGTGGCAGAGAGCCGAATGCTGAGCCGCGACCGCACATCACCGCCCCCGGAATGTGGCTATCTCCCCTCGCTGTGCAGGCGTCAATCACCGGAATCTCTGCAGACGGCCGGGGCTACTGTGTGTCAACCTCACGACGCCTACAGCATGACGGCACGCACACACAACAATGCCGTTCGCTGAGTCACCAGCCGTGCAAACAGAGACCCTCCGCACCCCCCTCCGTGCGACTGCGTGAGGCGACGGCAGGCTGAGGCTCTGCCGGCGGTCCTTATGTGGTCGCGTTCCCTGCAGGGGGTCGGAGACGCCTGCTGCTTCGAGACAATGGAACCATGGGATGAAGCGTGCAATGCATTCTTGTTCTCCATCAAAGGGGTTGCATCCCCCCCCCCCCCCTCCCCAAAGGTGCCTTCCTGTGCCCCCCCCCCCCCCCCCCCCCCCTCATATACCTGAATCCCCCCCAACATGTGACAGTACATCTGGACATCGGTCTGGCCTCATGACATGGCAAGCTATTTATAAACTCTGACATAGAGAGCCTCTTCACAAAGCCATCATCATAGGACAAAAACGACGTGGCTCACAATGCTAACTAGTACGGATCAGCTCCTCTATGAACCAGTAGTAGACTCATCCTTACTGGTTTGGTCTACCACCCTGTTTATACAGCAGCAGACCAGTGCAATCATCCTCACTGGTTTGGTCTACCACCCTGTTCATACAGCAGCAGACCAGTAGGCACTTCCTCACTGGTTTGGTCTACCACCCTGTTCATACAGCAGCAGACCAGTAGGCACTTCCTCACTGGTTTGGTCTACCACCCTTTGCATACAGCAGCAGACCCATAATCAGTGTTACACAGGCGATATTGTATGATAAAAGATAATTATAATTCTATACAACCGCTGAGCACAAGAACTGTGACTCAGCTCTGAAAATGTCTGTTCAGTCCTTGGGGCACAATGTTGACATTGTTTCCCCAACATGAACACTTTACATTTAGCAGCCAGCTTAAGAAGTTGAACAGAGCAGCACTCATGTAGCCTCTGACATGCAGCCATATTCATTCCTGTCCAAAACACAACTATAATTTAGTTGTATCAAATACATCACATTGTTGGGTGTAGGTTTCTCACTGTCCATTATTTTATTGTTAACTCACGGAGAGCTATGGGTTGTTAGCATGGGCCCCCGCAGCGCGGGACATGTTCCATTCCGTCAGCCGCTTCTCAGGGGCCCCAGCCTGGGAACTCTCGCTTTAAGAGCGGGCCGAGTTCTGCAGCGGCGGCCCTGCCAAGACAGCCCGTGCTGCTGGAACTATGTGGGAACTTGCAAGAGTTGGAGAAGAGTCAACTCAATACGAAATCAGTGGGATGCAACATAGCACTTTGTGGGGCTGGGAGGATTGAGAAATGAAGATTGTGTGTTCTGTGGAAACTGAAAGGTGTGTGCGACTGTGCGTGTTAGTAGGGGCGTTTTTTTCACGTTCTCAGAGTCACAGTCAAAGTGGTGGTGGTGGTGGTGTGTCGATACAACAATGAGTCAACACACCAGTGCAGGTATTTCCCTAACAGCTCCAGAAGGCCTGCTTCCTCTTTTAGACAACCCCCCAGCCCGGTTACAAGACGGTGTGTGGTCCGCCGAGAGCCTCGGTACTGACGGCCTCATGCGGGTATTGACTCTCTACCGCCCCCTAGCGGGATTATCAGAAGGACTGAAAACTTTTTGTTTTGATTATAAAATTCTGCAATTAAAAAGAAATATATCTGCAGCATATTTAATACACAGGCATCTTGAAATTATACAAATACAATAAAAACAGAAACCACGGTATTGCCAGAGAAAAAACCTATATATATATATATATCGCGATTAAATATTTGAATCGCTTGACAGCACTAATATATATATATATATATAATTAGTGCTGGCAAGCGCTAAAAAATATTTAATCGCGATTAATCGCATTAATGTCATAGTTAACTCGCGATTAAAAATAAATAAATAATAATATGCTAAATATCCCTTGATTTCTTTGTCCCATTAATTTTTCTAATTTTAATTCTCTTATCAACATGGAGAAGTGCATCGGCTTGCCTTGTGCAAATGTTTTTTTATTAATAACAACATTGGCATAAACAGGACGATGCAAAAAAAAAGCCTATAGTTCCATTAAACGATGAACACACAAACATACTCCCTTGAACATAGCAGTCAGGCTACTGCTTCTTTGTTTTGAGCCAAAGAAAAAATAAATAATAATAATAATAATTGCGTTAATCGTGCAATAAAAAATTAACACTGTTAAAATTGGTTTGCGTTAACGCCGTTAATAACGCGTTTAACTGACAGCACTAACATATATATATATATATATATGCACATAAATAACACATAGTAAACATTTTTTTAGTAAAAACCTGACAACACAGGCATCTCAAAATTATACAAATACAATAAAAACCAAGTATTGCCAGAAAAAAAACAGATATATACTAATACTGTATATATACACATACATTACATATATAGTAAACATTTTTTTTTGTAAAAACCCAAAACAAAGACATTTGCCAGAAAAAAAGATGAATAATAATAATCTATAACCATACATATATTATAAATGATGTAAAATGATGAACAAATGTGATACCAACATGTGGCGTGACTGTACATTCTGAATGCTCTCAGACGGTATCAGCCTGTCAGCCTGAGATAACTGCCTAATTATGCATATATATATATATCAATATATCCGTCTGAATGCTCTCAGACGCTATCAGCCTGATGGGGCACTCCATCTTGTTTCTACCCTCCTTGTTTCTCTCCATCTAATTTCTCCCTTTCTAATTTCTCTCCTTCTGGTTTTTCTCCTCCAGTTTCTCTCCTCTTAGTTTCTCTCCTCCTAGTTTCTCTCCTCCTAGTATCTCTCCTTCTGGTTTCTCCACTTCTAGTTTCTCTCCTTCTAGTTTCTCTCCTCCTAGTTTCTCTCCTCCAGTTTCTCCACTTCTAGTTTTTCCACTTCTAATTTCTCCCCTTCCTGTTTCTCCCCTTCTTGTTTCTCCCCACTTGTTTCTTCCCTTCCCGTCTCCCTCCTTCATGTACCGCCCCTTCTTGTACCTCCCCTTCTTGTCTCTCCCCTTCTTGTCTCTCCCCTTCTTGTCTCTCTCCGTCTTGTCTCTCTCCTTCTTGTTCCTCCCCCTCTCCCCCTCCCTGGGTCTGGGTGGGCTCTCTCCGGTACAGCAGCATGTAGGCTGTCCTGCTGGGAGCATCACAGCGTTGGTCTCATCATGTTATCATTGTTATTAATATGTTCACATATTAAATCATAACAGCGCGTTGAGAAGCTTACCTGCTGTGACCGCCGTACGTCTCCTTCACAGCCTCCCAGGAAACCTGGAGGTTCAGGGGCAGGAAACCATCAAATACAGCAATAAAACCCCTTATTGGTTCTTATACAACAGTTAGTTCAGACCAAGTAATTTGATGGACAAGAGGCATTCCATGAGTGCTGATATAGAGTATAACAGCACTGGGACCTTTAACTATACATGTACCACTCCGCTTTACAGGTGTTCTCAACCGTTAAAAGGACAATTCCAGTATTTTGAACATTGAGCCCCCTTTCTGGTTTGTCCAGGATGAAATAGAATGGTTAACACCGACATTTTTAACATTGGTGCTGTCTCGAGTATTTGGCTAATTTCGAGTCGCCCCTGCCTGCTTCACAATAGCTGGCTATGTGCATTCAAAAACACCCCTAAACGTTCGTCTTCAGAAATGTGAAACTCATCGAGTGGTTAGTGGTGTTCGTTGCTGTTCCTAATCAAGTATCGTAGCGAAATACAGTTTCTGTCAGTTTGTGTCTTTGGCATTTTGTATATCGGCATTTTGTAAATGAAATGGAAACCGGACCGGAACCGGAAACAGAATCAACAGTAGGGCTAGAGCCGAGCGAAAATACCTCAAGCAATCCCGCTTTCCATTTCTGGTTCCGCTAAAATGCTAGATTAAGAACAGCAGGGAACACCACTAACGATCATTTAGGGGTGTTTTTGAATGCACATAGCCAGCCATTGTGAAGCAGACAGGGGCGATTTGGAATTAGCCAAATACTCGAGACAGGACCAATATTCAAAGTGTCGGTGTTAACCACTCTATTTCATCCTAGACAAACCAGAAAGGGGGCTAAATGTTCAAAATACCGGAATTGTCCTTTAATGTTATGTTAAGCTAGTGTGTTTATGTGTTGCTTGGCAACAGTTCAGTCCGGGTCCAATTGCGGATCTATTTGTGTTGGCAAAGCCAAATAAATCATTAAATAAAGGAACGAATCATAATCTGTTGTTGTTTATTACTGTTATAAATGTTGCTTGTAGAACTGTTGTAAAAAAGCAACATCACACTCTGCTGTTGTAGTGAATATCAGCACTGCTTTGATTATCTTCGGCACTCGGCCTGCGTCCTCGTACCTCCGACCGCATCTCAGCAGCCGTGCTGGTATTCAGTACAACAGCACTTCCACTCGTGTGATATTGTTCCATTTGTGGACCTTCTAACACAGTGGAGATGTAGGTAGGAGTTTGGAAAAGGAGGTGCATTGTGGTAACCACACTAGCCTGTTGACATCAATTTCCTTTCCTCCTTTTGTCCAACGCTAATATCCAGTTTCTATTGGATATCCTGTTTCGCAAGGTACATATCTAAACACCATTTCACATTCACTGAAGATCAGTGGGAGAGCTTAGGTTTCGCTTTTGCCACTGGAACCAACAAACCGAAGCCGCAGAATAACCACTCACAGGTTCAACTTGGCTGTCGTTTGCGTAGAACCAGTCCGAGCCCCCTGTCGCCCGGACGAAGGCGGTGTAGTGTCCGAACATCGCAGACCCGGAGTGGACAATCACCGCGAACAAGCTGTACTTTGTGCCCTCATTCTGAAAAACAAAGCCCACGCTCGGAATGAGAATGGACACATATCATTGAAATAAATGATGGATGGATGGAAACAGAACTGATATTATTTATCAATTATGGGGTTGATTTCCAAAGACTTGTAATGGCTACTCAACATCACACCTCAACAATGTAAACTTCCATATATTTAAACAAAAAACACCTTTTGGAAGTCCTTTGAAAACACATCTCGGCTGCAAATGTCCTGGAAATCCAAAGACTCTTGGAATTCCACAGAGCAGTCGAGTTTCTGCATCCAGCCGGAGTCAGAGAGTCGAAACCTCTGCAGCTGCACGCACAAAATGGTGGGCAGGGAGAGGATCCTGTGTCCCTGTGGAACAGAACAGAAAGAAGGGTCTTTAGGCTGGAACGGTTCTCCATGACACGACAGAAGGGTCTACGAGTCTGCGACTCAATTGACATGTTTAGACTGTGTCCTGGTTCTGCACTGGGCACAGAGAACACTAACCGTTTTAGACCGGGTCCTTGGCACAGAGACCACTGACCTGTCTAGACCGGTTCTGCCCTGGGCACAGAGACCACTGACCTGTCTAGACCGGTTCTGCCCTGGGCACAGAGACCACTGACAGGTTTAGGCCGGGTCTCTGGCACAGAGACCACTAACCTGTTTAGGCCGGGTCTTTGGCACAGAGACCACTAACCTGTTTAGACCAGGTCCAGGTTTTGCAATGGGCACAGAGACCGCTAACGTGTTTAAAGGGGGTCCGGGTTTTGCAATGGGCACAGAGACCACTAACGTGTGTAAAGGGGGTCCGGGTTTTGCACTGGTCGCAGAAGCAGTTGTCGATGCCGCTCAACTTCTGTAGCTCAAAGAAGGACGCCAGGCAGTCTTTCTGAAAACAACGGAAAAGAACATTTCAGCTGATTGGTGAAGGGATTCAGAGGCTAATGATCATGTGTCGTTATGTGTAGCCTGATGGATAGACGTAGACACATGGACGTGTAGATAAAAGGATAAATGTAGATACATGGATGTAGATATGTGGATTGGATGTAGATATACAGTATGGATGTAGATATATGGATGTTGTAGACACATGGATAAATAGGTAGAAAGATGGAAGGAGGTATAGATCTATGTCTGGGACTCACCAGAGTGTTGTTCTGATTTCTTATGTGCAGCGGCAGACTGAGCAGGTAGCTGGAGCTGGGCAGGAACTGGTTGGAGGAGCACTCCACACACTGGTGGTGGAGCTCCACAGACAGCCGGTACAGACTCTGGATCTCCAGGGCCTGCAGGTCAGGGGGGGCGTACAGGTGAGGGGGGGGCGGACAGGTGAGGGGGGGGCGTACAGGTGAGGTGGGCCTGCAGGTCAGGGGGGCATACTACCGTAGTTTAGACTGGGCATTGAACAGCATATTATAGAAAAGACTAGTATAGTATAAATGAGGGTCACTTAACTGTTAAAATATATTAGTTATTTCACCATCATTATCTGTGAGAATCTGGATTGTTCATGGATATCATTCCTGAGCCTCTTTATGGGTGGGTGTAGTATGATTTAATTGAGGATCTGTGCAGATGTGATCAGTATGATTTAATAGAGGATCTTTATGGATGTGATCATTATGATTTAAGTGAGGATCAGTATCGATGTGATCAGTATGATTTAAGTGAGGATGGATGTGATCGGTATGATTAATGAAACACCAACCAAGACTTTGTCATCCATCTGCTGCTGGATGAAGTTCAGGACCGCCAGGAAGACCTCGTCTGCATCATGCTGTACGTTCACTGCAACACCAGACAAAACGGACGTAGCATATTCATCATCAACACCACCACCCTCTTCCTCATCACCATCTATCTCATCGCCATCATCTCATTGGAAACCAAAGCCATCTTCATCATCACCATGATTTTCTTCTTCATCTGCGTCGTCATCACCATCTTACTAAATCATCCATCATCCTAATCATACGTGTAATATCTCTAATATACTCTGAGTCTATAGTGTGTGGGGGGCCCTCACATCGGATGTGTTGTCGGTCCAGACAGCGGAGGAAGTCCTTGTGGGGGGCCCGGCAGGACGGGTCTCTGATGGCCCCCAGGACCCCCTTCAGATGGACCGGCACGTTATCCAGGGCATCCTCATGCACAGACGACGAATCCCACCTTGGAGTACAATCACGTCATGTTCTGAATCATATGAAGACTTACAGCCGAGTAAGAAGATGGAATATTACATCAGGATTGAGACGCGTGTACAGTCCGGTGAGGTGTTACCTGTCGAGGAGGTCCTTCATCTCCGACGTGGCGATGAAGGACTGGAGCAGAGCGTTGACGCAGCAGGTCAGCCCATAGTTCTCCAGACCTCTCCACCGTGAGAAACGACGTGATGGGGTCAGCCCGTTGTTCTCTGGACCTCTCCGCCCTGAGGAGCGACCGTGTGGGGTCATCCTGTAGTTCTCCGGACCTCTCCAGCCTGAGGAACGAGGTTCTGACAAGAGTCCCGCGCCGTTTATTAGATGAGGCTACAAAACATTTACCTTTACGGCGTTTAGCAGACGCTTTTATCCAAAGCGAATTATAATGCGTACATTTGTCAGAAGAAAGAATACCAAATATATATGCCTGTATATAATGTTGGTTGTTTCTTCTTGACAAATTCAATTCTATCCATCTTTTATAGTAGGCCTGGTCAACTGTCATAGTTCGTTATTTGACAAAAGGTAAAACTATAAATAATCGCTTCGATCGCGAGTTAAATAACCAACAGATTTCGATTTAATAATATCGCCTACCTGTTGAAACGTTCCTCCTCGTGAAAATACCCCCCATGTATCGGTCGTAGGGATACCTTCCTCTAGACATCTCTAATCAGCTCCGCTGGTCCAATGTTTAGGAGAACAGCTCACCTCCGAAGAGGCTCAACGCTTCAGTTTCTTTTTCAGAGCCGCCGGAGAAACGAAACTTATCAGCTCATGTATCACAGGTTACCGTAGATTGCAATCAATCTAGGGTAAAAGTTAGCGGCAGGTTGGATATTCGCCGGATATTCAGTTTTGCAATCGGATTCATCGCGCAATCGGCTTAATCAACAAAATTGCACTATATTACGGGTGTATGTTGAGGACAGACACCGTATTGACAAAAAATCGCACCGACATTTGTTGTTGATATCAATATCTTAAATCAACGTTCCGGCTGCTATCTGTCATAAAGGAACCGTCTACGAATTACACCCCACAGACTGGTGGCATAGACGTTTCCATGGAATTATTTCAGGAAAGAAATCACCACAAATCATAAAAACACATTTTCTCATCTGATTGATGTAGTAGCCTAGTTGCCAATGGTTGGCTGTTACTTACTACATTTTAATGCTATCTTGCATTATCGTGAAACAGGATCCAATTAATAGTTTGAAATATTCTCCAAAAATCTATTTAAATACATTTTCTCATTCTGATTGTGTAGTACTTTCAAACTATTAATTGCATCCTTATTCGCTATAATGCTAAATATCATCAAATAATGACCCGCAGTATGTAAAGCCCACCATTGGCAAGTAGGCCTACTACAGCAATCATAATGAGAAAATGTATTTTAATTGATGTATTTTAATTGTATTTTAATTGCCAACCATTGTCAACTACTACATCAATCAGAATGACAAAATGTGTTTCCATTGATTTTTGGTGATTTCTTTCCTGAATCACTGCCATGGTAACGTGTATGCCACCAGTCTGTGGGGGTGTAATTTGTAGACGGTCCCTAAAACAGATAGCAGCCGGAACGTTGATTTAGGGGCCACTCACACTAGGGCCACGGCCCCGTGCCCGAGCTCATTTGCATACTAAAGTCTAGAACGTTTGGCTAGTGTGACCACACCATCCGTATTCCAGCACGGAACAGCCCCCTTGGCCACGGCACACTTGGGAGAGGTGTGCCGTGGCCAAAGTACAGATGCTAATGAGATGACACTCGCCCACGTGCGGATACGCAACGTGAGCTGGATGACGTAGTCCTTGCGCGACCCTTCTTTCTTTATAGGTCCATGTCCTTCTTCCCCACAACAATCATTTTAAACAATGGCGGCAAGCGGTTCACGAGTAGGTTTACGTTGGTGCGATAGTGAAGCCGAGTGTTTACTTGAAATTTGGGCCGACGACAACATTCACGTTGTTGTTCTCCATTGTTGTTATGGCGGCGAGGACGCTTGGTGATGACGTATTAATCGTATTACGACGTGATGACGTATGTATGAAGGAGCAATCGTGCCCAGGCCACGGCCTTCGGGAGCAGTGTGACCACGGGCCAGCGGGGGGAGTGGGGAGGGGGGGAATCGTGCTGAATCTTCCTGCAGCACGGAACAGGCAAACAGCCCTAGTGTGAGTGGCCCCTTAAGCGCTTTTCTCGCACAGATATCGATAGGAACAACATGTCGCTGTGATGTTTTGTCGATACGGTGTCCTATAGGCCTACTGTCCTTAACATACTACACCCGTAATGAAGTGCAATTGTGTTGATTAATCAGATTGTGGGGTAAATGAAAACCGAATATCGAAACTGCATGCGGCTGACTTTTCCCCGCTCTGGTGTCTCACCACGGGATCAGTTTGACCGGGTGAGTTGTAAGAATATAGTCAGTTTGACTCACCACAGGATATTTGAACGCAAATAGGATATTATACCTTATTAAAACACAAGAGACATTTCTTCCTCTTATTTCACAGACAGACGAGCCTTAACACCGAAAAGACTTCCATCAAATTATAAAATGAACGAGAGTTTTCAACCTCTAGTTGTAATTAAATCCATAGCAATAATGCGGAAACCCCATGCGATAATGTAAACAATTTCTGAGCGCATAATATAATAACATTTTGCTTATCATTTTTACAATTTTACAAAATACTACCTCAGGGGTAGCATTATTCAAGAGATTTTCAGGGTACAAATGTCAGGATATGTTGTTCAAACATATGGCACATCAGGAGAATATCAGGACTTAAAGGGGACCTATTATGCTTTTTTGACTTTTATGACCTATAAACGTTGTTATAATGATTGATAGTTATGTTCATGCATTGCATGCATTTCGACGTATTCCCTGCTGACAGTCTGGGGTGGCTGTGCAGAGCGCTAAACACTCGGGACAACGTTTGCGATTCACTTGTTCACATTTCCGGGAAATCATCTACGTAGAGGCACTCCTGCCGCGCCCCCATATGCCTGGTCAAATCTGCCCACGCGCGCGCTTCAAGGAAGGTAACCAATCACAACGGAGTTGGGTTGGCAGGAGGGGGGCTAGGGCGCGGAGAAGGACGAAACCGAGCGTTGACAGAGAATGCTGAAAGCGCCCACATGAGAGGAAGATTTTCCCGAAAATCGACATCGTTTTTTGTGTATGGTTAAACATGACTATCAATCATTATAACAACGTTTATAGGTCATAAA
Organism: Gadus chalcogrammus; assembly: GCF_026213295.1. NCBI lineage: Eukaryota > Metazoa > Chordata > Actinopteri > Gadiformes > Gadidae > Gadus > Gadus chalcogrammus. The sequence goes on from NC_079430.1 coordinate 12,779,935, forward strand.
AGTCGAAAAAGCATAATAGGTCCCCTTTAAGCGTGTGTCTGAAAGCAGCTAGTGTGTGAGCATTTGATTAAATTATAAAATTAGTCAATTTATGGTAACTGTAATTGTTCAATGGTAATTGTAGTATACTATGCATGCAAATCAATTATTAAATACCTTTTACTGTTATTCAGGGGTGAAAAGTGCATTGACATTTTAAAATGCAAGGCAACTACTATTGGGTAGTTGAAAATAATAATCAACATCTCTTCCAGTGTCCTGGCCAAGACAGGCAGCAGTAGCCTTCAGTCACACATAGCATACACACAAAACATAATTAAAATAAAACAACTGAAACCGTCCGCAGGGGGGAGGGGGGGATTTCAATATCGCAAGACATTTGGGAGGCTCAAGGAGAAGGGTAATATTAAGTTTGAGAAACAAAGTGTAAAGACATTTCGGGAGGCTCAAGGAGGAGAGTAATATTACATTTGAGCAACAAAGTGTAGTCTTGTGGTAGACTCTATAGACATAATTCACGGTACTGTGCTATTGACATGTTTTCGTTCTGTGTTATAGGGACACTGTCTCTTTAAGATCACGTGACGTGACTTATGTGTTGATATGCCGGTCGGTTCGATGTTTGAATTTAACGGTCTTAATATGACAAAATGAACGACCCGCCGTTGCTTGTCGAGGTGAGAAATTGTCTCTTCCCTTCTTTTATCGCAATTTCTATAGTCAGAACGTGTTACCTGGGAGAGTTTGTTGACGTTATGTTTAAAAACATAACGTCTTAGCTTGGAGAGTGTGTCGCTGCCTGTCTTGACGTATGGTGTGTGCGCGTGCGTGTGTGTGTGCTTCTGTGTATGTGTCGCTGCCTTTGTTTTGACGTGCGGTGTGTGCGCGTGCGTGTGTGCGTTTCCATGTATGTTTGTGAGCATGTGCGTGTGTGTGCGGTGTGTGTGTGCGGTGTGTATGGGCTTGCTTGCGGTGTATGTATGCGTTTGCGCATGCTGTGTGTGTGTGTGAGCTGCAGGCTGCTTGGCACATGCGCACATGAGTAACTTGAGTTACTGGTGAGACAGGCCAACTATTATAGTAGTAAGATATAGACATATAGTTTGTTCTTCTCATCGTCTTTCTCTGGAGGGCAACCAGCACCTCACACACATGTTTACAAGAACAGAAAATCAAACACAGCTTTCTGCTGTTCAGAGTCCTCTCATCGGAGTGTGGCAGAATCCAAACGCGTTTTTGTATTGAAAATAAAATTCTGTAAAAAACAAGAAATATATCAACAGCGTATTTAATACACAGGCATCTCGAAATTATACAAATACAATAAAAACCAAAACCAAAGTATTGCCAGAAAAAACCCAGATATATACTGTATACATTACACATACTGTATAGTATTTCTTTTTTTTTTTAAAAACCCAAAACAAAGACATTGGCCAGAAAACATGAGATGAATAATAATAATCTATATATTTAAGCAATAGATCACGCCAGGCTGTGGTATGTGCTCATTATACCACTGTTAAGGGGCGTTGTCCGGCCCCGACGCGCAGCGGAGGGCCGGCGACCCCCTTCACAGTGGTATAATGAGCACATGCCACTGACTGAAGTGATCTATTGCTTAATTGCTTTTATACAACGGTTACTGTTATGGCGAAACGAAAGTCATAGACACACTACATTTAAAAAGAAACCAAGAAAGTCAAAGTAGCCGTTTTATTAAAGACTACCAAAAAGTAGTCCCTCCTGGCTGCCGCTATGCATCGACGGTCGCTATGCAACACACTTTAGCGTCCCTCCGAGAGAAGGCTCCGATAGAGCGGTTCGCCGGCAATTTATCCTATGGAGCAGTTCACTGGCCGATATTAGACTTCAGTGGACTGTGCTATTGCTTTTATACAACTGTTAAAATTATGGCGAAATGACTTCACACACACACACACTAGTAAAAATAAAGTTGTATTCTTTGACACTTTCCACTTCAAGGCGCGGAGTGATACTTTCACAAAATGATTGGGCGTCAAAGCAGTTATGTATACGCTCATTATACAACAGTTAGGAACCAATCAGATCGCTGGATTCAGGCCCCCCGTTGTATAAATCTATATAATCTATATATATCTATATACATTCTAAATTATGTAAAATGATGGATAAATGTGACCCCAACATGTGTGGTGGTGTTACAGTACATTCTGAATGCTCTCGGACGGTATCAGCCTGATAATTATATATATATATATATATATATATATATATATATATAAAAAAAATATCAGGCTGATACCATAACTTGATTAAACAACTTTTAAGGAGAGAGTCCTACTGGATAAAGAGCATTTAGCTAAACTTTCTTTGAGGTTCCCCCTTTTAATAGTTATTTTTTTCTCTGAAGCACTTTGAGATTCTTGAATATAAAGTGCATTATAAATAAAATGTATTATTATTATTATAAATGAACACAAATAAACACAGTGGAACCCAATGGCCTCAATGAATTACAGGATTTTAGTTACATTTTTGTGAAAGTTTAAATCTTCTGGTGTTTGAGCATCAACATTTGCACATTGTTATTTATGATATGTGAGCCTGATATTTAAGTGTTGCCTATCCTTGTGAAAGCTTAAACGTATATGCTTTAATTTGAACATTGTTATTGATACGTGAACCTTGGATGCATAATATGTGAACATTTTTTGTATTGTATGTGAGCTTGGAGTGTTGATTTGGTGGTGTCTCGCACTAATTGGTGAGGTCATGTGACCCTGTAAATCATCAAATCACCTGTCGTGTCATAAATTTGAAGAGTGAACCTGATGAAGCAACAGCGAAACGCGTCGTTCACAAAATAAATCTGCTTATCAGCTTATACCAGTGTACGGTGATTTTACACTTCTTTGACTTGATATACTATTGTTGACTGCACATCACCAGCACCTTAGGATCAAAATACTGTGCACAGGGACTTCGTTCTTTTTAATAGGGGGATTATCACTCTACGTCACTCCCCGTTCTACGCGCAGAAAGAGACGAGAGCGACAAGAGCCGCAATCATGTCTTGTTGTGCGGTTGGTTGCACAAACCCTTATAATAAATACAATAACAATTAGGGCATTTAGCTGACGCTTTTATCCAAAGCGACTTACATCGGTAATGGGAATCGCAACAGTCTATACTTTCAACATAAAGTGTACATATTTAAAATTCATATTTATAATTCGTCCCAGCCTTTATACCACAGATACTATAGGGTCTATAGCATATGTCCCAATTTTCTGATTACAGTTTAATTTAACAGTAAGCTGACAAAATCGCTATTTAACACCGGAACTGCAAATTAACCACACAGAGATAACCATGCCAACCGGTCAAACAAATATTATATTTGCTATCTTTCTGCGTGCGCATCCGCCATGTTTATAAACAAATAATCCCCCTTCAGCCTGATAACTGGGGCACTCCATCTTGTTTCTCTCCATCTGGTTTCTCCCCTACTTGTTTCTACCCTCCTTGATTCTCCCATAGTTTCTCCCTTTCTAGTTTCTCTCCTTCTAGTATCTCCCCTTCTTGTTTCTCCCCCCTTGTTTCTCCCCTACTTTTTTATACCCTCCTTGATTCTCCCTTTCTAGTTTCTCTCCTTCTGGTTTCTCCCTTTCTTGTTTCTCCCCTTCCCGTCTCTCTCCTTCTAGTTTCTCCACTTCTGGTTTCTCCCTTTCTGGTTCCCCTTCTTGTTTTTCCCCTCCTCGTTCCTCCCCTCCTTGTTTTTCTCCTTCTAGTTTCTCCCCTTCTTGTACCTCCCCTCCTTGTCTCTCCCCTTCTTGTACCTCCCCTTCTTGTCTCTCTCCTTCTTGTCTCTCTCCTTCTTGTTCCTCCCCCTCTCCCCCTCCCTGGGTCTGGGTGGGCTCTCTCCGGTACAGCAGCATGTAGGCTGTCCTGCTGGGAGCATCACAGCGTTGGTCTCATCATGTTATCATTGTTATTAATATGTTCACATATTAAATCATAACAGCGCGTTGAGAAGCTTACCTGCTGCGACCGCCGTACGTCTCCCTCACAGCCTCCCAGGAAACCTGGAGGTTCAGGGGCAGGAAACCATCAAATACAGCAATAAAACCCCTTATTGGTTCTTATACAACAGTTAGTTCAGACCAAGTAATTTGATGGACAAGAGGCATCCATGAGTGCTGATATAGAGTATAACAGCACTGGGACCTTTAACTATACATGTACCACTCCGCTTTACAGGTGTTCTCAACCGTTAAAGGACAATTCCAGTATTTTGAACATTGAGCCCCCTTTCTGGTTTGTCCAGGATGAAATAGAATGGTTAACAGCGAAATTTTTAACATTGGTGCTGTCTCGAGTATTTGGCTAATTTCGAGTCGCCCCTGCCTGCTTCACAATAGCTGGCTATGTGCATTCATAAACACCCCTAAACGTTCGTCTTCAGAAATGTGAAACTCATCGAGTGGTTAGTGGTGTTCGTTGCTGTTCCTAATCAAGTATCGTAGCGAAATACAGTTTCTGTCAGTTTCTGTCTTTGGCATTTTGTATATCGGTATTTTGTTAATGAAATGGAAACCGGACCGGAACCGGAAACAGAATCAACAGTAGGGCTAGAGCCGAGCGAAAAGACCTCAAGCAATCCCGCTTTCCATTTCTGGTTCCGCTAAAATGCTAGATTAAGAACAGCAGGGAACACCACTAACCACTCGATGAGATTTACATTTCTGAAAACGATCGTTTAGGGGTGTTTTTGAATGCACATAGCCAGCCATTGTGAAGCAGACAGGGGCGATTTGGAATTAGCCAAATACCCGAGACAGGACCAATATTCAAAGTGTCGGTGTTAACCACTCTATTTCATCCTAGACAAACCAGAAAGGGGGCTAAATGTTCAAAATACCGGAATTGTCCTTTAATGTTATGTTAAGCTAGTGTGTTTATGTGTTGCTTGGCAACAGTTCAGTCCGGGTCCAATTGCGGATCTATTTGTGTTGGCAAAGCCAAATAAATCATTAAATAAACGAACGAATCATAATCTGTTGTTGTTTATTACTGATATAAATGTTGCTTGTAGAACTGTTGTAAAAAGCAATATCACACTCTAGCTGTTGTAGTGAATATCAGCACTGCTTTGATTATCTTCGGCACCTCGGCCTGCGTCCTCGTACCTTCGACCGCATCACAGCAGCCGTGCTGATATTCAGTACAACAGCACTTCCACTCGTGTGATATTGTTCCATTTGTGGACCTTCTAACACAGTGGAGATGTAGGTAGGTGTTTGGAAAAGGAGGTGCATTGTGGCAACCACACTAGCCTGTTGACATCAATTTCCTTTCCTCCTTTTGTCCAACGCTAATATCAGTTTCTATTGGATATCCTGTTTCTCAAGGTACATATCTAAACACCATTTCACATTCACTGAAGATCAGTGGGAGAGCTTAGGTTTCGCTTTTGCCACTGGAACCAACAAACCGAGCCGCAGAATAACCACTCACAGGTTCAACATGGCTGTCGTTTGCGTAGAACCAGTCCGAGCCCCCTGTAGCCCGGACGAAGGCGGTGTAGTGTCCGAACATCGCAGACCCGGAGTGGGACGATCACCGCGACAAGCTGTACTTTGTGCCCTCGTTCTGAAAAACCAAAGCCCATGCTCGGAATGAGTAATGTGACAACATATCATTGAAATAAATGATGGATGGATGGAAACAGAACTGATATTATTTTCAATTATGGGGTCGATTCGCAAAGACTTGTCATGGCTACTCACCATCACACCTCAACAATGTAAACTCCATATATTTCAACAATAAAAACCCTTTTGGAAGGTCCTTTGAAACACATCTCGGCTGCAAATGTCCTGGAAATCCAAAGACTCTTGGAATTCCCAGAGCAGGTCGAGTTTCTGCACATCCAGCCGGAGTCAGAGAGTCGAAACCCTCTGCAGCTGCACCAGACAAAATGGTGGGCAGGTAGGAGGATCCTTTGTTCCCTGTGGAACAGAACAGAAGATAGGGTCTTTAGGCTGGAACGGTTCTCCATGACACGACAGAAGGGTCTACGAGTCTGCGTCTCAATTGACATGTTTAGACTGTGTCCTGGTTCTGCACTGGGCACAGAGAACACTAACCGTTTTAGACCGGGTCCTTGGCACAGAGACCACTGACCTGTCTAGACCGGTTCTGCCCTGGGCACAGAGACCACTGACCTGTCTAGACCGGTTCTGCCCTGGGCACAGAGACCACTGACAGGTTTAGGCCGGGTCTCTGGCACAGAGACCACTAACCTGTTTCGGCCGGGTCTTTGGCACAGAGACCACTAACCTGTTTAGACCAGGTCCAGGTTTTGCAATGGGCACAGAGACCACTAACGTGTTTAAAGGGGGTCCGGGTTTTGCAATGGGCACAGAGACCACTAACGTGTGTAAAGGGGGTCCGGGTTTTGCACTGGTCGCAGAAGCAGTTGTCGATGCCGCTCAACTTCTGTAGCTCAAAGAAGGACGCCAGGCAGTCTTTCTGAAAACAACGGAACAGAACATTTCAGCTGATTGGTGACGGGATTCAGAGCTAATGATCATGTGTCGTTAGGTGTAGCCTTATGGATAGACGTAGGACACATGGACGTGTAGATAAAGGATAAATGTAGATACATGGATGTAGATATGTGGATTGTATGTAGATATACAGTATGGATTTAGATAGATGGATGTTGTAGACAGCAGGGATAAATAGGTAGAAAAGATGGAAGGAGGTTATGATCTATGTCTGGGACTCACCAGAGTGTTGTTCTGATGTCTGTATGTAGCAGGCGGCAGACTGAGCAGGTAGCTGGAGCTGGGCAGGAAACTGGTTTGGAGGAGTCACTCCACACACTGGTATGGTGGGCTCCACAGACCAGCCGGGTACAGACTCTGGAATCTCCCCAGGGCTGCAGGTCAGGAGGGGCGTTACAGGTGAGTAGGGGGGGGCGGACAGGTGAGTGGGGGCCTGACAGGTGAGTGGGGCCTGCATTCATGGGGCATAAAAACTACCAGTAGTTAGACTGGGCATGAACAGCATATTTATAGAAAAGGACTAGTATAGTATAAATGAGGGTCCACTTAACTGTTAAAATATATTAGTTATTTCACCATCATTATCTGTGAGAATCTGGATTGTTCATAGGATATCATTCCTAGACCCTGAGCCTCTTTATGGGTGGGGTTTGGGGTAGTTGATTTATTGAGGATCTGTGCAGATGGATCAGTATGATTAATAGAGGATCTTTATGGATGTGATCATTATGATATTAAGTGAGGATCAGTATCGATGTGATCAGTATGATTTAAGTGAGGATGATTTGATCGTTATATAATGAACACCAACCAAGACTTGTGCATCCAATCTGCCTGCTGGGATGAAGTCACGGGACCGCAGGAAGACCTCGTCTCGCATCATGCTGTACGTTCCTGCAACACCAGACAAAGTAACGGACGTAGCATATCATCGATCAATCACAACCACCCCTCTTCCTCATCACCATCTATCCATCGCCATCATCTCATGGGAAACCAAAGCCATCTTCATCATCACCATGATTTTCTTCTTCATCTACGTCGTCATCACCATCTTACTAAATCATCCATCATCCTAATCATACGTGTAATATCTCTAATATACTCTGAGTCTATAGTGTGTGGGGGGCCCTCACATCGGATGTGTTGTCGGTCCAGACAGCGGAGGAAGTCCTTGTGGGGGGCCCGGCAGGACGGGTCTCTGATGGCCCCCAGGACCCCCTTCAGATGGACCGGCACGTTATCCAGGGCATCCTCACGCACAGACGACGAATCCCACCTTGGAGTACAATCACGTCATGTTCTGAATCATATGAAGACTTACAGCCGAGTAAGAAGATGGAATATTACATCAGGATTGAGACGCGTGTACAGTCCGGTGAGGTGTTACCTGTCGAGGAGGTCCTTCATCTCCGACGTGGCGATGAAGGACTGGAGCAGAGCGTTGACGCAGCAGGTCAGCCCATAGTTCTCCAGACCTCTCCACCGTGAGAAACGACGTGATGGGGTCAGCCCGTTGTTCTCTGGACCTCTCCGCCCTGAGGGAGCGACCCGTGTGGGGTCATCCTGTAGTTCTGCCGGACCTCTCCAGCCTGAGGAAACGAGGTTCTTGACAAGAGTCCCCGCGCCGTTATTAGATGAGGTACAAAAACTTTTACCTTCGGCGTTTAGCAGACGCCTTTTATCCAAAGCGATTATATGCTAAATTTGTCAGAAGAAAGAATACCAAATATATATGCCTGTATATAATGTTGGTTGTTCTCGTGACAAACTTCAATCTAGACCATCTTTATAGTAGGCCTGGTCCAACTGTCATAGTTCGTTATTTGACAAAAGGTAAAACTATAAATAATCGTCTTCGACCTCACGAGTGAATAACCAACCAGATTTCGCCTGTCATAATAATCGCTACCTGTTTGAAACGTTCCTCCTCGGGAAAATATACCCCACCCATGTTCGGTCGTAGGGATACCTTCCTCTAGACATGCTCTAATCAGCGCCCGCTGGTCCATGTTAGGAGGAAACAGCGACACCTCCGAAGAATGAGGCTCAACGCTTCAGTTTCCTTTTTCAGAGCCCGCCGGAGAAAGACACGCACACCTTATCAGCTCATGTATCACAGGTTACCCGTAGAGTGCAATCAATCTAGGGTACAATAGTAGCGGCAGGTGGGATATATGCGCCGGATATCAGTTGTTTGACAAATCGGACTTCATCCGCGCAATCGGCTTAATCAACAAAATTGCACTATAGTACGGGTGTCTGTTTGAGGACAGAACAGCGTATTGACAAAAATACGCAGCACGACATTTGTTTGTGATTATCATATCTTAAATCAACGTTCCGAGCTGCTATCTGTCTAAAGGAACCGGTCTACGAATACAACCCACAGGAATGGTGGCATAGACCGTTTCCATGGAAGTCTATTCAAGGAAAGAAATCACCACAAATCCTAAAAAAAACACATTTTCTCATCTGATTGATGTAAGTAGCCTAGCTTGCCAATGGTTGTCTGTACTTACTACATTTGTAATGCTATCTGGCTTATCGTGAAACAGGATCCAATTAATAGTTTGAAATATATCTCCAAAATCTATTTTAAATACATTTCCTCATTCTGATTTGTGTAGTAGCCTACTTTCAACACTATAATTGCATCCTTATTTCCGCTATAATGCTAAATATCATCAAATAATGACCCGCAGTATGTAAAGGCCCACCTCTGTGCAAGTAGGCCTACGACAGCGAGCAATCATAATGAGAAAATGTATTTGTACTTGTGATGTATTTTAAATTGTATTTTAATTGCCAACCAATTGTCAACTCACTACCTATCAATCAGAATGACAAAATGTGGTTCCCATTGATTTTTGGTGATTTCTTTCCTGAACTCACTGCCATGGTAACGTGGTATGCCACCAGTCTGTGGTGGTGTATTTGTAGACGGTCCCTAAAACATATAGCAAGCCGGAACGGTGATTTAGGGGCCAATCACGCTAGGGCCACGGCCCCGTGCCCGAGCTCATTTGCATACTAAAGTCCTAGGAACGTTGGCTAGGTCGTTGCCACAACACCATTCCGTATTCCAGCACGGAAACAGCCCCCGTCGGCCACGGCACCCTTGGGAGAGGTGTGGCACGTGGCCAAAGTACAGAGCTAATGAGTATAGGCACCCTCACGCCCACGTGCGGATTACGCAACGTGAGCTGGATGACGTAGTCCTTTGCGACGACCTTCTTTCTTTATAGGCCTCCTGTCCTTCTTCCCCACCACAATCATTTAAACAATGGCGGCAAGCGGTCACCCGAGTAGGGTTTTACGTTGGTAGCGATAGGGAGACGTCCGAGGGTTACTTGAAATTTGGGGCCGCCGGACAAACATTCACGTTGTTGTTCTCCATTGTTGTTATAGGCGGGAGGGACGGCTTGGGATGACGTATATTATCGTATTCCGACGTGATGACGTATGTATGACGGGAGGCAATCGTGCCCAGGCCACGGCCTCGGGAGCAGTGTGACCACGGGCCAGCGGGGTGGCATGGGGGAGGGGGGGAATCGTGCTGATCTTCCGCCCAGCACGGAATAAGGAACAGGCAAACAGCCCTAGGTTTGAAGTGGCCCCTCCCTTTAAGCGCTTTTCCTCGCACAGATACGATAGGAAAAACATTGGGTCGCTGTGATGTTTTGTCGGTACGGTGTCCTATAGGCCTACTGTTCCTTAAACATACTACAGTAAACCCTAAATGAAGTGCAATTGTGTTGATTAATCAGATTGTGGGGTAAAATGAAAACCGAATATCGAAACTGCATGCGGCTGACTTTCCTCCCCGCTCTGGTAGTCTCACCACGAGATCAGTTGACCAGGGTGAGTTGTAAGAATATCAGATCCAGTTTGACTCACCACAGGAATTATTTGTAGAACCGCAAATAGGATATTATACCTTATTTAAAACACGAAGAGGACTTTCTTCCTCTTATTTCACAACAGACGACGCCTTACCACCGAAAAGACTTCCATCAAATTATAAAATGAACGAGAGTTTTTCAAACCTTCTAGTTGTAATTAAATCCATAGGTCAATAAGTGGGTAAACCCACGATGCGATATGTAAACATTTCTGAAGCGCATAATATATAACATTTTGCTTATCATTTTACAATTTTACAAAATACTACCTCAGGGGTAGCATTATTCAAGAGATTTTCAGGGTACAAATGTCAGGATATGTTGTTCAAACATACGGCCCATCAGGAGAATATCAGGACTTAAAGGGGACCTATTATGCTTTTTTGACTTTTATGACCTATAAACGTTGTTATAATGATTGATAGTTATGTTCATGCATTACATGCATTTCGACGTATTCCCTGCTGACAGTCTGGGGTGGCTGTGCAGAGCGCTAAACACTCGGACAACGTTTGCGATTCACTTGTTCACATTTCCGGGAAATCATCTACGTAGAGGCACTCCTGCCGCCCCCATATGCCTGGTCAAATCTGCCCACGCGCGCGCTTCAAGGAAGGTAACCAATCACAACGGAGTTGGGTTGGCAGGAGGGGGGCTAGGACGCGGAGAAGGACGAAACGGAGCGTTGACAGAGAAGGCTGAAAGCGCCCACATGAGAGGAAGATTTTCCCGAAAATCGACATAGTTTTTTGTGTATGGTTAAACATGACGTAATCAATCGTTATACCAAAACGTTTATAGGTCATAAAAGTCACTAAAAAGATAATAGGTCCCCTTTAAGCTTGTGTCTTGAAAGCAGCTCAGTGTGTGAGGCAGTTGATTAAATTATCAAAATTAGTCAATTTCGGTAACTGTAAATTTCCAATGGACTTGTGTATTACTATGCATGCAAATCAATTATTAATACCTTTTACTACTGTTATTCGGGGTGAAGAAGTGCCATGACATTTTAAAATGCAGAGGCAACTACTATTGGGTTAGTTGACAATAATAAGCAACATCTCTCCAGTGTCCTTGGCCAAGACAGGCAGCAGTAGGCCTTCAGTCACATCATAGCATACACACAAAACATAAATTAAAATAAAACCACTGAAACCGTCCGCAGGGGGGAGGGGGGATTTCAATATCCGCAAGACTTTTGGGAGGTCCAAGGAGAAGGGTAATAGTAGTTTGAGAAACAAACGTGTAAAGACATTTCGGGAGTCCAAGGAGGAAGTAAATTACATGTTGAGGCAAGGCTAGTCTTGGTATCTTGTGGTAGACTCTATAGACATAATTCACCGGTACTGATCTCTTGACCTGTTTTCGTCGTGTTTATAGGGACACTGTCCTCTTTAGATCACGTGACGTGACTTATGGTGTTGATATGCCGGTCGGTTCGATGTTTGAAATTAACGGGTCTTAATATGACAACAAATGAACGACCCCCGCCCGTTGCTTTGTCGTAGGTGAGAAATTGTCTCCTTCCCTTCTTTTATCCAGGCAAATTTCTATAGTCAGAAACCGGGTCTACCTGGGAGAGTTTGTTGACGTTATGTTTAAAACATAACGTCTTAGCTTGGATGAGTGTGTCCGCTGCCTGTCTTGAAGTAGTGGTGTGTGCTCGCGTGGTGTGTGTGCTAGTCTGTGTAGTGTTCGCTGCCTTTGTTTTGACGTGCGGTGTGTGCAGCGTGCGTGTTTGCTGGTTTCCATGTATTTGGTGAGCATGTGCGTGTGTGTGCTGGTGTGTGTGTGCGTGTGTTATGGGCTTGCTCTTGCGGTGTATGTAGCTTTTGCGCAGGCTGTGCTGTGTGTGTGTGAGCTGCAGGCTGCTTGCACAATGCGCACGATGAGTACTTGAGTTAACTGGTGGACAGGCCAACTATTATAGTAGTAAGATATAGACATTATAGTTTGTTCTTCTCATCGTCTTCTTCTGGAGGGCAAACCAGCACCTCACATGCAACATGTTACAAGAAGAACAGAAAATCGAACACAGCGTTTCTGCTGTTCAGATTCCTCCTCATCGGAGTGTGTCAGAATCCGAAACGCGTTTTGTATTGAAAAATAAATTCTGTAAAAAACAAGAAATTATACAACAGCGGATTTAATACACAGGCATCTCGAAATTATACAATACAATAAAAAACCAAAAGCCAAAGGTAGTGCCAGGACCACAAACCCACCGATAATATACTGTAACAGTTACACATATCCTGTAATAGTATTTCTTTTTTTTTTTAAAAACCCAAAACAAAGACATTGGCCAGGAAAACATGAGAATGAATAATAATAATCTATAATTTAAAGCAATAGATCACGCCAGGCTTTGGTATGTGCTCATTATACCACTGTTAATGGCGTTGTCTCGGGCCCCGACGCGCAGCGGAAGGGCCTGCGACCCCCTTCACCGTGGTATAATGGAGCACATGCCACGGGGGGGGGGGGGGGAAATGAAGTGATCTATTGCTTATTTATACAACGGTTACGTTATCGGCGAACGAAAGTCATAGACCACTACATTTAAAAGAAACCCAAGAAAGTCAAAGTAGCCGTTTATTAAAGACCTACAAGAAAGTAGTCCCTCCTGGCTGCCTGGCTATGGCATCGACGGTCGCTATGGCAACACCACTTTAGCGTCCCTCCGAGAGAAGGGCTCCGGACTAGAGCGGTTTCCGCCGTGCAATTTATCCTATGGAGCAAGTGTCACTGGCCGATATTAGACTTCAGTGGACTGCTGCTATTGCGTTTATACAACTGTTAAAATTATGGCGAAATGACTTTGCACCACCACACACACACCTAGTAAAATAAGGTGTAGTCTTTGGACACTACTTCCACTTCAAGGCGCGGAGTGATACTTTCACAAAATGATTGGGCGTCAAGCAGTTATGTATACGCTCATTATACAACAGTTAGGAACCAATCAGATGCTGGATTCAGGCCCCCGTTGTATAAATCTATATAATATATATATCTATATCTATACATTCTAAATTATGTAAAATGATGGATAAATGTGACCCCAACATGTAGGTGGTGTTACAGTACATTCTGAATGCTCTCGGACGGTATCAGCCTGTATATATATATATAATATATATATATATATATATAAAAAAAAATATCAGGCTGATACCATAACTTGATTAAACACCTTTTAAGGAGAGAGTCCTACTGGATAAAGAGCATTTAGCTAAACTTTCTTTGAGGTTCCCCCTTTTAATAGTTTTTTTTCTCTGAAGCACTTTGAGATTCTTGAATATAAAGTGCATTATAAATAAAATGTATTATTATTATTATAAATGAACACAAATAAACACAGTGGAACCCAATGGCCTCAATGAATTACAGGATTTTAGTTACATTTTTGTGAAAGTTTAAATCTTCTGGTGTTTGAGCATCAACATTTGCACATTGTTATTTATGATATGTGAGCCTGATATTTAAGTGTTGCCTATCCTTGTGAAAGCTTAAACGTATATGCTTTAATTTGAACATTGTTATTGATACGTGAACCTTGGATGCATAATATGTGAACATTTTTTGTATTGTATGTGAGCTTGGAGTGTTGATTTGGTGGTGTCTCGCACTAATTGGTGAGGTCATGTGACCCTGTAAATCATCAAATCACCTGTCGTGTCATGAATTTGAAGAGTGAACCTGATGAAGCAACAGCGAAACGCGTCGTTCACAAAATAAATCTGCTTATCAGCTTATACCAGTGTACGGTGATTTTACACTTCTTTGACTTGATAATATTGTTGACTGCACATCACCAGCACCTTAGGATCAAAATACTGTGCACAGGGACTTGTTCTTTTAATAGGGGGATTATCACTCTACGTCACTCCCGTTCTACGCGCAGAAAGAGACGAGAGCGACAAGCCGCAATCATGTCTTGTTGTGCGGTTGGTTGCACAAACCCTTTTAATAAGAATGACGATTAATAATTCGTTTAATGGGAATTGCGACGGTCTATACTTTCAACATAAAGTGTACATTTATAATTCATATTTATAATTTGTCCCAGCCTTTATACCACAGATACTATAGGGTCTATAGCATATAACCCCATTTTCTGATTACAGTTTAATTTAACGTAAGCTGAAAAATCGCTGATTAACACCAGCACTGCAAATTAACCACACAGAGATAACCATGGCAACCGGTCAAACAATATTATTGCATCTTTCTGCGCGCATCCGCCGTGTTGATAAACAAATAATCCCCCTTCAGCCTGATAACTGGGGCACTCCATCTTGTTTCTCTCCATCTGGTTTCCCTACTTGTTTCTCCCCTGATTCTTAGTTTCTCCCTTCTAGTTCTCCCTTCTAGTATCTCCCTTCTGTTCTCCCCTTGTTTCCCCTTTTTTCTCTTCAAATGTCACCCTTTCTATTCTCTCCCGTTTCTCCCTTCTGTTTCTCCCTTCGTTTCTCTCTTCTAGTTTCTCCCTTCTGGTTTCTCCCGTCTTCCTTCTGGTTTCCCCTTTCTGGTTCCCCTTCTTGTTTTTCTCCATCTAGTTCCTCCCCTTCTTGTACCTCCCCTTCTTGTCTCTCCCCTTCTTGTCTCCCCTTCTTGTCTCTCTCCGTCTTGTCTCTCTCCTTCTTGTTCCTCCCCCTCTCCCCTCCCTGGGTCTGGGTGGGCTCTCTCCGGTACAGCAGCATGTAGGCTGTCCTGCTGGGAGCATCACAGCGTTGGTCTCATCATGTTATCATTGTATTAATATGTTCACATATTAAATCATAACAGCGCGTTGAGAAGATACCTGCTGCGACCGCCGTACGTCTCCTCACAGCCTCCCAGGAAACCTGGAGGTTCAGGGGCAGGAAACCATCAAATACAGCAAAAAACCCTTATTGGTTCTTATACAACAGTTAGTTCAGACCAAGTAATTTGATGGACAAGAGGCATTCCATGAGTGCTGATATAGAGTATAACAGCACTGGGACCTTTAACTATACATGTACCACTCCGCTTTACAGGTGTTCTCAACCGTTAAAGGACAATTCCAGTATTTGAACATTGAGCCCCCTTTCTGGTTTGTCCAGGATGAATAGAATGGTTAACAGCGAAATTTTAACATTGGTGCTGTCGAGTATTGGCTAATTTCGAGTCGCCCCTGCCTGCTTCACATAGCTGGCTATGTGCATCAAAACACCCCTAAACGTTCGTCTTCAGAAATGTGAAACTCATCGAGTGGTTAGTGGTGTTCGTTGCTGTTCCTAATCAAGTATCGTAGCGAAATACAGTTTCTGTCAGTTTCTGTCTTTGGCATTTTGTATATCGGTATTTTGTTAATGAAATGGAAACCGGACCGGAACCGGAAACAGAATCAACAGTAGGGCTAGAGCCGAGCGCGAAAAGACCTCAAGCAATCCCGCTTTCCATTTCTGGTTCCGCTAAAATGCTAGATTAAGAACAGCAGGGAAACACTAACCACTCGATGAGATTTACATTTCTGAAAACGATCATTTAGGGGTGTTTTTGAATGCACATAGCCAGCCATTGTGAAGCAGACAGGGGCGATTTGGAATTAGCCAATACCCGAGACAGGACCAATATTCAAAGTGTCGGTGGTTAACCACTCTATTTCATCCTAGACAACCAGAAAGGGGGCTAAATGTTCAAATACCGGAATTGTCCTTTAATGTTATGTTAAGCTAGTGTGTTTATGTGTTGCTTGGCAACAGTTCAGTCCGGGTCCAATTGCGGATCTATTGTGTTGGCAAAGCCAAATAAATCATTAAATAAACGAACGAATCATAATCTGTTGTTGTTTATTACTGATATAAATGTTGCTTGTAGAACTGTTGTAAAAAAGCAATATCACACTCTGCTGTTGTAGTGAATATCAGCACTGCTTTGATTATCTTCGGCACTCGGCCTGCGTCCTCGTACCTTCGACCGCATCACAGCAGCCGTGCTGATATTCAGTACAACAGCACTTCCACTCGTGTGATATTGTTCCATTTGTGGACCTTCTAACACAGTGGAGATGTAGGTAGGTGTTTGGAAAAGGAGGTGCATTGTGGCAACCACACTAGCCTGTTGACATCAATTTCCTTTCCTCCTTTTGTCCAACGCTAATATCCAGTTTCTATTGGATATCCTGTTTCTCAAGGTACATATCTAAACACCATTTCACATTCACTGAAGATCAGTGGGAGAGCTTAGGTTTCGCTTTTGCCACTGGAACCAACAAACCGAGCCGCAGAATAACCACTCACAGGTTCAACATGGCTGTCGTTTGCGTAGAACCAGTCCGAGCCCCCTGTAGCCCGGACGAAGGCGGTGTAGTGTCCGAACATCGCAGACCCGGAGTGGACGATCACCGCGAACAAGCTGTACTTTGTGCCCTCGTTCTGAAAAACAAAGCCCATGCTCGGAATGAGAATGGACACATATCATTGAAATAAATGATGGATGGATGGAAACAGAACTGATATTATTTATCAATTATGGGGTCGATTTCCAAAGACTTGTCATGGCTACTCAACATCACACCTCAACATTGTAAACTTCCATATATTTCAACAAAAAACACCTTTTGGAAGTCCTTTGAAAACACATCTCGGCTGCAAATGTCCTGGAAATCCAAAGACTCTTGGAATTCCACAGAGCAGTCGAGTTTCTGCATCCAGCCGGAGTCAGAGAGTCGAAACCTCTGCAGCTGCACGCACAAAATGGTGGGCAGGGAGAGGATCCTGTGTCCCTGTGGAACAGAACAGAAAGAAGGGTCTTTAGGCTGGAACGGTTCTCCATGACACGACAGAAGGGTCTACGAGTCTGCGTCTCAATTGACATGTTTAGACTGTGTCCTGGTTCTGCACTGGGCACAGAGAACCTAACCGTTTTAGACCGGGTCCTTGGCACAGAGACCACTGACCTGCTAGACCGGTTCTGCCCTGGGCAACAGAGACCACTGACCTGTCTAGACCGGTTCTCTGCCCTGGGCACAGAGACCACTGACAGGTTTTAGAGGCCGGGTCTCTGGCACAGAGACCACAACCTGTTTAGGCCGGGTCTTTGGCAAAGAGACCACTAAACTGTTTAGGGACCAGGTCCAGGTTTTGCAATGGGCACAAGCGACCACTAACGTGTTTAAAGAGGGGTCCGGGTTTTTGCAATGGGCACAGAGACCACTAACGTGTGTAAAGGGGGTCCGGGTTTTGCAACTGGGTCGCAGAAGCAGTTTGTCGATGCCGCGCAACTTCTGTAGCTCAAAGAAGGACGCCAGGCAGTCTTTCTGAAAGACAACGGAAAAGAACATTCTGCTGATTGGTGAAGGGATTCAGAGGCCTAATGATCATGTGTCGTTATGTGTAGCCTGATGGATAGACCGTAGACACATGGACGTGTAGATTAAAAGGTAAATGTAGATACATGGATGTAGATATGTGGATTGGATGTAGATATACAGTATGGATTGTAGATATATGGATGTTGTAGACACATGGATAAATAGGTAGAAAGATGGAAGGAGGTATCGATCTATGTCTGGGACTCACCAGAGTGTTGTTCTGATGTCTTATGTGCAGCGGCAGACTGAGCAGGTAGCTGGAGCTGGGCAGGAACTGGGGTTGGAGGAGCACTCCACACACTGGTGGTGGAGCTCCACAGACAGCCGGTACAGACTCTGGATCTCCAGGCCTGCAGGTCAGGGGGGCGTACAGGTGCGGGGGGGGCGGACAGGTGAGGTGGGGCCTGCAGGTCAGGGGGCATACTACCGATGTTTAGACTGGGCATTGAACAGCATATTATCGAAAAGACTAGTAGTATAAAATGAGGGGTCACTTACTGTTAAAATATATTAGTTATTTCACCATCATTATCTGTGAGAATCTGGATTGTTCATGGATATCATTCCTGAGCCTCTTTATGGGTGGGTGTAGTATGATTTAATTGAGGATCTGTGCAGATGTGATCAGTATGATTTAATAGAGGATCTTTATGTATGTGATCATTATGATTTAAGTGAGGATCAGTATCGATGTGATCAGTATGATTTACGTGAGATGGATGTGATCGGTATGATAATGAACACCCAACCAAGACTTTTGTCATTCCATCTGCTGCTGGATGAAGTTCAGGACGCCGGAAGACCTCGTCTGCATCATGCTGTACGTTCACTGCAACAACCAGACAAAACGGACGTAGCATATTCATCATCACACCACCACCACCCTCTTCCTCATCTCATCACCATCTATCTCATCGCCATCATCTCATTGGAAACCAAGCCCTTTCATCATCACCATGATTTTCTTCTTCATCTACGTCGTCATCACCATCTTACTCAATCATCATCCTCCTAATCATAACGTGTAATATCTCTATATACTCTGATCTATAGTGTGTGGGGGGGCCTCACATCGGATGTGTTGTCGTCCAGACAGCGAGGAAGTCTTGTGGGGGGCCCGGCAGGACGGGTCTCTGATGCCCCCAGGACCCCCTTCAGATGGACCGGCACGTTATCCAGGGCATCCTCACGCACCAGACGACGAATCCCCCTTGGAGTACAATCACGTCATGTCTGAATCATATGAAGACTTACAGCCGAGTAGAAGATGGAATATTACATCAGGAATTGAGACGCGTGTACCGTCCGGTGAGGTGTTACCTGTCGAGGAGGTCCTTCATCTCCGACGTGGCGATGAAGGACTGGAGCAGAGCGTTGACGCAAGCAGGTCAGCCCATAGTTCTCCAGACCTCTCCCACGTGAGAAACGACGTGATTGGGGTCAGCCCGTTGTTCTCTGGACCTCTCCGCACTGAGGAGCGACCGTGTGGGGTCATCCTGTATGTTCTCCGGACCTCTCCAGCCTGAGGAACGAGGTTCTGACAAGAGTACCCGCGCCGTTTATTAGATGAGGCTACAAAACATTTACCTTTACGGCGTTTAGCAGACGCTTTTATCCAAAGCGAATTATAATGCGTACATTTGTCAGAAGAAAGAATACCAAATATTACTATGCCTGTATATAATGTTTGGTTGTTTCTTCTTGACAAATTAAATGTCTATCCATCTTTTATAGTAGGCCCTGGTCAACTGTCATAGTTCGTTATTTGACAAAAGGTAAAACTATAAATAATCGCTTCGATCACGAGTGAAATAACAAACAGATTTCGATTTAATAATTTAATCGCCTACCTGTTGAAACGTTCCTCCTCGTGAATACCCTACCCCCCCATGTATCGGTCGTAGGGATACCTTCCTCTAGACATCTCTAATCAGCTCCGCTGGTCCAATGTTTAGGAGAACAGCACACCTCCGAAGACTGAGGCTCAACGCTTCAGTTTCTTTTTCAGAGCCGCCGGAGAAACGAACTTATCAGCTCATGTATCACAGGTTACCGTAGATTGCAATCAATCTAGGGTAAAAAGTTAGCGGCAGGGTTGGATATTCGCCGGATATTCAGTTTGCAATCGGATTTCATCGCGCATCGGCTTAATCACACATTGCACTATATTACTGTGTATGTTGATGACAGACACCGTATTGACAAAAAATCAAACCTCATTGTTGTTGATATCATCTCTTAAATCAACGTTCCGGCTGCTATCTGTCATAAAGGGACCGTCTACGAATTACACCCCACAGACTGGTGGCATAGACTTTCCTGGAATTATTCATGAAAGAATCACCACAATCATAAAAACACATTTTCTCACTGATGATGTGTGGCCTAGTTGCCAATTGGGTGGCTGTTACTTACTTAATTTTAAATGCATCTTGCATTATCGTGAACAGGATCCAAATTAATAGTTTGAAAAATATCTCCAAAATCTATTTAAATACATTTCTCCATCTGATGTGTAGTAGCCTACTTTTCAAACTATTAATTGCATCCTTATTCGATATAATGCTAAATATCATCAAATAATGACCCGCATTATGTAAAGCCCCACCATTGGCAAGTAGGCCTACTACAGCAATCATAATGAGAAAATGTATTTAGTGTTGTATTTTAATTGTATTTTAATTGCAACCATTGTCACACTACTACATCAATCAGATGACAAATGTGTTCCATTGATTTTTGGTGATTTATTTCCTGAATTCACTGCCATGGTAACGTGTATGCCACCAGTCTGTGGGGGTGTAATTTGTAGACGGTCCCTAAAACAGATAGCAGCCGGAACGTTGATTTAGGGGCCACTCACACTAGGCCACGGCCCCGTGCCCGAGGCTCATTTGCATACTAAAGGTCTAGTAACGTTTGGCTAGTGTGACCACACCATCCGTATTCCAGCACGGAACAGCCCCCTTGGCCACGGCACACTTGGGAGAGGTGTGCCGCCCGTGGCCAAAGTACAGATGCTAATGAGATGACACTCTCCCACGTGCGGATACGCAACGTGAGCTGGATGACGTAGTCCTTGCGCGACCCTTCTTTCTTTATAGGTCCATGTCCTTCTTCCCCACAACAATAATTTTAAACAATGGCGCAAGCGGTTCACGAGTAGGTTTACGTTGGTGCGATAGGGAAGCCGAGTGTTTACTTGAAATTTGGGCCGACGACAACATTCACGTTGTGTTGTTCTCCATTGTTGTTATGGCGGCGAGGACGCTTGGTGATGACGTATTAATCGTATTACGACGTGATGAACGTATGTAATGAAGGAGCAATCGTGCTCCAGGCCACGGCCTTCGGGAAGCAGGTGACCACGGGGCCACGGGGGGAGTGGGGAAGGGGGGGAATCGTGCTGAATCTTCCTGCAGCACGGAACAGGCAACAGCCCTAGTTGTGAGTGGCCCCTTAAGACCGCTTTTCTCGCACAGATATCGATAGGAAACAACATGTCGCTGTGAGTGTATTTGCGCTACGGTGTCCTATAGGCCTACTGTCTCTTAACATACTACACCCGTAATGAAGTGCAATTGTGGTGGATTAATCAGATTGTGGGGTAAATGAAAACCGAATATCGAAACCTGCATGCGGCTGAACTTTCCCCGCTCTGGTGTCTCACCACGAGATTCAGTTTGACCGGGTGTAGTTGTAAGAATATAGTCGTTTGGACTCACCACAGGATAGTTGAACCGAAATAGGAGTATTATACCTTATTAAAACACAAGAGACATTTTCTTCCTCTTATTTCACAGACAGACGAGCCTTAACACCGAAAAGACTTCCATCAAATTATTAAAATGAACGAGAGTTTTCAACCTCTAGTTGTAATTAATCCATAGCAATAATGCGGAAACCCATGCCGATAATGTAAACAATTTCTGAGCCGCATAATATAATACATTTTGCTTATCATTGTTACAATTTTACAAAATACTACTACCTCAGGGGTAGCATTATTCAAGAGATTTTCAGGGTACAAATGTCAGGATATGTTGTTCAACATACGGCCCATCAGGAGAATATCAGGACGTAAGGGACCTATTATGCTTTTTTGACATTTTATGACCTATAAACTTGTTGATAATGATTGATAGTTATGTTCATGCATTACATGCATTTCGACGTATTCCCTGCTGACAGTCCTGGGGTGGCTGTGCAGAGCGCTAAACACTCGGACAACGTTTGCGATTCACTTGTTGCACATTTCCGGGAATCATCTACGTATAGGCACCTCCTGCCGCGCCCCCATATGCCTGGTCAAATCTGCCACGACGCGCGCGCTTCAAGGAAGGTAACCAATTCACAACGGGAGTTGGGTTGGCAGGAGGGGGCTAGGACCGGGAGAAGGACGAAACGGTAAGCTGGTTGACAGAGAAGGCTGAAAGCGCCCACATGAGAGGAAGATTTTCCCGAAAATTCGCATAGTTTTTTTGTGTATGGTTAAACATGACTATCAATCATTATAACAACGTTTATAGGTCATAAAAGTCTAAAAAGCATAATAGGTCCCCTTTAAGCGTGTGTCTGAAAGCAGCTAGTGTGTGAGCATTTGATTACATTATAAAATTAGTCAATTTATGGTAACTGTAATTATCCAATGGTAATTGTAGTATACTATGCATGCAAATCAATTATTAAATACCTTTTACTGTTATTCAGGGGTGAAAAGTGCATTGACATTTTAAAATGCAAGGCAACTACTATTGGGTAGTTGAAAATAATAATCAACATCTCTTCCAGTGTCCTGGCCAAGACAGGCAGCAGTAGCCTTCAGTCACACTTAGCATACACACAAAACATAATTAAAATAAAACCACTGAAACCGTCCGCAGGGGGGAGGTGGGGGGGATTTCAATATCGCCAGACTTTTGGGAGGCTCAAGGAGAAGGGTAATATTAAGTTTGAGAACAATAGGTGTAAAGGACATTTCGGGTAGGGCTCAAGGAGGAGAGTAAGTTATTACATTTGAGCAAGTGTAGTTCTGTGGTAGACCTATTAGACATAATTCACGGTACTGTGCTATTGACATGTTTTCGTTGCTGTGTTATAGGGACACTTGGCTCTTTAGATCACGTGACGTGACTTATGTGTTGATATGCCGGTCGGTTCGATGTTTGAATTTAACGGTCTTAATATGACAAAATGAACGACCCCCGTTGCTTGTCGAGGTGAGAAATTGTCTCTTCCTTCTTTTATCGCAATTTTCTATAGTCAGAAACGTGTTACCCTGGGAGAGTTGGTTGACGTTATGTTTACAAAACATAACGTCTTAGCTTGGAGAGTGTGTCGCTGCCTGTCTTGACGTATGGTGTGTGCGCGTGCGTGTGTGTGTGCTTCTGTGTATGTGTCGCTGCCTTTGTTTTGACGTGCGGTGTGTGCGCGTGCGTGTGTGCGTTTCCATGTTTGTGAGCATGTGCGTGTGTGTGCGGTGTGTGTGTCGGTGTGTATGGGCTTGCTTGCGGTGTATGTATGCTTTTGCGCATGCTGTGTGTGTGTGTGAGCTGCAGGCTGCTTGGCACATGCGCACATGAGTAACTTGAGTTACTGGTGAGACAGCCAACTATTATAGTAGTAAGAATATAGACATATAGTTTGTTCTTCTCATCGTCTTTCTCTGGAGGGCAAACCAGCACCTCACACACATGTTACAAGACAGAAAATCAAACACAGCTTTCTGCTGTTCAGAGTCCTCTCATCGGAGTGTGGCAGAATCCAAACGCGTTTTTGTATTGAAAATAAAATTCTGTAAAAAACAAGAAATATATCACCAGCGTATTTAAATACACAGGCATCTCGAAATTATACAAATACAATAAAAACCAAAACCAAGTATTGCCAGAAAAAACCCAGATATATACTGTATACATTACACATACTGTATAGTATTTCTTTTTTTTTTTAAAAACCCAAAACAAAGACATTGGCCAGAAACATGAGATGAATAATAATAATCTATATATTTAAGCAATAGATCACGCCAGGCTGTGGTATGTGCTCATTATACCACTGTTAAGGGGCGTTGTCCGGCCCGACGCGCAGCGGAAGGCCTGGCGACCCCCTTCACAGTGGTATAAGGAGCACATGCCCTGGCGAAGTGAGCTATTTGCTTTATACAAACTGTTACTGTTATGGGCGAAACGAAGTCTAGACACAATACATTTAAAAAGAACCAGAAAGTCAAAGTAGCCGTTTTATTAAAGATACCAATAAGTAGTCCCTCCCTGGCTGCCGCTATGCATCGACGCGTCGCTAGCACACACTTAGCGTCCCTCCGAGAGAAGGCTCCCGGATATAGAGCGGTTCGCCGGCAATTTATTCCTATGGAGCAGTTCACTCGCCGATATTAGACTTCAGTGGCTGTGCTATTTGCTTTATACAACTGTTAAAATTGTGGCAAATGACTTCCACACACACACACACTAGTAAAAAAATACGGGTTGTATTCTTTGACACTTTCCACTTCAAGGCGCGGAGGGTATACTTTCACAAGAACATTGGCGTCATAGCAGTTAGGTATAAGCCTCCGTTATACAACAGTTAGGAACCAATCAGATCGCTGGATTCAGGCCCCCCGTTGTATAAATCTATATAATCTATATATATCTATATACATTCTAAATTATGTAAAATAATGGATAAATGTGACCCCAACATGTTAGGTGGTGTTACAGTACATTCTGAATGCTCTCGGATGGTATCAGCCTGATAATTATATATATATATATATATATATAAAAAAAAATATCAGGCTGATACCATAACTTGATTAAACACCTTTTAAGGAGAGAGTCCTACTGGATAAAGAGCATTTAGCTAAACTTTCTTTGAGGTTCCCCCTTTTAATAGTTCTTTTTTTCTCTGAAGCACTTTGAGATTCTTGAATATAAAGTGCATTATAAATAAAATGTATCATTATTATTATAAATGAACACAAATAAACACAGTGGAACCCAATGGCCTCAATGAATTACAGGATTTTAGTTACATTTTTGTGAAAGTTTAAATCTTCTGGTGTTTGAGCATCAACATTTGCACATTGTTATTTATGATATGTGAGCCTGATATTTAAGTGTTGCCTATCCTTGTGAAAGCTTAAACGTATATGCTTTAATTTGAACATTGTTATTGATACGTGAACCTTGGATGCATAATATGTGAACATTTTTATTTGTGATGTGTGCCCCTTGGACTGTATTGTATGTGAGCTTGGAGTGTTGATTTGGTGGTGTCTCGCACTAATTGGTGAGGTCATGTGACCCTGTAAATCATCAAATCACCTGTCGTGTCATGAATTTGAAGAGTGAACCTGATGAAGCAACAGCGAAACGCGTCGTTCACAAAATAAATCTGCTTATCAGCTTATACCAGTGTACGGTGATTTTACACTTCTTTGACTTGATATAATATTGTTGACTGCACATCACCAGCACCTTAGGATCAAAATACTGTGCACAGGGACTTTGTTCTTTTTAATAGGGGGATTATCACTCTACGTCACTCCCCGTTCTACGCGCATTGGCAGAAAGAGACGAGAGCGACAAGAGCCGCAATCATGTCTTGTTGTGCGGTTGGTTGCACAAACCCTTTTAATAAGACTGATTAATAACCATGCCATTCGTTTTAATGGGAATTGCGACGGTCTATACTTTCAACATAAAGTGTACACATTTATAATTCATATTTATAATTTGTCCCAGCCTTTATACCACAGATACTATAGGGTCTATAGCATATAACCCCATTTTCTGATTACAGTTTAATTTAACCGTAAGCTGAAAAAATCGCTGATTAACACCAGCACTGCAAATTAACCACACAGAGATAACCATGGCAACCGGTCAAACCAATATTATTTTTGCCATCTTTCTGCACGCGCATCCGCCGTGTTGATAAACAAATAATCGCCCCTTCAGCCTGATAACTGGGGCACTCCATCTTGTTTCTCTCCATCTGGTTTCTCCCCTACTTGTTTCTCCCCTTCTAGTATCTCCCCTTCTTGTGTCTCCCTTTCTAGTTTCTCTCCTCCTTGTTTCACCCCTTCTAGTTTCTTCGATTCAAATGTCACCCTTTCTACTTCATCTCCTTCTTGTTTCTCCCCTTCTTGTTTCTCTCCTTCTAGTTTATCCTCTTCTGGTTTCTCCCCTTCCCGTCTCTCTCCTTCTGGTTTCTCCCTTTCTGGTTCCCCTTCTTGTTTTTCTCCATCTAGTTCCTCCCCTTCTTGTACCTCCCCTTCTTGTCTCTCCCCTTCTTGTCTCTCCCCTTCTTGTCTCTCTCCGTCTTGTCTCTCTCCTTCTTGTTCCTCCCCCTCTCCCCCTCCCTGGGTCTGGGTGGGCTCTCTCCGGTACAGCAGCATGTAGGCTGTCCTGCTGGGAGCATCACAGCGTTGGTCTCATCATGTTATCATTGTTATTAATATTAATATGTTCACATATTAAATCATAACAGCGCGTTGAGAAGCATACCTGCTGTGACCGCCGTACGTCTCCTTCACAGCCTCCCAGGAAACCTGGAGGTTCAGGGGCAGGAAACCATCAAATACAGCAATAAAACCCCTTATTGGTTCTTATACAACAGTTAGTTCAGACCAAGTAATTTGATGGACAAGAGGCATTCCATGAGTGCTGATATAGAGTATAACAGCACTGGGACCTTTAACTATACATGTATCACTTCGCTTTACAGGTGTTCTGAACCGTTAATGTTATGTGAAGCTAGTGTGTTTATGTGTTGCTTGGCAACAGTTCAGTCCGTGGCACTTGCGGATCTATTTGTTTTATACACCAAAAAATCATAATCTGTTGTTGCTTATTACTGTTAACTAATAATATGTATAAAAGCAATATCGAACTTGAGGTCGTGCTGTTGTACTGAATATCAGCACGGCTTTGATTATCTTTGGCACTCGGCCTGCGGCCTCGTACCTCCGACCGAATCACAGCCGTGCTGAGATTCTGTGCAACAGCACTTCCTCTCGTGTGATATTGTTTAATAATATTTGTGGACCTTCTAACACAGTGGAGATGGGCAGGAAGGTGTTTGGAAAGAGACGTGCATTGTGGTAACCACACTAGTCTGTTGACACATCAATTTCCATTCCTTCTTTTTCCATTCTTCTTTTTGTCCAACGCTAATATCCTGTTTCACTTGGATATCCTGTTTCTTAAGGTACATATCTGAACGCCATTTCACATTCACTGAAGATCAGTGGGAGATCTTGGGTTTCTCTTTTGCCACTGGAACCAACAAACAGAGCTGCAGAATAATGACTCACGGGTCCAACATGGTTGTCGTCTGCGTAGAACCAGCTAGAGCCTGTTGTCGACCGGACGAAGGCGGTGTAGTGTCCGAACATCGCAGACCCGGAGTGGACGATCACCGCGAACAAGCTGTACTTTGTGCTCTCATTCTGAAAAACAAAGCCCATGCTGGGAATGAGAATGGACACATATCATTGAAATAAATTAAGGATGGATGGAAACAGACCTGATATTATCTATCAATTATGGGGTGGATTTCAAAAGACAAAGAGTAATGGCTAATCAACATCACACCTCACCTTCAATATTGTAAACCCCATATATTTTAATAAAAAAGCACACCTTTTGGAAGTCCTTTGAAAACACATCTTGGCTGCAAATGTCCTGGAAATCCAAAGACTCTTGGAATTCCACAGAGCAGTCAAGTTTCTGCAACCAGCCGGAGTCAGAGTAACGAAACCTCTGCAGCTGCACGCACAAAATGGTGGGCAGGGAGAGGATCCTGTGTCCCTGTGGAACGGAACAGAAAGAAGGGTCTTTAGGCTGGAACGGTTCTCCATGACACGACAGAAGGGTCTACGAGTCTGCGACTCAATTGACCTACTTAGACTAGGTTCTGCACTGGGCACAGAGACCACTAACCTGTCCAGACCGGTTCTGCACTGGGCAGAGAGACCACTAACCGGTTTAGACCGGGTTCTTGGCACAGAGAACATTAACCTGTTTAGACCGGGTCCAGGGCACAGAGACCACTAACGTGTTTAAAAGGGGTCCAGGTTTTGCAATGGGCACAGAGACCACTAACGTGTTTAAGGGGGTCCGGGTTTTGCAATGGGCACAGAGACCACTAACGTGTTTAAAGGGGGTCCGGGTTTTGCACTGGTCGCAGAAGCAGTTGTCGATGCCACTCAACTCCTGTAGCTCAAAGAAGGACGCCAGGCAGTCTTTCTGAAACCCACGGAAACAACATTTCAGCTGATTGGTGTAGGGATTCAGAAGAAGTACGGGGCATGCTAATAATCATGTGTCGTTATGTGTAGCCTGATGGAAAGAAGTAGATACATGGACGTGTATCTACTTCTAGGTCCTGCACTACATATCCATATATCTACATATGGATAAATGTAGATATATGGATGTAGATACTGTATATGGAAATAGATATGTTGATGGATGTAGACACATGGATGTAGATATATGGATGGATATAGATGGACAAATAGGTAGAGAGACGGTGGTATCGATCTGTGTCTGGGACTCACCAGAGTGTTGTTCTGATGTCTTATGTGCAGCGGCAGACTGAGCAGGTAGCTGGAGCCGGGCAGGAACTGGTTGGAGGAGCACTCCACACACTGGTGGTGGAGCTCCACAGACAGCCGGTACAGACTCTGGATCTCCAGGGCCTGCAGTTCAGGGGGGCGTACAGGTGAGGGGGGGGGTGGACAGGTGAGGGGGGGGCGTACAGGTGAGGGGGGGGCGGACAGGTGAGGTGGGGCGGACAGGTGAGGGGGGGGCGTACAGGTGAGGGTGGGGCGGACAGGTGAGGTGGGGCGGACAGGTGAGGTGGGCCTGCAGGTCAGGGGGGCGTACTACTGTAATTTAGACATAGAACAGCATATGATAGAAAAGACCAGTATAGTATAACAGTGTAGCTAAACTGTGGGTAATTCGAGTGATGATTGTAAACTGTTAAAATATATTAG
This sequence comes from Gadus chalcogrammus, assembly GCF_026213295.1. Classification (NCBI taxonomy): domain Eukaryota; kingdom Metazoa; phylum Chordata; class Actinopteri; order Gadiformes; family Gadidae; genus Gadus; species Gadus chalcogrammus. The sequence goes on from NC_079430.1 coordinate 12,808,750, forward strand.
TTATCACACCATCATGATCTGTGAGATTCTGGATTCTTGCTCATGGATATCATCTTCAGAATCTTTATTGGTGTGTGCAGTATGATTTAAGTAAGGATCTCTACAGATGTGATCTGTATGAATAATGAAACACCAACCAAGGCTTTGTCATCCATCTGCTGCTGGATGAAGTTCAGGACCGCCAGGAAGACCTCGTCTGCATCATGCTGTACGTTCACTGCAGCACCAGAAAAAACGGACGCAGCATCGTCATCATCAACACCACCACCCTCTTCCTCATCACCATCTATCTCATCACCTCCATCATCCTCAACGTACGTTTCATATCTCTACTATACTCTATAGTGTGTGGGGGGCCCTCACATTGGATGTGTTGTCGGTCCAGACATCGGAGGAAGTCCTTGTGGGGGGCCCGGCAGGATGGGTCTCTGATGGCCCCCAGGACCCCCTTCAGATGGACTGGCACGTTATCCAGGGCATCCTCACGCACAGACGACGAATCCCACCTTGGAGTATGGGACATTCCAGTCATTTTCTGAATCATATGAAGACTTACGGCCGAGTTAGAAGATGGAATATGCACGCGTCTCATCCGGATCGTGACGCGTGTTCAATCCGGTGGTCTTACCTGTCGAGCAGGAACTTTAGCTCCGGCGTGGCGATGAAGGACTGGAGCAGAGCGTTGACGCAGCAGGTCAGCCCATAGTTCTCCAGACCTCTCCACCATGAGGAACGACGTTCTGGGGACATCAAGTAGTTCTCCGGACCTCTCGAGCCTGAGGAGCGACGGTCTGGGGACACCCTGTAGTTCTCCTGACCTCCCCAGCCTGAGTAACGAGGTTCTGACACTGAGTTCGAGTCCCACGCAGAGTATTAAATGGGGCTGCAATTAATTTACCTTTAGGGCGTTTAGCAGACGCTTTTATCCAAAGCGATTTACATATATTGCGTACATTTGTCAGAAGAAAGATAACCAACATATCTGTTTGTATATTATTGTTTGTTTCTTCTGGCAAATTCAATCCAACTTTTAAAGTAGGCAAGGTAAAATGTCATACTTCGTTATTTGATCAAAGCTAAAACTATAAATAATCGCAGGAGTGAACTGACAGATTCTGATCTATTTAATCATACGCCTACCTGTTGAAAAGTAATTCCTCGAAAAATATGGCCCCATGAAGCCGTCGCAGGGAAAACTTCCTCTAGACATCTCTTATCAGCTCCTCGGGTCGAATGTTTACGAGAACAGCTGACAACCCTCAGGGTGACGAGACCGAAAAATGAGGCTCAACGGTTCAGTTTCGTTTTCAGCGTCACCGGAGAAACGAAATGTATTCGCTCATGTATTACCGGTTAACAACCACCAGGTGAACTGGTGTCTCACAGGGTGAACTGGTGTCTCCCCCCAGGTGAACTGGTGTCACACCACAGGATCAGTTTGACCAGGTAAGTTGTAGGACCACAAACGTTTGAACACACATATGAAATATTACTTTATTAAAAAACACAAGAGACATTTCTTTCTCTCATTTCACAGACAGACAAGACCTTACTCTGAACCTAAAAGACTTCCACCAAATTAAAAAAAGTATATAGAAATATAGTTTGTTCTTCTCATCGTCTTTCTCTGGAGGGCAACCAGCACCTCACTCACACATGTTTAACAGAACAGAGAATCAAAGACAGTTTTCTGCTCTACAGAGTCCTCTCATCGGAGTTAGGCGGAATACTGCTGTTTAAACATCACGCTCCACATCTGTTTCAACAGCTGGATGAGTTTGGAGATCCAGAGGTAGGAAGAAGGAAGTGCTGTAGAGAAGGAAAACATAAGGGGGAAAACGACTCATTATATTTGTATTGAAAGGCTAGTGCATAAAATGTTGCAGCATCTAGGGGTGAGACGGCAGAATGCAACCAACTGAATTACAAAGTGTCAGAATAACAGAGAAATTAATCTTAAAGGTGTGTTTTGAGAGATGTTTTGAATGATAGGAGTGAGGGAGAGGAGGGAGGGAGGGAACTGACCTGGGTTCATCCTCACCACCAGGATGTAGACGATGACCAGAGCCATGAACAGTCTGCGCAGAGGAACCCACCCAGCCCTGCTCAGAGACAGGCTTCTGCACAAGAGTCGCAGCATCGCTCGTAGTTTGTCCATCAGGGCTCCTGTACGCCGCAACACACCCAGAAAAGGTACTCTCTGACTAAGATACTAAAATCATGGCTGATTTAAATCTTGACAACATCAACAATTAACCTGTGTCCATAACATATCTGGCCAAATCCTCTAAGGAGCAGGTATGGGTTAGTGCAACTTGATTAGGGTTGATATCGGATTAAAGGGTGTGGTCGCTGGGGATCGAACCCAGAACCTTTCAGCAGGAAGAAACAAACTAAACTCTGAAGTGCGATTAATGTTAAAGGATTTCAACTTTTTATTTTTCTCTTTTTGTATTTTTAAAACAGAAGAACTGAAGTTTGTGGATACTTATAAAGCAGTGACAATTTAAATCCTTCACTCATGCGAAGCGTGGGATGAGACAGAAGTCATTTTCCTAACCTCCAGGGGGCGAGGCGGGCACAGGGACACCCTGGCTCGGGCTGCGACGGGAGCCATCCGGCGTCTCCTGGCCCTGGGCTTCCTTCTCCGTCACCACCTCCAGGGCCAGCTGCCTCTGGTCCTCGCTGAACGCCCGGCCGCCCACCTCGCCCAGGACCAGCCGCCGCGCGTCGTCCGTGCGCCCGAGGGGCAGCAGCACGCACAGGAGGTACAGCTCCGCCACCGTCCTGTAGGGGCCCGGCCCGGCGCCCGCGGGGCAGAGCAGCCAGGCGCCGGCGGCCTCCTGCACCGCCGCCTCCTGGCCCACTTTAGAGTAGAGGAGGATGCTGTCCGGCAGACGGGGAGGAATCGAACACAGTGAAAAACAAAGAAAACACGACAACTTTAAGGTCGTACAAAAACCGAAACCACTGCAGAGATCTCCTACCACATCTGCATGATCTGGGCCGGGATCTCCTCCGGTCGCTCGTACTGGCGGAGGACCCAAGGGAGGGCCGCGGGCCACTGGTCGAGCTCTGCCAGGGCCTGGACCCCCAGGATACACAGACCCTCCTTCACCTCCGCCCCCCTGCGGGGACGCCTCGATTAGAACATGCTTTAGTACAACGGGACTTAGAGGTCAAACTGCATGCCATTAAGGAGACGGTATGGTTATGATGGCATCTTGCTCAGATGCCTACAGGTCACCTAAGGACGCTGGAGATTGAATCCGATATCTAAGTTAGTCAAACACCCCAGACTATCCTGCCCCCAATGGAAGGTGGAAGACGAGACCCTCCCCTGTCTCCATGGTGACGGACTGCTTGTCCTACCTGCTGTGTTCCTGTTCGTTGTCCTCCAGAAGAGCCAGGCCTTTCTCACATAAACCAAACGAAGTCTGGAAGTCCCGGTGGACGATGAACTGCTCTGCAGCCGCGTCCAGCAGCTCCATTCCCATCTGAGTCCCACCTGAACCCAGCGGGGGGCTCTGGACCCAGCGCCGGGGGACCTCAGTCCCACCTGGACCGAGCGAGGGGCTCTGGACCCAGCGGGGGGGGACCTGAGACCCACCTGGTGAACAGCTTCTCTGTTCAGCCGGTGAAGTTAAAGCGTCGCTTCTCATGGCTTCTTCTGCCATTTTCTTCTTACTTAACTCTTTAATAATAATGATTTACTTCCCAGGGGTCATTATTCCCTTATTTGGATGTTCACGTATACAATTAAAAATAAAAACATTACCCTCAGACCTCCATATGTTCTCAACTTCTTTATGTTTACAATCCTTCCGTCTTCCGGGTTGCCAGTCGGTCGTAGCCAATCAGCTGCGACCGAGTAACAGGCTGGAACCACGGGGACAGCCAATCAGCGCCATCCTTATTGGAACGTGCGTCATCAGTCGTTCCTGTGGTAAACACGTGTAACGTGTGAAGTTGGTCCTGCGGTGTTCTTGGCGTTCTAATTTTGTTTTTGGTGAGTTAGAGCTGATTGTTATGGCTGGTTTGGGTATTTTTGTGACTATGTCTTTATTTAACTGTGTGTTAAATGTGTAACGGCTCGAGATAAACGGAATAAACCGCAGCTACAGGTTAGCCTGTGATGGCTAACGAGCTATTCTGGTGTCTGATCGACATATGCATAAATATTAAAGTAGGTTGATAATAAACCGATCATGGATCAGTGAAACCACATTTGACATAAATGTGAAGGTTTTTAAAGTTATGTAACGTTGGCCCACACGTGTCTCCTGACCACACGTTTTCCCTCATGTTGTTGCAGACGAGTTAAGGAAGATGGCGAAGAGCCTGAGGAGCAAATGGAAGAGGAAGATGCGGGCGGAGAAAAGGAAGAAGAACGAGCCGAAAGAGCTGGCCCGGTTAAAGAAGGCCCTGGCGACGGACGGGAAGGTCGCGATTGACGACGTGATGGACGGCATCCAGGAGATCGCCACCTTGGTGCCAGCCGCCAAACTCACGGAGAAGAAAGTGGACGGAGAGGTTGACGGTGAGTCAGTGTGTGTGTGTGTGTGTGAGAAAGAGAGATCCAGATCATGTTGACAGCCCAGTTCAATATACACCCCTATGACGGGGTACTCTCTACCAGTCTCCCTTGTTATTACTGTGCTGTGATTTCTACAATGAGACTGACTTTCGCATCTAATCTGTTTTTGAAGAAAATCGGGGATTCACACAAGTGTTTGCATTTAAGCATCTCCCCATGCTTGAATGGCATGCCACGGCGGCTGGCATCATTAAGTATTGTATTACTACCATCAGCTGGACTGACTCCTTAGCTCATCTATTCCTTCATTGCTGTGTGAAAAGGCAAAAGCACGATGTCTCCCAGAACGTAGCTGCATTTGGGAATAGTGAAAATCACTAGCGGTGCCTGAAAGGTTATCCCAGTAATTTACCGGGGCTGTTATGGTTTCATGAGGTCTGTTTGTTTTCCTGTGTATCCTGGATGTATCCTTGCTTAGGGATCACAATCTAAAGGGATTCTCTGTGCATGTTCTTCTAGATGGGAAGATGGACTTGGACGGGAAGCGCTGCAAGAAGACCCACCTGGACGAGAACGGCCAGTACCCCACCTGGATGAACCAGCGGCAGGCCAAGAAGCTCAAGGGCAAGCGGCACGCCAAGAAGGGCGGGAAGTTCAAGAACAAGAAAGGCATGGCGTGGTGATCGGGATAGACCCGAAGGACATTGGCTCTGCCTCCACATGCTGGGATTACAGTCCTGGAATGATGTGCCTGGGTGTATGAACACGGATGGACATGTGGATGATCATCCTATTCAAAGCAGAGAACACGTTTCTGTTCATGTTGTCTTCTTCAGAAATGTTCAAGGACCTTGTGATCACCAGAACATGTCAGACTAAACAGATGTTCCCAGGTGGGCGACTGTAAGCCCCTCTATATTCTTTATGGGTATTCAGTAAAATGGACCCTGTACCTTTTTTTAATATGCTGTTTTACAGCTTTGTTTCCCCCACATTCAGTCACTGGGCTGACGGCGATACATAAATGGGAATAAAAAATCATTTGTATACAAATTGTCAAAGTTTTTATTAGTTTGGCTGGGATTTAACAAAAGTGTTGCACCGTATTCCTAATTAATAAATATTTATTTCCATTGAGATTTTATTTAATTACTACTCCCTTCCCTAAACACAGTATTACTCAAATACCGAGCACACAAGCTCTACTCAGTATTATTGGAGTGGTCTTCTCCCGCCTCCAGGAAGTCACTTTTTCAATACTGTCACTTAAGTTAAAAAATAATTTGAATTGCATATAATAAAACGTGTCCCCTAACTGCTAGGCTAAAAGTAAAGATGCTACTCAATTTCTCAAGCTCCATTGAAAAAGAAGCTCAACGAGCTTCCCTCAAAGACTAGTCTGAATGAAAGCCATGGGAAAAAGCAACAGCGCAGGCTTAAGGCTGTTATTGTTCCACGTCGACGCAACGCAAGGGGGTTTATGGACCCATTCAACCTAGGGCGGACTCCCTATGTCCACCGCAAGGGCCTGACGTGTGCCTCCCAAAATTTTTTAATCTTGAGTTGAGGCGACGTAGCAAGAGCTGTAATTGTAAAAAAAAAAAAACGGACGCAGAAAGAAAATCGGTTCACGGCTGCGTCGAAGTGTCTGCATGTTCATTGCGTTGACGTGGAACCATAACTGATCCTTTCGATTTCCTGAGAATAACTTCAAATTTAAAAGAATGGTGAGTGGCGTCTAGCCCCGCCCTCATGGGACCAGCTGGACGTAGGCGGCGGGGAACAGTCCGCTGCGGCCCCCCCTCTGCCCCCGCCACCAGCCCTCGTCCACCATCTCGATGTGGGTGATGATGTCATCCTCCTCGAAAGCGATCTCGTCTTCAGCGTCTGGAATGATTCATGTTGCATGTTATATCATATTGTTACAGAACATGGCTGCCTTGAAATGATCCATTAATTATGGCAACATTTTATACACCTACCCTAGTTGCGCTAGTGTAGGTGTATAAAATGTTGTCTTATCGTCAGCTGAAAGAATCTGGGTTTGATCCCCAATGTACCCTACAGTCCAAACAACATAACAACGACCCAGAACCTCGCGCTCCTCTCCAATGGCCCCGTGAGGAGGAGGAGGCCTCTACGTACCTCCCTCGTAGCTGTACAGAGCCCTCGCTGTCTGGCCGCACGTCAGGTCTTCGTGTCCCTTGTCTGAATCTGGGAGACGCCACAGTAGGTTTAGTGTCTGCTCGCTACGTCCTAGCCAGGGGCCATGCTCTGGCCAGGGGCCCGGGTCCGAGCAAGGGTCCATGCCATGGCCAGGGACCCCAGTATAAGCCAGGGGCCATGTTCTGGCCAGGGGTCCCAGTCCCAGCCAGGGGCCCCATTCTGCTTCCACCCACACATCGTTTAGCTCAATCAACTTCTGCTACATTATTGATGTGAGGGTGAAGTGGTTTAAATACTTTTCTGCAATTTTCTGCATCTGCACATTGAAATTCCATTGGGCCCACGCCTAATGGCACGTTTCCACCGGCGGGTGAGGGTCGGTTCAGTATGCAAAGGTGCGGCACGGTTCGCGTGTTACGGACTGAGCCGAGATAAGCCGTACTCATATCGCAGTACTCCTCCGTTGGGGTACTGTTGAGACGTCTGAAAGGGTGGCAACAAGTTCGAGCTACAGACGCCGTCCGTTGATTGGAGAGATAATAACAAATGAACACAGGGAGATAATAACAAATGAACACAGTACCCTCAAGGTACTTCTGGACAACAGCGAAAGCTTAGTTTATTGAAGAAAATGTCGCGCAATAGTCTGATGTCCTTCTTTGACGTCCTACATTGTTGCTCTTTGTTCATTTTGTGGTTTTCTTCTTTTTCCTTGGATTTATTAGCTGGCCACACTGTGTCGGGCAGCTAGGAGGTCACGATGCTTATGTAGCTGTCGCTGCTATCGCCATCCGGTTTAAACTCCGATGAAAATCGGTGCGCTGTCGGCGATGGAAACGCGAGCCGTAACTGAGCTGGACTATACCGCACCTTCACTCTTGGGCTGAGGCGTGCTGGGCCAAAGCATACCCACCGGTGGAAATGGGCCACGCCTCAGTGTTGATTGGGCCATGCCTTAGTGTTGATTGGGCCAAGCCTTAGTGTTGATTGGGCCACGCCTTAGTGTTGATTGGGCCATGCCTTAGTGTTGATTGGGCCATGCCTTAGTGTTGATTGGTCCACGCCTTAGTGTTGATTGGGCCAAGCCTTAGTGTTGATTGGGCCATGCCTTAGTGTTGATTGGGCCAAGCCTTAGTGTTGATTAGGCCATGCCTTAGTGTTGATTGGGCCATGTCTATGTGTTGATTGGGCCACGCCTTAGTGTTGATTGAACCACTCACCTGTAGCTGGATGCAGGGATTCCACATCCTCATAGTCTCCTTCCTCTATCTCTTCCTGCGGAACAGGAAGAGGTTGACCATAACCCAGGAAGTCCTCCGAGCGTGTGGTTAAATTTGGCGGCTCGTCGTACAACGGCTCTTCCTGTTCCACAGGAAGAGGTGGGCCGCAATCCAGGAAGTCCTCAGAGCGTGTGGGTAAAGATGGCGGCTCGTCGTACAACGGCTCTTCCTGGTAGCAGAACGAGAACACGATTGGTTAGGATGACCACTTCCTCATGTTGCCATGGAGCCCACGTTGGTGAAAAAGTAGAACTTTTAGAATATCACAATAGAAGTATGCAACATACACAATACAACTTTGTATTGTTTGTACTTAATGGCTTGCTATTTTATATGATATTTTTTTATATTCTACTTCCTTGAAACCTTATGTTTCCCTTTTTTACCATGTCATACTTGATACCTTCTTGACAGTTTCTTTAGCATTTTATACTTTTCTCTACCCAAATCAACATTATTTTTCTATAGTCTCAAAATGTGATCCATTGCTGATGGTAAGGTTGATTTTGCCAATAAAGCTCCTTTGAATTGAATTGAACTGAAAGTAGCCTCACCTCTTCAACCTGTTCTCCTGTGGCCCAGCCGCCTGCCGGGGGCTCCATGTCGGGGAAGGGTTGAGGATAACCGGGACACTCCAGCTCCTCCCGGCCGCTCTCCTCCTGAAGTAAAGAACCCCAGGTTTGCATACGCCAGAATCTTCTGTTTGTAGGCCCAAGAGGATGAACAATAAAAACAATAATAAATGCTGTTACCTGCTCTCTGCGTTGGATCTCCTCTCGCTCCCTCTCCTCCTCTCGCTCCCTCTTCACCTCTCGCATCCTCTCCTCCTCTCGCTCCCTCTCCTTCTAAAGGATAAAGCGAAGAAGACTTAAAACCTTTGAATGGTCCTCCAGATGTTCTTCGGATGAAGAGGAATGGCTTCTTTCACAGGTGTTGCGTCGACGTTACCCGTTGCCTGCCTTGAGTCTCCTCTCGCTCCCTCTGCTCCCTCTCCTCCTCTCGCTCCCTCTCCTCCTCTCGCTCCCTCTCCTCCTCTCTGTCCGTCTCCACCTAACAGATGAAAGATGTCACACGATAGAAGGTTGGTGGACCAAATCCTCTAGAGATGCTCCAGAAAAATGAAGGAACGTAATCCGTCCCAGGAGGTTCTGCGTGTCCCGTTGCCTGCTGCCTGCGCCTGGTCTCCTGTTGCTCCTTCTCCTCTCGGGCGCGTCTCCTCTCCCTTTCCTCCTGCACCCTCCTCTTATTGTCCTCCCCGGACGCCTTGGCCATGTCCTCAAAGCGGGACTTCAGTTTGCCGGCGCCGGCGCTGGCGCTGGCTGGGTGCAGACAGTCAGTCAGTCAGTTGGTGGTTATAGATAGATAGATAGATAGATCTAGATCTAGATCTATATAGGTAGCAGGATGGTGTCAAGGGTGTGACTCCTTAAAGCTACAGTAAAAGGTACCGGGTCCGATTCCCAATGTCTGCAGCCTACCTGCTACTGCTCCATAACATGCATCTGAAGGAAATGTGAATGGAAGTATTTCCTAAAAAGCTTTTTATAACCAAATTCGTGCACTTTCTGAACTTTAATTTCCTAAACTGTTCCTCCAGTTCTGTTGTTTGATTGGCAGGACGGTGGTGAGTGACACTTACCAGCCTCCAATGGCTGGGTCTTGGTGTATGCAGAGGAGGGCTGCTCCATGTCAGTGAAGGAAGAGGCGCTCTGGGGGGGTTAGAACACAGAACACAGCCTTTAGTGACACTCTGGAGGGGTTAGAGCACACAACACAGCCTTAGAGGAGGGTTTAGAACACAGAACACAGCTTTTAGTGGAGGGGTTAGAACACAGAACACAGCTTTTAATCAACCCAGTCAGTAATACTCAGGATAGTCCAGTGGTTACGGTGTTCGATTCCCAGTCCGAAGGTTCTCTGTTCGAACCCAACTAACCGAAGCCTACCTGTAGGATCCCTGAGGCCAGACGGCCCCCCCCCCCCCCCCCCCCCCCTCCCCTCTCCATGAGAGCGTCTCAACAGGGCAGCGTACTCACTTTATCCACGCGGTCCGTCTGCACGCCATACCGCCCTCCAAAGCCCTTGGAATAATCTAGAACAAACAACCAGTAGGTCAGTGGCCCCACAGCGGTATACCTGGTTTACACCTGGAGGAACGGAGCTCTGACCCACCTTTCTGGGACTGGTGCTTCTCCGTCTCTCCTTTGTAGTCGTAGCCCATCGCCGCTTTGTCCACGTTGTCCTTGTCGACGCCAAACTTCCCGCCGAAGCCCTTAGCGTAGTCTGGCCCGGGGTGAAAGGTCAACGTGAGGATTCAACATGAGGTGAGTTGGCAGAATTTTCAAATAACCATTGAATAAACTCACATAAGTAAGAGATAAAAACCGAAAAAGGTATGACCCTTGGCCCCACCTCTCTGGGACTGGTGCTTCTCCGTCTCTCCTTTGTAGTCGTATCCCAGCGCGCTACGGTCCACCTTCTCCTTCTCCACTCCGTACTTTCCTCCAAACCCCTTCGAGTGATCTAGCAGCAGACCCAAGACAGGAGCCTTAGAACAGGGCATCTGATCTAGGACTTCTGAAGAAGAATGAACCATCTCCTCTAACATTTACTATCTTCCCCTTCCTCCTTCTGGCACCCCCCCCCCCCCCACCCACCCACCCCAGACCCCTCCCTCACCATTGTTGGGGAACTGATCAGCTCCCTTAGAGAGGATCGTCACCTTAGAGAGGATCCTCTCTAAAGTGACGATCCTCTCTAAGGGAGCTGATCAGCTCCCTTAGAGAGGATCGTCACCTTAGAGAGGATCCTCTCTAAGGTGAACCTTGAGTTAATCTTCCTCTTCAACCCCCACCTGCTGTTTCTTTATCCGAGTCACCGAATCATTTTTCGGATCAAACGTCATAATGCGTAAACACAGAAACGAGGCTAAAGGCGAGAAAAATGGATTTCAGTCTGAATAAAGTAGAACTCAAACCAGAGCAGAATACCTTTCTGAGACGCGTGCTGCTCCACCTTCTCCTTGTGCTCGAACCCAAGGGCGGCCTGCGGAGACAGGAAGTGATGTCAGCATCGCCTCAGCCCGGCCTCACTACGTCCCCCTCACTGTCGTCCCCCCCGCTACCTTGTCCATGCGGTCCTTCTGGACGCCGAACTTTCCTCCAAAGCCTCGCGCCGCGTCGGTTTGAGAGGAGTGGCGCTCCACCTCCGCCACAAAGTCGTGCCCCATGGCCCCCTGGGAAATGAAGCAGGTTTATAATGATGGGCAGAGGATGACTACGGTTCAGTGACCTCGTGTTCAAGCTTTGTAATAATTGTAAACAGCAAAAGGGCTTATGATAGTGGCAATGTCATGAGTTGATCACTGACTCATCAACCCTTGTGAACCATTTGTCCATGTAGTCCCTCGATGTGGAAATGTGGATCAATCAATGATTCAGGGAAAATTCGTAAACTGATGAATCTATCGAAATGATCCTTAGTTAACGTTAAATACGATTGACTTGTCAATCCCAGAAGGGAGCTTTGGGGTGGACATCAGCAGTAACGGAGAGGGGTAAAGGGCTGATCAGGGTCCAACGTTCACGCAAGACAAGGGGGTTACAGACCCGTTGCGTCCTTGCGGAACCTCCTTGCGTCCACCGCAAGGGCCTGACGTGCGCCTCCCAAAAAAATGTTAACCTTCCGTCGAGGCGACGCAGCAGCGAGGGCTGTGATTGGTCCGCTTACTCAAACCCGCCGCAGAACAAAAACAGGTTCACGACTGCGTCGAAGCGTCTGCGTGGTCCTCGGGTTGCGTGAACGTGGGACCATAATCAGCCCTTAAGAGCGATGCCGTCATGAAGGCGTCCCACCTTGTCCATGCGGTCCTTCTCCACGCCGAAGCGGCCCCCGTACCCGTAGGAGGCCTGGGGGGCCGCCGCCTGCTCCTTCTCCCTCCCCCGCTGGTGCTCCATGGACACCGCCTCCCTCAGCTTTGCCACACTGCGAGGGGGGGGGGGGGTCAGGGGGGGGTCAGGGGAATGTCAGAGTGGTGGGGGCTCGCCCAGACAAATCCTCAAATACTATTTAAAAACATATTGGCAGAACAAAGTTTCTCGTCTCGTTTAATAAGTGGATCGGTTTTCTTCTTGAGACACACTTCCTTCGTGGCTTGGTGGTGGCTGATGCAAACTTTGCTCCATATTTTATTTACGTATGCACGGCCTGGTGCGACCTGATTGGTCGACCGGGTCACAGTCATCACCCAGAGCTAGCAGCCATATTAGGAGTGAGTCTCTGCTGCGTCGACTGCACGCGCTCCCCTCCAACTTCCTCTTCCTGTTAAAACTGTGTCAGCAGGCAGCTCTCTCTGGACCGACCGACTCCAGCTGTCTGCTCTGTGGTTCCTGCACACGGTCCGCTGTAGGTACACCTCGGAGGGTGCCGGAGCTCGAGGTGGGGGGATAGCTCACCTGATGTGCTCCGAGTGCCCCGACCCCTCGATGGTCTTTGCCCCCCATCGCTGCTCCTGCTCCGAGACGTCGTTCTGAAACACCCCCCCCAAAACAAAAAGGGGATCTGAACATTGTTTGACAGAACGTTTTTGTCCCCAAGGGATGTGAGCAGCGAAGAATATAAAAGACCAGGGAAGACATTAATAAAGATATTATCGTTTATATGCGTCCTCCTTTGGATGAGGACTTGTCAGCTGGTGGACGGTCCAAGCGTCTGTAGGTCCAGGCGTCTGTCCTTATTTCTGAAGGCTGTTGAGACTCACCTCAAAGTCGGGGTCGGTCTCCCAGTCGTCGGGTTCTGCAGACGCCTTGGCGCTGACATTGTGTCCCGCGGCCGACTTCCACATCTGGGGAACCAGAGCAGACGAAGCTTTGAGACGCAGCAGCAGTCGAACACTCGACAGACTGTGGACATTTTGACCAGAGCTGGTGAAAACACAACTGATGGGGCTTTTGAATATCTACATATTTATATATAATATCATGAACCCACTATTGTAGACATGCATATGCCCGTTGCTCATAACAATAGAAAAATGTTCAACCAGTTTCTGGTATTAGTAAATCACAAGAAGGAAGTTGTTATTTTCAGCAGAGAAGCATTTCCTCATTATGAGGGAAACACCTTACATTTTGAAGTAATGTATAAAATATATTATACTATATGTATACATAGAGGAAAATCTTAAGTCTCATTGAAGGATAAAATTACGCTATAATGAGGTGGTTGAGCTGAGCTGTCAATGTTTAGGTGGGCTAATATTGTATTTCACAAAAGGAATAGGTTCACAGGATACATTTTTTTTACAGTATTATTCCAACTCAATAAGTAGTCCTCGTCATAAATGCTGACTAGTAAATGTACATTCCTTTCATTGATGAAAATAAAGGTTTAAAGTTCATGTCAACGCTGAAAATGACTACTATATGGAAAATAAAGATTGTGTATCTACAAAACTCAGATACAAATATTCTGTAAAACAAAGACAACTTACCTTCAGATTCCGCTTCTAGAGGGTGCGTCAGAAGAGTCGTGACCGCGCGTTAGTGAAGCGTCGTGGCCGCGACGTCCTGCCGATAAGGATATGACATGCACATGCACGAGCATGCCTGAAAACCCCCCCTCTGCGTCCTTTCGGTTAATAAATGACAATCTATAAAGTTACATGCATAGCTTTAACATGAAAACTATTAAATATTCTGGTTTGGCTCTCTTACATCTCTTAAATAACCTTAGTTCACGCCACGGACCTCCCGCTGCTCTGTCCCGTAATCATGAGGGCAGCCGGTCTGAAGTTCACCTTTACACCTAAGTTGGCTGTCTGCCAACTGAGAAGATACTGAACTAAGGAAAACTGATGTTTGAATAAGGTTTTCATGAGGAAACGATGGGTTCAATCTATTATACCAAATTCGACAAAATGTACCAACGCTTTTATCGATAGTCCACTATTCCGTTAGGAAATTCAGCAAGTTTGACTGCAACATTTTCATGATGTTATAAAAAAAATGTCAAACAGTTCGATTGGAATTGTTATCGTTTATTGATTATCGCCCACACCTTAAATTACAAATGACCTTTTCCATTCAAACCACCTCGCATAACTCCTAAACTTTACAGCCCTTGTAAAATTGAAACGGGATAAACGTTTACTGGTGAAGTTGAAACATGAGAACAATAGAGATCGACAATTATACGTTTGATACGTCTTTTCTTTAGTAACTTTCACAAGAACAATGAATCTGAACACATGGGTAACATACAGTAACGAGCGAAACAAATACAACAGAGGCAATAAATTACGCTTTAGCAGTAAGTAGTCTGATTCAACGGAGGTGACAGTAAGGGGGGGGGGGGGGGGGGGTGTACACACTATCACCATTTCAACCCAACCAGACGTTCTCCATCCATCCCAAACCAAAAACATGTTCACCAACGCACAAAGAACAAGGTGGTGGACCTTAAAATGGATGCCAAAACCCAAAAGATAGTGTCATACAAACTGTACATATCTATAACACACCGATATCAAACAGGACAAGGTCAGGGAATCTTTTAATCAGGAAGGAAAGAAGTGTTTGGAATGCATCCTAAAGGAAATTGCAACGTGCTCTTTTCATTTTGCTCATGAGGGGAAGAGGGGAGGGAGATAGGACAGCCGTCCATCCGTCAGTCGACTCTTCATCCTAAAATCTAAGATTCATCCTCGTAAACACTGAACCCCCAACTTACACGTGGACTCAACTATGAATATGAATTAAAAGGCAATGCTAACAAAACATTTATTCCCTTTATGATCCCCGTCATTTATAATATAAACCTCAACACCGCTATCTGCAAGACTCATTGTGTTGATTTATTACAAAAATTGTCCTTAAGTTAAGTATTAATATCCATGACTAGTACTGGAATCAACCCTGTATATAAATCTATATATACTTTGGCTAAAAGATAACGGACGATTACCTGAAGCGTATCAAAAGTGCACCGTTACATCGTAACCCCGCCCAAAAAGTCCTTTAAATACGTCAGTACAGGTGACAGCCGAAAGGGTAGTGTCTTCTACAGGGTCACACAGACAGGGCTGAGAGGTCCCCGGCTCTCGCTTCTCCTCCTCTCCCCCTCTCCCACTCGCTCTCCACCATCCCTCTCCCCCTCTGCTCCTCTCCCCCCTCCCTCTTCCACTCTCCTCCTCTCCCACCCGCTCTCCCCCATCCCTCTCCCACTCTCTCTCCTCCTCCACCCCTCTCTCGCCATCCCTCTTCCACCCTCTCTCTCCTCCTCCTCCTCCCCCTCCTCCTCCTGCAGGAGTGTGCACGTGGTCCTTAGAGGAAGCCCCCCAGGCAGAGCAGCAGCATCACGTGCACACCCAGCAGGTAGAGGGAGAGCAGCAGGGGGGTCCGCTGGCGGGAGCACAGCGCCGCCCGCAGCATCCGCTTCAGGGAGGCCCCGCCCCTCCGCGTCTGGAGGAGGGAAACACATGAGAGAGTGAACACATGAGGGAGTGAACACATGAGGGAGTGATGAACACATGAGGGAGTGATGAACACATGAGGGAGTGAACACACGAGGGAGTGAACGCACGAGGGAGTGAACGCACGAGGGAGTGAAGAACACATGAGAGTGAACAAATGAGGGACAGATCGCATGAGGGAGTGATGAACGCATGATGGAGTGATGAACACATGAGGGAGTGATGAACACATGAGGGAGTGATGAACACGTGAGAGTGAACAAATGAGGGAGTGAACAAATGAGGGAGTGATGAACGCATGATGGAGTGATGAACACATGAGGGAGTGATGAACACATGAGGGAGTGATGAACACATGAGGGAGTGATGAACACATGAGAGAGTGAACACATGAGGGAGTGATGAATGCATGAGGGAGTGAACACATGAGGGAGTGAACGCATGAGGGAGTGAACTCATGAGGGAGTGAACACACAAGGGAGTGAACACATGAATCAAGGTGATGGTTGATGGTAAATGATCCGTGTTCAGCTGCAGGTTCTCGTCTTGTCCAACTCATTGCTCAGAGGATGGTCCAGAGTGCTGCTCTGTAATCAGCAGGTGATCTTACCTGTCGAACGGCGCCCCCTGGTGTCTCGATGAGCACGGCGGTGTCTGAGTGGGTGTCGCGGGCAGACAGCCACTCCCCCTGCTCGTTGCTAGGGACAGAGGAACACACCGACCATTCAGATTCTGACAGTCTAATTAATGAATCAGATCCATAAGGGACAGCCATCAGATAACGGTCCAGGATTCAGAGGACACCTTCTGGGCTGGGATCAAAAAACCAGGACACCGTCCACCATCCTGCAAACTACCACTGTTCACTTAGAGGCTGTTACATCTACGAAAACAATCCTACAGGGAGAGACAGGGACTCTGGAGGTGTGGTGCATTCTGGGAGGTGTAGTGCACTCTGGGAGGTGTGGTGTACTATGGGAGGTGTGGTGCACTCTGGGAGGCGTGGTGCACTCTGGGAGGTGTGGTGCACTCGGGGAGGCGTGGTGCACTCGGGGAGGTGTGGTGCACTCTGGGAGGTGTGGTGCACTCTGGGAGGTGTGGTGCACTCTGGGAGGTGTGGTGCACTCTGGGAGGTGTGGTGCACGCTGGGAGGTGTAGTGCACTCTGGGAGGTGTGGTTACCGTTGGAGTTGGCCCCGGGCGAGGAGGAGCTGCTCTTCAACTGCGGCCCTCTGCTCGGACTCCTCGTCCAGCCTGATGACAGACACAGACAGACGCAGAGACACGGACAGACGCAGACACACGGAAAGACGCAGACACACGGACAGACGCAGACGCACGCAGAGACACGGACAGACGCAGACACAAGGATAGACACACACAAACAAACACCAATATATATTATAATAATATTTTGTTGTAATATATTTGGTGGGCTCATATATTTAACTTCTGACCTAAGAGTGCATGCTTTTGTAAGCAAGGGTGGTACCAGTGGGAATGGAACCCCTAACCCTGTCTCAGTTAATGCCTTGCTCTACAGGTTGAGCCAGACAGGGACTCTGACCCCTGACCCTGCAGTGAGGAGAGGCATTGAAGGGGGTGGGGTACCTCCTGCGGAGCTCCTTGACCTCCTCCAGGCTGACGTGGGTCTGCGGTGGGGCAATCCGCTCCTGGGGGGCTCCGGGGGCGCTGTCCGTCTCCTGGGTTCCCTGGTGACCGATAACAACCTCAGAACGTCACACATTGAGCACCATATGACAGATGACCAACTCCACTTCTCTATACACCACATCAGTGCGTACCTGGGTCTGGTACCCCTCCTGGGGGGCGGGGCGGGGCTTGGAGGAGAGGCGGGCCTCCTCCAGCAGCGCCCCCATGTGGCTGAGCTGCTGGTCGCGGTGGGAGAGCGCGGCCATGGTCTGTTGCTCGCGCTGCTCCAGCTGGGACAGCCAGTCGGCACGCTCCACCCTGTGGGGGGGGGGGGGGGGGGGGAGGAGGAGGAGAGGCTCACACACGCTCAGAGAGACCAACATGAGACCCTTCTAAGGGCGTAATTTCCTGAGTAGTGTTTTACATCCTGTGGTAGGTGAGGGTACTGCAGGGGGGCGTGGCATTAGCCTTGAAAAGACAATGACAGAAAAAGGAATGATAACTGAAAAACTATTTGATTAAATGTTGAAATAGGAACATGATGGCTTCATATTTTCTTCTAAAACGTCTCTTTTTGTGTATTCCGTCACACGTGTTCCATTGTAATCTTTTGTTGTTGGTGTTGCCTTCCTGAACCCTACGATACGATCTATAAAGATGGCCAGCATGATGATGCCTACCGCAGCATCTCCACCTCCTGCCTCCCGGTCACAACCGTTTCCTCCAGCTGCCGGACGGCCCCCATCAGGTCCTCCGCCCGGGTCCTCTCCTCCGTCAGCTCCTGGCTCACCTTGATCAGCTCCCCCGCCCCCAGCCGCACCCGCTCCGCCTGCAGCCGCTGCAGCTCCACCCCCTGCTGCTGCACCTGCTCCAGCTGGGGAGGCAGCAAGGTGGGTTCAGAACACAATTTCGGGTTAGACCACAAGGTGGGGTTAGAGGAAGACCACAAGGTGGGGTTAGAGGAAGACCACAAGGTGGGGTTAGACCACAAGGTGGGGTTAGAGGAAGACCACAAGGTGGGGTTAGACCATAAGGTGGGGTTAGAGGAAGACCACAAGGTGGGGTTAGACCACAAGGTGGGGTTAGAGGAAGACCACAAGGTGGGGTTAGACCATAAGGTGGGGTTAGAGGAAGACCACAAGGTGGGGTTAGACCATAAGGTGGGGTTAGAGGAAGACCACAAGGTGGGGTTAGACCATAAGGTGGGGTTAGAGGAAGACCACAAGGTGGGGTTAGAGAACCACAAGGAGGGGTTATACCACAGGGTGGGGTTAGAACACAAGGTGGAGGAGGAAGACCACAAGGTGGGGTGAGAGGAAGACCACACGTTGGGGTTTGAGGAATACAAGGTGGGGTGAGAGGAAGACCACGAGGTGGGGTTAGACCACAGGGTGGGGTTAGACCACAAGGTGGGCTTAGACCACAAGGTGGGGTTAGACCACAGGGTGGGGTTAGAGTACATCATGCACTACAAGGTCCCAGGTTGTTCATCATAACAAGGCATTTCAAAATCTATCCAGAATAGGCTGATGAACCCACCAGTCGCTCCCGGTCGTTCTGCAGGGCCTGCAGGGCGTTCTTCAGGCTCCACACCTCTCCGGTGGCGGACCCTCCTCCACCCCCAGGAGGGCTGCTGGGAGGGGACTGGCCCGGCCCCGCCCGCTGCACCTCCTCCAGCCGCAGCCCCAGCTCGTGGGCCCGGGCCTCCGACTGCTCCCGGCTGTCCTGCAGCGAGGCCATGGCCTTCCCGAAGGCCTGGTTCTCCGCCCTCAGCCGGGTGGAGGCCTCCTTCTCCTCCAGCAGCCTCTGCTCCACCATCAGCAGGTCGCGGGCCAGCTCCGCCACGCGCTCCTGGGCGTTCTCCGACTCGGTGCGCATCACGCCGTCGCCCCACCGCAGCTCCGCCAGCTCCCTGCCCCGCGCCTCCTTCCCCCGCGTCTCCTCCTGCAGGGCCTCCTCCAGCGCCTCCGCCCGCCGCCTGGCCGCCTGCAGCTGCTCCCTCAGCTTCTCCACCTCCGCCCCCGGCGCGTCCGGCCCCGCCCCCGCCCCCGCCGGGTCGGCGGACCGGGAGAGCGTCTCCCTCTCCGCGACGGCCCCTTCCCCTCGCCCCTCGCCCAGGCTGCGGACCTGCTGCTCCAGGGCGGCGATGCGCTCGCGCTGGGCCGCCTGCGCCTGGCGGTGCTGGGACTCCTTCAGGGTGAGCACCTGGTTCAGCTCCTCGCGGTAGTTGTGGAGCTGGGAGGCCAGCTTGGCCCGCTCGGCGTGCAGGTCGTCCCGCTGGCCCAGCAGGCCGCGCAGCTCCTCCTTCAGTCCGTTGTTCTCCCCGGCCGCCTCTTGGATCAGCCCGTCCTTCTCCATCATCACCTGGGGACGCAGACAGGCTCAGGGGGGGGGGGGGAAGGCCAGACTGTGGTGGGAGACCTGCTCTGGGTTTCAATGACAACAGCATCTCGGACGCGGTGTGTTTCGAGTTTAAAGACGATCAAGCACATCAGGGCTGAACTCATGTGTCGGACTGAGGAACCCAGGCTGTTTTGTTCCCATGTATGTTACCCCCTCTATCCCCTAGACTAGAGGGTCCCTACACAGGCTGTTCCGTGCCCGTGTATGTTACCCCCTCCATCCCCTAGACTCGAGGATGTGGAAGCAACCACTGACGTACCTGCAGATGCTTCTCCTCCAGCTGCTTGTAGGAGAGCAGGGTGAGGTCCCGGTCGTCCTGCAGGGACACCATGGCCTTCATGAAGGAGTCCAGCCTGGCCTTACTGAGGCTGCTCTCCTCCTCCGTCTTCCCCAGCCTCTCCTCCAGCTCCCGGGCCTCCGCCCTCCTCTGCTCCAGCGCTGCCTCCGCCTCCTGCGCCCGGCCTTCTGCCTCGGCCCGGGCCTCCTCCGCCGCCTGCAGCCCAACGGGGGGAGAAGGGCAGGCTTCAACGAGGCTGAACGTAGCTCGGCCACGTGGGATGCGTACGCGTCTATACTTCATTTGGTTTATATAGCGCTTGTCTAGGTGCTAAAGGACACTTGACATGTGTCCCTAAAATGCCCTAATTGTAATTGACATCGATAAGTCAAAAACCTATCATAGGTCAAGGCAATGCAAAAGTAAAATAACGAAAACAGAAAAACATTAACCGTAGTAAAACAGTTTTGTGATCAGGGTGTTTGATTCCCTGCCATAAGTCCAGGGTCAGGACCCCAATGTCTAATGTTAAAACCCGAGATGCCCATTCCTGCTCCTTAAACTTGCTTTGAATGAAAGCGTCTGCTAAACGGCTGACTAGTCCAAGGGAACACTAAACCATCCCCCACCTGAGCGACGGCCTGCTCCCGCTCTCCCAGCAGCTCCATCTCCCGCCGCTCCTTCTCACTCAGCTCCGTCTGCAGCGTCTCCAGCAGCGCCTTGGAGGAGCGCAGGTCTGTCTCCAGCTGCTCCACGTGGAGGCAGAGCCGGCTCTCCTCCGCCTCCCTCTCCCCCAGAGCCGCCCGGGCCCGCTCCACCTCTCCCTGGAGCCTCTCCACCGCCTCCTCCAGGGCCTGCTTCCCTTGGCGGAGCCCCTCCACCTCGCTGCCCAGCGCACGGCACTCTGCCTGGGCGCTCTGCAGCTGGGCAGTGGCCTCCTGGAGCCTCACCCGCTCCAGCTCCAGGGAAGTCTTGACCTCTTGCATCTTCTTGTCCTCTTCCTCCAGTCTCAACTGCTGCTCTGTGTTGGTTTGCTCTAGCCTGGAGAAAGAAGCACAGCCACATGGACTAATGTCATCTTGCGTACAACCTACTCCACTCCATCAAGTCGATTTACTCCAATAACTAACGGGGGACCAAGCAATAAACAAGCTCTTACCTCTTCACGGTCGCCTGCAGCTCCTCTCTCAGGGAGGTCTCTTTCTGAAGCTGTTCAGAGAGGTCCCTGGCCCGGGCCTCGCCCTGCCGCACCTCGGACTCCTTCCCCTGGAGGGTGTCGCTGAAGCGCGTCTCCCACTGCCGCACCTCGTCCAGCACGCGGTCCCGGTCGTCCTGCAGCGAGGACATGCAGCGCGAGAACGCCGCCAGCCTGGCCAGAGACTCGTCCAGGCGGGCCTGCATCTCCTGAGCCTGCCTCTCCGCTCCTGCCGCGACCTCCCGGGCCTGCAGGTTGGCCTCCTCCTCCTTGTCCCGGTCTCTGTAGGCCTCCTCCAGCCTCAGCTCGATCTCCTTCAGCTCTGCGCCGAGCCGGTACCTCACGGCGTCCAGGGTGTTCTCCGCCTCGGACTTGATCAGGTCCTCCCTCTGTAGGGTCGCCCGCTCGAACGCCTCCTTCTCAGCCAAGGCCTTTGCCGCGCTCTTCTGGGCCTCGTCCAGCTGGGATTTACACTGAGCCAGCTCCACCTCGCTGCTCGTCAGCTGCTCCAGGGTCTTGGAGTACTCCAGTTGGGCCTGGTCCAGCTGTTTCTGGAGCTCCTGGCGGCCCATCTGCAGGGCCTTGTTGTCCCGGCCCAGCTCGCTGATCCTCTCCTGGTACTTGATGCTGTCGTTCTGCAGCTGCCGCATCTCCAGCTGCTTCTCCCTCAGCAGCTCCTCCAGCTGGCGGGTCCTGTTCTGGCTGCCCTCCCGGACCCTCTTGGCGGACCGCAGCTGCTGCTCCAGCTCCCTCTGCTTGCCCGACTCGGCTTCGGCCTCGGCGCGTTCCCTGTGGGCCTGCCTCTTGTCCTCCTCCAGCCGGGAGGCGCGGTCCGTCTCGCTCTGGGCCTGGGCCTCCAGCTCCGCCCGCTCCCTCTCCAGCCTCTCCACCTCCCGCTGGAGGTCCGCCAGGCGCTCCCGGGCGTCGCCCACCTCCTGCTGGTAGCCAGCAATACTGCCGTTGAGCCTGGCCAGCTGGTTCATCAGACGCTCTTCCAGGTCGTCTTTCTCAGCCTCCAGACTCCTGCGCAGCTCTTTGAGCTGAGCTTCCTTTCTGGAACTTTCCTCAACAATAGTCTTCTCCTTCTCTTGGACCTCTTGGAGACTCTGCTGTAGAGAGGCGGTGAGGCTCTGATCCTTCTCTTTGAGAACCTCAAGTTGCTGTTCTAAAGAGGCCAAGGCGGTCTCTACCTCCTGTCTCTGTTCCCTCTCTGTTGCAAGAAGTTCCTCCAAATCCCTAATTTTGTCCTTAAGTAAAGCCTGCTTCATGTCGGTCGACTCCGTCTGTATTGTCTGCTCAGTTGGTTCGGACTCTGATTTAGTTTCCACTGGTGTCCCTTCATCCGGGGTTTCACATTTGGCCTCAAGTTCATATTTTTCTTGAGGTTGACTACCAACAGCTCCTTCTATATTAGCTTGAGCCGTGAGTGTTGCAGACTGTTGGGCTACAATAGACTCCTCCACCATATCTCCAGAGTCCAATGAGGAGGCGGTCTGACCCTGGTCTTTCTCAGCCTGCTGGGTCAGTTGTTCTGTTAAGTCTGCAACCTGCCTTACCAAAGAGTCTCTTTCTTCTACCGTTGCCTCAAACTTCACTTTCAAAGCTTCTCGTTCTCCTCGAAGTCTTTCCAACTCGACCTTCACTTTATCACCATCTCTCCTTCCTCCCTTCCTCTCATCTATGTCCCGAAGCCTCTCGTTCTCCTCCTCCAGATCCAGGATTTTGTGCTGCTTTGTTTTGGCAAACTTTCTCATCTTGTCTTTGATCAGATCCACTTCTTTGTGAGCCTCTTCGACCTGCTTCTCGGCATCCTGCCTGGCAACCTCGTGTGACCGTATCTTGGAGGCCAGCTCCTGCCTCTCCTGCCTGGCAGCCTCAAGGACCCGCCTCACGCGCTCGGCCTCATCGCTGACGTTCTCATAGGACTTCAGCAGAGTCTCATACTCCTCTTTCATGCTCTGGATCTTGTCCTGCAAATCCCTGCATGTCCTAGCGGCCTCCTCTTTAGCAAACTTCACTTCCTTCTGACAAGCATCCTTCTCTGATAGTATGCCTTCCATAGCCAGCTTGAGGCTCTCACAGGAAGACCCAAGACTCTGGTTCTCCACCAAGGTACGGTCGACCTCCTCTATTAACTTCACCTTCTCTGCTCGTAGCTTCTCCAGCTCAGTGTCCCTTTCCTCCGTGTTCTTCGTCAACCTGGCGATGACCTTTTCTTTACTGGCAAGCTCCTCTTTCTGGGTCTTGTTTTCTTTGAGGACATCCTTGCGGGAGATCAGAGCAGCCTGGAGCTTGCGCTGGAGTTTCTGGACTTTGGCTTCGCTGTCTTTCTCTTCCTCCTGCTTCAGTGGGACCTCACTCTCAAGTCGCAGGGATTTCTCCTGTTCCGCCTTGAGGTCTTCCTGTAAAGAAAGGATGAGCTGGTCTTTCTGGGACACTGTGGTCTGAATGATCCGTAGCAGTGCGTTCTGCTCACCCAGCTGCTGGCTCAATTCCTGGATTTCTTGATTCTTATTATCAAGGAACAACTTGAACTCCTCCATTTCTGCCTGCAGGTTTGTAACAGATGACTCACAGGCCACTTTAACTGTGTTCTCCATTTCCAGTTTAATAGTTTCGGCATAGGATTCCGCTTGGGTGAACTTCTCTCTTAGAGTTTGTATTTCGGCTGAGAGAACATCTGCCTGCTTTTCCCTTTCTCTGAAGCCTTCAAGCTCTTTGCCCAGGTCCTCCAGTTCCGTCTCCTTTTGTGACAGGGCAGTCCTAGTGTACTGCAATTTCTCCTCCAACTCGGTACGGGCCGTCTGCGATACCTGATACTCTTCCCTGAGCTTTTCCAGCGACATGTCCGTTTCTGAAGAGGAAGCTGTACCTTCATCTTGACGAAGGGCTTTCTCCTGGTGCTGCGCAGCTGAATCACCCTCAGGAGCTGCGAAGTCAACCCAATCCTCTTGGACCCAACCACCTGCTTCTGGTTTCTGTGGTTCTTCAGCCGCCGGAGGGGCCTGACACGCCAGTGCCTCCGTATCGGAGGCCACATTGTTAAGTGCCACCACCTTCTCCAGATCTCTTAGTTTGGTCAGAAGGTCCTGGTTCTCCCCACTCTGCCCCTCGAAGCGCCCCATGAGGTCGTTGTACTCTTCCTTCTGCTGTTTCAGCTGCTCCCGATGGTGCCTGTCCTTTTCTTTGGCCTTGCGTATCGTCTCTTTTCGAGACTCCTGGGCGTCGAGGAGTTTCTTGTGGAGCGCTTCACACTCCGACTGAAGGGAGGCGAGTTGGGACCTGAGCGCGGTGGCTTCAGGAGGCTCGTCGGCCTGGAGGGGCTGTGGAGCTTCCACGCTCCGACTAGCATTGAGGTTTTCCGAGAGAAGCTGATCCTGTTGGCTGATCCTCTGCTCCAGGAACTCAACTTCTTGTTCTTTAGACTTCAAGGATTGCTGGACCGTATTGAGCATGGCTTCCAATGCCTGGATCTCTTGACTGGTGTATTTGTACGCTGTTGGTGAACTACCAGAAGGCTCCACTGTTGTGGTCTCATCTGATTTCCCCTCCTCTCGTTTTTTGGCATCTCCCTCAAAGTCTGCCACCTTCCTCATCAGCTCCTTCCGCTGCAGCAGAGCCAATTGAAGTTTCTTCTTCATGTTTCCTAGTTGCGTTTCCAGAGCCTGTTTGTCTTTTCGCAAAATACCGATTTCATCTTCACCCACTGAGCTTTCAGGGTTTGTTTGGTTTTCCTTTTCTCTGACTTTCTCCAACTCAGATATCTGCTCTTTCAGTTGTTTGACTTCACTACTGATTGCAAACTTTTCCTCTCCAGCCTGGAGAAGTTTGGCAGACATGCCGTCACACAGCTCTGACATCTCTTGCTCTTTCTCCGTCAATCTGAGCTGCAGTGTGTTGATTTCAAAGTCCTTCTCTACCAACGACGCGTTGTTAACGTCGGCACACTGGGAGTTCTCCAGCAGGCTGCTCTCCATGTCTTGAAGCTTGCGTTCCAGCTCAGATGACAGAAGCTCTCGGTCCTCCAACCGAATGCAGAGCAGGCCGGCCTGAACCTCCTGCTCAGAGAGGGCCTGTTGTGCTCTTTCAAGGTCGCTCTGAAGGTCCTGAATCTTATGCTCCTTGGCTTCGCTCTCAGCTTTCCAAACGGTGATCTGTTCCTCCAAGAGGCTCATCTCCATGGTTTCTCTTTCTGCCGGACCTCGTTGAGTGAGTGCATCTAGTTCCTCTCTGGCGGAATGGAGCTCCTCGTCAAAGCGTCTGACCTGAGACTCTGCCTCTTCCTTAGCGGATAACAACTCGTTCTTCTCTTCCTCCAAGCTCAAGATCCTCTCCTGGGACACCTTTGAGGTCTCTCTGAGTGCCTGGAGCTCGGCAAGGAGCTCGCTGTACCTCCTCTGGAGTTCCTCAGCGAGGGCCTGGGCAAAGACCTGCCCGGCGGGATGACCGGGGCCCCCCCCCTGCTGAGGGAGCTGGACCTGCACCGTCTCACGGATGACGACGGAGGAGCCCTCCACCCGTACCGTGGTGGTCTCCTGCGCCACACTGGACTCCTCCCAGGACTGCACCTGTAGCTGGCCAACGTCCTGCAGGACCGACGGCCACTCCTGGCTCCCGTCCTGGTTGACGGCGTCCAGCATCGTCCAGCTGCTGTGAGCGACCTCAGAGTCCGTGCTGGTGACCATCTCGTCCGAGGACGCCCCCTTGGAGCCCTCGGGGGAGTCCGACTGCGGCTGGAGGAGCTCCGGGCTGCTGCCGTTATCGGGGGACAGGACGGGGGAGTCCTCAGCCACCAGGGTGGTGTCTTCCTCCTGAGACTCATCCAGGCAGTCGGGGTCGGCCGGGACCCCGTCGGAGGGGGTCGCGGGGGCGTGGCCTTCCTGTTCTGTGATGTGGTCCGATGGTTCGGCTGCTGCAACGCTGGACGTTTGGTCCCGAGTTAGAGCGAGGGATCCCCTCAGGGCGGCAAGCTCGCTGTCCTTCTCCAGTAACTGCTGCTCCAGAGACAGGATGTGGGCTGGTGGGAAAACACAACATGAAGAAAAACCGGGGTCAAATCCTATGTTTGCTAGTCTCCACCAAACAGATTTGGTGGAGCTTCCACTCTCATTCAGGAGCAGGCAGCGATACTTCAGAGTGGGTTTTGGTACATTACCAATCATTGATATGGACTAACCTAACCTAATAAAATATAATTGCATGCAAGTTGTTTAGGCATTGACCCATGGTCAAAGCCTAAACAACTCTACACTCTCCTGCACTCTAATATACATGAAATCACTTTGTGATTGTGAGTGTTAAAGTCAGTATTGAAAAGCCATTCGTGTCCTCATTAAGAGGTTATCAATAATGAATCTATTTAATCATCTCCTTATTCTGCTGGTTAAAATGAAGATACCTGTGATTACCTTTCTCAGACCCGGATGAGTCGAGCTCTGATGATTCAGTGGCTGGCTGGACTGGTGATTCAGTGGCTGGCTGGACCGGTGATTCAGTGGACATCTAAGAGAGACAAACACAACTTGATTTACTACTAGTAATTCCCTGGTATTGCAACTCACCAAATCAGACCGTCGCACTACGGTTTATAAAGACTGTGTTTCATCGTGTTAACAAAGTCGATGGAGTGATTTCTCCAGAGTGCAGCAATCACATCTCCTGAGTAACGATCAGCCCGGTCTTCCAATGACCTCATTAACATATTATGTTCTAATTAGATATGGAATATTAACCATGTCCAAGGCTGAAATACAACCAGAGGAATATAATCAGCACCTTAAGATAAAAGATCTAAGCCAACGGTGGCTCAATCGCCCAGTCATCAGTGGTGGATATAAAATATAAATCTAGAAAGAAAAGTGTGCATTGTCTTCACGTGTTGACAGGCAACAAACCCTTAAGCGTTTTGGCCTCCTCTCTCAAGAATCCAGAAACGCAATTTACTGTAAAACTTGCATTACGAGTGCAGTATAAATGTTGGTTTGAAAAGAAAACCATGGCGTGGCGTTTGCCCCTCATCAGGGTGTTGTGGTTGAGGCCTACCATTCCCGTCTCCTCCAGAGTTTTCTTAACAGTGCCTCCCTCCTGCCACGATATTTTTGCATCCAGTTGCTCTGAAACCCACAAGATTCATCACATATCAAAACCAACAAGGACCACGAATGATGGAAGGATGGAACTGTCTCTGAGACTCAAGAGAGTGCAGTGAAACAACCACAGTTTAAATAAAAGCCTATATAGAGTCAAACGAGATCAGTTCCTTACCCTGCAGGAACTCCACTGTGTGGGTGAGCTGCTGGCAGGGCTCCTCCTTCTGCGTGCTCACCCTGGCCCCGAGGGCATCCATTCTGCCCTGGGACAGGGACCGATCCCTGGGTGTAGAGCCGTCCTCCGCTGCCTCAGGCCCCTCTTCTAGAGCCAGGGGGCACTGGCCCAGCCTCAGGCTCTCCTCCTCCAGCCTCTCCGGTCCGCTCTCCAGGCTGCTGCGCTGAGCACTGAGATCCCCCTTCATCTCTGCTCGGCGGCTCTCTGCTGTGAGCTCCGCCTCCTTCACCCCAGCCAGCTCTGACTCCAGCCTGGCCACCTCCTTCTTCTGCTCCTCCAGGGCCTCCTGGCTGGCGCTGAGAGCCCAGTACTCTGCCTCCCTCAGGGAGGCCAGCTCCGACTCCAGCCTGGACACCTCTGCCTTATCGCTCTCCCAGGCCGCCATGTTGGATCTGAGGGCTTCAAGCTCAGCCATGTCGGATCTTAGGGCTTCAAGCTCAGCCATGTTGGATCTGAGGGCCTCAAGTTCAGCCATGTTGGATCTGAGGGTTTCCAGCTCCACCTTCTCAATCGCCCAGGCCTCCATGTTGGATCTAAGGGCTTCAAGCTCAGCCATGTTGGATCTGAGGGCCTCAAGTTCAGCCATGTTGGATCTGAGGGTTTCCAGCTCCACCTTCTCAATCGCCCAGGCCTCCATGTTGGATCTGAGGGCTTCAAGCTCAGCCATGTTGGATCCGAGGGCCTCAAGTTCAGCCATGTTGGATCTAAGGGCTTCCAGCTCCACCTTCTCCATCTCCCAGGCCTCCATGTTGGATCTGAGGGCTTTAAGCTCCATCCTCTCAGACTCCCAGGCATCCATGTTGGATCTGAGGGCTTCAAACTCAGCCATGTTGGATCTGAGGGTTTCCAGCTCTACCTTCTCCATCGCCCAGGCCTCCATGTTGGATCTATGGGCTTCCAGCTCCACCTTCTCTATGGCCCAGGCCTCCATGTTGGATCTGAGGGCCTCCAGCTCCACCTTCTCCATGGCCCAGGCCTCCATGTTGGATCTGAGTGCTCCCAGTTCCTCCTGCGCTCCGCTGAGCTCCAGGGTCCACCTCCGGCGTTCCTCCTCCCTCCTCCTGTCCGACTCGCCCAGCTCCTCGTCCATCTGCCTGAACTGAGCGGTGAGGATCTGAAGAGCAAGAAGAAGAGGAAGCGAGGAAGTGAGACCCCTAACGCTCTGATCCCCATCTCCTCATCTTATGTATTACTGATATTTACCATCTAGTTATATAGAGGACAAGTTATCCAAAGTGACAGACAGGGAGTTACATGACAACAAGGACCAGGTAGGCGTCAAGGCCTGTTATGGGTTATTATGTCCCCTCCATTTCAATAAGTGCAAATATATTCATGAGAAGTCATGTTTTCCTACAGCTATGTATGGTTAAAAACATTCATCCCAGAAAAAACTTTTTGGCCCAGTATTAGCTATTGTGGATTTAAGTCTGCAGAAACAGACTTGGACTCGTTTAATTTTTTTGATTCCGCATTTTTTTGATTTTTTGTCTCCTTCACGAAAGTCCAAACATAAGGGTGGAAGCAGCTCTGATACCAGTCTGTTGATTCACTTGTTCCTCCCCAGTACTGGATTTTAGATGGACCCAAAATTTGGCTGTCCCTTAATAAATAAATAAATAATAAAAAGTTATATATATATATATATATATATATTTCTTAAATAAAAACCTTTTGGCTGGGTGCCTTTTGACCTTAAGCCACTAGAATAAACTGCCCCCAAGTAAACAATAAAACAAATCCCTGATCTAGATCTACGTATGCTAGCTCATGACCCGTTTAGCTAGCAGCATCGTTCAGCCTAATGACGTGGTAGATCCTTTGAATCAGAGCATCACGGAGGACACGGATCAGCCCCAGAAAGGCATCCAGTCAGGCCGAACCTGTTTCTGCTGGTCGGCGCTCGCCACCTCCTGCTGCAGGAGCTCCAACTCCAGGGAGCGTGAATGCAAAGCCGCACCCAGCTCCTCACAACGCTGCAGGGACAGCTGCAGGGCCTGGGGAACACACAAGGATTACATATCAGGGCACAAAACAAACACACACACACACACACACACAGGTATAACATATCAGGGACAAAAAAAACACATACCGGTACACACACGTATAACATATCAGGGACACTAAACACACACACACACAAACGTATTACATATCAGGGACACAACAGACACAGATACACATATATAACACGTCAGGGACACGAAGCAGACACATATCACACACCAGGGACACAACACACAGACAAACATGATGCAGTTTAACTGCATGTATTGACGCTGATCAACTTTATTGAGAACGTACTGTGTAATACTAATAACTAACATAACGACTACCAGTCCTATTAATGCTAATAACATTAACCATCTTATTATTATTATTATTAGTAGTAGTATTTTTACATTCAACATAAGGCAGCGAGCTCAAGAACCACATTGTGCATGGGGTCAGAGGTGACGAGTGGAGGTCAGGGTTCGTGTACCTTCTGAAGCTCAGGGTCAGCCTGAGACGCCACCGTCATAATTTCCTCCTCCTGCTTCTGAATCTGCTCCTGGAAACGCACGTCCTTCTCACACAGCACGGCCTGCAGCACCCTCAGCTACACACACACACACACACACACCGTTGAAGTTACTGTCTAACCCCTACCGGTTTCTTAAAGACTCTGTATTCACTCTCCAACGCCTCTGGCAGAGCACCAGAGGGCCGTGGTACTGATGGTACCTGTTCAGTGTGGGCCGTCTCTCTCTCCTGGAGGAGCTGCTGGGTGGTCTCGAGTCTCTGGAGGAGGTCCCTGCTGGCTGCCTCCTCCTCCCCCAGCCTGGTCCTCAGAGCCCGGACCTCCTCCTCCACCTCCGGCCCCCCAGTGAAGGAGCTGTCTGGACTCTGTGATTGTGAGAGTGGAAACATATGGCGTCTGATAGTAATGATTCAGTTATAATGGTAAAGGACATTTCTTAGGCCAACCTCTTCAAATTTCAATCATAATATTATCAATATATATCTCTGATAAGAATATAGAAATTGTAATATAATGCACTTAATAATATAAATCCATAGCAATATACTATATATTTTTACAATATATTTCATAGCCTGTCCCTCACAGCATGGCCTGTCACTCACATCGAGGCCTGTCACTCACATCGAGGCAAGTCAATTGACAGGGCGGCCTGTCACTGACAGCGCGGCCTGTCACTCACAGCGCGGCCTGTCACTCACAGCGCGGCCTGTCACTCACAGCGCGGCCTGTCACTCACAGCGCGGCCTGTCACTCACAGCGTGGCCTGTCACTCACCGCCGGCCCTGTCTGGCCCTTCAGCTCATGGATCTGTTTGTTGAGGGCGACCATCTTGGCTTTGGCCTGCAGCTTGAGTTTAGTGAAGCGGGCCTCAGCTGTGTCCTTCTCACTCTGGAACGAGAACAAACACAATACACACTCAACAGGCAGCTGGAAATATAACACACACACACAAACAATTGCCCCCCCATCCACACAAACCCACCCACACCATCATCATCAACACTTGCTGCAGTTTGAAAATATAGCTGCTCTGTCGTATTCAGTCTTTTGACCATCTTCACACAGAGTGACACATGACGGTCAGACGGTTTGGGCCCACGCTCCAGAGTCCTGCCCCCTTGCTCCAGTGTCCCGCCCCTTAGAGACCCACCTCCTCGTTCCAGAGTCCCGCCCCCTCGCACCAGAGTCCCGCCACTCAGATTCCCGCCCCCTCGTTCCAGAGTCCCGCCCCCTCACTCCAGAGTCCCGCCCCCTCGCTCCAGAGTCCCAGCCCCTCAGAGACCCGTCCTTTCAGAGTCCCGTCCCCTTAGAGACCCACCTCCTCGTTCCAGAATCCCGCCACCTCGCTCCAGAGTCCTGCCCCCTCAGAGTCCTGTCCCTCAGAGAGCCCGCCCCCTCTCAGAGACCCCACCCCAGTGGCGTCACTAGGTTGTTTCATTCGGGGCTAAATCCCCGGAAATCATTTAATTTGCCCCGAACATTATTTCTTTTAAAAAGAAAAATCAACTTTTTATTTTTTTTTTTTGCTTCCTTTACACTAGAAACAAACATGGGGATTCCAGAGGCATCTCAAAATAAAGTAGCCTAGTCCTTCTTGCAAGAAAATAAACTGACTGTTGTTGAGTGAATCAATCTATCCTATCCACAGTCGTATACACATTTACTCTGAAATACTTGAATGGAACTTTAGATGTCTTGGGATAGGCAGGTAGCTATTTAAAGCTATGATAAACTGCATATTTTGTGTATTTAGGTAAAGCATTATGAAATTTAAAATGCTCATTATGAAATGAAAATGAAATTTGCATGCGCAATAAAGCATGCAAAAAAAATTCACTCCAGCTACGCACACATTTTCCCTCTCCCTCTGGGCTAAGCCCCGGGTATTTCCAAAACCTAGAAACGGCCCTGCCCCAGCCCCATCAGAGACCCGCCCCCTCAGAGTCCCGCCCCCTCAGAGTCCCGCCCCCTCAGAGCCACCTGTATCTGGCTGTCTCTCTGCGCCAGCTGGGTGTCCTTGTCTCGGACCAGCTCCTTCAGCTGCACCACCAGCTGCTCCAGGTGGGCGAGCCGCTCCGCCGTCTCCTCAGACGCCTCCCAGCCGGGGGCCTCTGAGGGCCCGGGCTGCTGGGGAACCAGCCCATCCTGGAGGGCAGACACACACACAACATTTCACCATGGGTAGCATATGAGCATGCATCAGCCACGGTGTGTGTGTGTGAAGGCCACACACACACACAAAATGAGAACAAATATTAGTGTACGCTTCTATCAGGAGTGTCTCACACACACAGCTTGATGACACTGGTGTACACCCTTATGTTCTGATGTCCACGTTAACAGAAGACTTATGGAGACACTGGAGAGGGATCGGTAAGTGTAGACGGCCGACGGGTTACACTTAGCGGTCTGTCTGTCTGTCTGTCTGTCTGTCTGTCTGTGTCTGTGTGTGTGTGTGTGTGTGTGTGTGTGTGTGTGTGTGTGTGTGTGTGTGTGTGTGTGTGTGTGTGTGTGTGTGTGTGTGTGTGTGTGTACCTGTGGGTCTCCATCAGGGGCCTCTTCTCCAGAGAGCTCCTGGAGGACTGAGGCCAGCCGGTTAAACATCACGCTGTCGACAGAAACGACAATGAGCACAAATCTTTACTTTATTCTTTAATCTCATTTGCAGATCGTGTGCGGATGGCGCCATAACATGGTGCCATCTTTTACCATGTTGAGGTCATATCCAAAAGGACAATTTTAAATGTCTTCTGTCTGGGTTAATTTGATTCCTTTAGAAAAGGTAATCTTATGTTTGTCATATCTTAGAGTTAAGTGGTAACTTTGTGAAATACAAAATATTAAATGATACCGAATCGACCTCCTTGAAGGGTTACAACCGAAGAGATTGAGATGCCAGAACACATTCTACAACTTGACCAGATTACACTTTTCTTAATTATTAAAATAAAATGCATCCACCAAACCACAACCAAAACACACACGAGTGACTCCGGAGAACCACGAGTCTCCCGGAACCAGGACCCAAACAGACACGAGTTACACCGGAGAACTACGAGTCTCCCCGAACCCTTGGACTCCGGAGTGCGGCTGCGTCACTCTTGTGTGAGCAGTAGGGCTGAGTGTAGCTGCTAACGGCTAACAACGAGCTGCGGATACAGTAAGGACGTCCGGCTCTTTAACACCGAATGACCCCAACCTGCGGTTGACCTGACCCGTAGATCACCACCTGATCGGTGGTTCCGAGGGTAGATGAGCTGCTTTGCTAACGCAGGATCCGTTTAGCAGCCTTAATAAGTACACTTGTTTTTGAGCGGCTCCGGGTGTGTTTTATAGATCGCTTGACAGTTTGCTGCTGGCGGCATGGTAATTCTGTTTTAGAAAGGGGACGATGTACTGACCTGTACGAGTGGCTCCAGGTGAACGGATCTTTATTGGGTCTGTTTCCTCGGTTCAGGACATGGCCACATCACCAAAGTCTCCGGAAGCGAAGCTTGCTGCGCTGCGATTGGACACGAAGTAAGGGATCATCCGCCAACTCCTAGAGACTGTTTACCGTAAACTCATTCCCTCGGCCAGGGATCGTCCGCATGATATCTTCGTGTGGGAAACGCAAAATGCGTTACTAATTCAGCTTTGAATCCACACCCATGTTGCCTGAGAGCTGAACTATTATTTGGACGGCCTCCAGCTGGCATCAGACCACTCCCATGGAAGTTCACAAGCAAAGTGTCACACTGGTGGTCAACCACTGCAGACAGTTAGGGCGGAGCCTGCTGCTGCTCGCCCACTACACCACAGTGTTCGTGACCTTCATGGTTCGCAGTGTGGAGTGGATGACCGAGGCCATGAGGTGGACCACGCTCTTTGCCGAGAACACAGTTTCTGTGTTTGATTCTGTCTACAACTATCTAACCCGGGGGAAGAGGGGGGCTGTGGCCCCAGAGGTCTACCCTGCTGCCACCACTGGAGGTCTGGACTCACGGAGACGCCAGGCCTAATGAGCAGCGACACCAGGCCTAACGAGGAGACACCAGGCCTAACGAGCTCAGAGACACCAGGCCTAACGAGGAGAGACCAGGCCTAACGAGCTCAGAGACACCAGGCCTAACGAGCTCAGAGACACCAGGCCTAACGAGGAGACACCAGGCCTGACGAGCTCAGAGACACCAGGCCTAACGAGGAGAGACCAGGCCAAACGAGCTCAGAGACACCAGGCCTAACGAGCTCAGAGACACCAGGCCTCAAGGCTCGTTAGGATTTAAGGCTCGTTAGGATTTAAGGCTCGTTAGGCCTTAAGGCTCGTTAGGCCTTAAAGTTTGTTAGGTCTTAAAGCTTGTTCGGCCCTATAGGAATCTACAGGAGGTTCAACTTTAGAGACTCAGAGGCCTTGCTAAAGTGGCATAGCTTGTTAATTATCTTATTACTTCTTATAACATAGCGTGAGTTATGCTTGGATTCATTCTGCCTTCTGTGATTTTTGTTATTTACTTTGTTAAGCGTACATTTAAGTCAATACGTTTATTCCGTGTAGAGTAGTGTGCTCGGCAAGTTGTTTTTTATCTTTTTAACATTAACACTAAAATGTTCAAATTATATTTGAAATGAAGCATTTGTAATAATGATACCAGGATGGGAGGTTGAATCCCCCCATTACTGCACCAAAAAGTTATGCTTGTCAAGTAAATAGAAGTCTTTGAGGTAAGATGACAAGTGAAAGGTGTGTACGGTTGGGGCAACTCCCAATGCAATCAAAACACTAATGCATTTCTGTTGACTTCTTATGCAACGTCCGGATGTGTGGGCGGGACTTAAGAGCTTTGTGTGGACCTCGAAGAGCTCTGCTTCGCGCTCTTTGGCGCCCCCTATGGCGTTAAAAGCTGTACTTTCTTTCTTTTTTAATGAGAGTGCCACTTAAGGTAACATAAGATTAACTTTATTCATTCCAGATTCGGGTTATTGAAAAGCTTTATCAAGGGGATTGTTTTGTTTAGCATGGGTACAATGATGTTTTCAATAGCACTCTATTGAGCATGATATACATTTTCAGTTTGCCAACCATTCAAAACTGTTTTGCCATTTTGATGATTTACAGGGGATGTATCATATCAATGCACAAACTTTGTGAGACAGCACTACGATTTATTTAAATCTGACACTAACAATGAATGCAGTAATTAAATAACCTTGTAACCATAGCAGTATGGTTGCTTTGTTCAGAAGCATGATGTAAAAATTGTATTAGAAGTAAGCCGTATATATTTTTTTAAATATTTGATATTTTTGTATTTTATTTGAACATCATTTTAGGTTAGTGCCATTTCATCCAAGTGTCTTCCACCTTCTACCACATATGTAACTAATACAGGTGCTACTACTCCTGTATTGAAGTTCTGATCATTATGATGTCTGCCAAATGCAATGTTGAACCACATGCTAAGAAGTTGCTAAATACGATAACTTCTGAAAGAGCTCGCTTAAAGGACTCCACTACGGCCCGAAGCACGGGCAGCAAGCCGAAGTATTAACCAGATGTGAAGAACACACTGCTTCCATGAGCCACTCCTGTGTCCCGTCGTATCTGTCCGACACTCCTACTCAACATTCTGTCAAACACGCCTTTTCTTTGGGTTTATGAATCGTTCGTCAAATAAATGAACAATAAGGAACTTTAGTTGTCATGGTTTTGGTTGTTATTTGGATTGGGAGGGCAGCTGAAGTTGATTGAACTAGCAAGGTGACAAATTTTTGTTTCTTCCTACTAAAACATGAAGGGAAACGTCAGCAATATTTGAAGAGGTCATTCTTAACAAAAATAGTGCTGAGGCCTCTACTCTAAAGGGCCGCGGTGTTTATCGCTCTGCATACTGGCCCGTTGCTGCTCTTGGGGTGAGGGCAGATGTTCCAAAATCCCCTCCCAGATGGTCTTCAGTACAGACCCATTCTTCTCCTTATAGATAACATAACGGCACACGCCTCCCTCCGTATCTCCCCCTGACGCTGGTCTTCAGGGCGGAGACGCAGGACGTGTGGAAGGTGTTTGGAGGTGAAGCAGTTAGGCAACGAGAGATACACTCCGGGAATATTAACACACACTCCTGGAATCAGCTCAAGATGATCCTCCTCCTGATGGATTACAGCGGGCGATAAGCGCAGAACAAGAACATTGGGGGGGTGGTTGGGGGGGGGGGGGAGGGTTAACCTGGCTGACCTCACACACCTGAGAGAGGTGATAAAAGGCCCTCCCCGCCCCCGCCTCAGCACCCAGCGCTGAGTGACTGTGAACAGGGAGCCTCCTCTCACAGTAGACCCTCCGGCTGGAGCTGAGGTATCCACCAGGACCATGGGGAACACCAGCGGGAGCACGGTGGACGACCTGCAGGCGGTGGAGATGCACCTCTGGTACAAGAAGTTCATGACCGAGTGCCCCTCGGGGCAGCTCACGCTGCACGAGTTCAAGCAGTTCTTCGGCCTGAGGGGTCTGGACTCTGAGGCCAACGCTTACATCGAGCAGATGTTCCGCACCTTCGACATGAACAAGGTGAGAGGGTCATTGGTTTGGGGTCGGTTAGTTCCGCTCAATGGTTTGTCTTTGAAGGGTAATGGTCGATTGACTTGGGGGTCCGGTTCTTCCTCCTATGGGGACTTTGGGAGCAGACAGGGTATCAAGGGTCTTCACTCATCAGAATTAAGGATGGAGTTCTGCTGCAGTCACTGAGGTGACCTACAGGGCTCCAGACTAACTTTTTCCTTCGGTGCACTGGTGCGCCTACATTTTTAATTTGGGTGCACCAGCACGTATTTATGGTGCACCCAAGTTGTGAGTTGTTGAGGGGGGGGGGGCGTTGGGCCGTGCCTGCCTTGCGCTGAGTTGTTGACGGGGGGGGCAACCGGGCAGCTGCACCGGTTACACCGTCGATATTTACGCCACTGATTAATAATATTTTGACCATTAAATAAAAAATAAAAAAATTATACCAGATACATTTTCAGTCGCACCGGTGCGCCCAAATAAAATATTTGGTCGCACTACCCCAAATTCTAGGCGCATGTGCGCCCAAATTAGGCGCACTCTGGAGCCCTGGACCTATGACTGTACCATTATATTGTCCACGAATGAGCTTCTTTATTCCATTGTTTAAATAGTTTTCATAAATAAAAATGCTAGTTCTGAATGAACATATTTGTTTTTGATTCATGATTGTGTTTTCAATAAACTTGCTTTGTATGACAAAAAGCCAAGAAATACACGCTTTTAAATAATCAGAATAAGAGAAAAGCCACAAAATAATATAATAATATTTTATTAAATTGACCCACTATTGCATTGCTATTGCCAAAGCTAACATCACAAGTACCATGAGAGTCCATAAGGATTATGTATTGCCTGAAATAGTTTAATAAACTCAGAAGGTCATAACAGGATCTGCTATATTTAGACCTCCTGTCAAACTAGATTAAAATCTGATGATCTCACTACATGATTTAATTCGGGGCGGGATTATCTCTTGGACACGTTCCTTTGATGCAGCGATTGCTGCCTGTGTGTGTGCAGTGCACACACACACACCTGTATCAAACTGTATGAAACACACACACACACACACACACACACACACACACACACACACACACACACACACACACACACACACACACACACACACACACACACACACACACACACACACACACACACACACACACACACACACACACCCCTAAAAGCTTTCCAAACTTTTACTCCAAACTTTTGGACTATTTGAAAAAGACAAGAGAAAAGTTTAGTTGGCTGTACCAGGCGGTGCACCAGGCTGGTTTGGCGTGGTGCCTGCTGACGGCCGGCTGTTTGGTGCCCTTACAGGACGGCTACATCGACTTCCTGGAGTACGTGGCGGCTCTGAGCTTGGTAATGCGGGGCAAGATGGAGCACAAGCTGCGCTGGTACTTCAAACTGTACGACGTTGACGGGAACGGCTGCATCGACCGCCACGAGTTGCTGAACATCATCAAGGTACACCTCGATCAATCAGCCACTCGCCGCTGCTGCTCAGGTGAATCAGTCACACAGAAATAAACGATTGGGTCTCCCGCCACAGGCCATCCGTGCCATCAACGGCACCGAGAACCAGGAAACCAGCGCAGAGGATTTCACCAACAGCGTGTTCGACCGCATCGACATCAACGGCGACGGTGAGCGGCTTCCCGCCAAAATAGACAGCTAACAAACAGACCGCTAGCTGATGGCTAACAAACAACGCGGTCAGACTAACGACACTTTGAACACGAGGGGGAAAGAAACACTTCAATAAAGAGCAGTATTTATTTCATTGCTATTTAGTATATTACTATATTCATTTAGTTTGATGTGTATTCGTTGATATATTTTCTGTTTGATCCCCGCGTCCCTTCCCCAGGCGAGCTGTCCCTGGAGGAGTTTGTGGCCGGCGCTCGCAGCGACGAGGACTTCATGGAGGTGATGATCAAAAGTCTGGACCTGACTCACATCGTGGCTATGATCCACAGCCGCCGACACAGTGTCTGAGGGTCTCCCCTCCCAACCCCCCATCGTGCGACAGGCCATCTCTTCATAACGGACATCGCCCCCCAAAACGTAGCCACCATTGCCCTCGAACCCGTGGGGTTCGTCAGCCGACCGGCCGCAGTCGAAGCCCTTTGCTACGCTAGTTGCACAGCCAACTGTTCAGGGGTGACCTTTGGCTGTTTAAATAAACCAAAATGCCACATGGGTGGGGGCCGTCAACCGTTGGGAGGGATCCTCCTGAGACCATCCAGATTTTCGAGTTATCGTTACTTGATGAACAGCTGTCCGGCCGGGCAATCGTTGATCTCAAAACAATGTTTAAATAAAGTCCAACGAATCAGGTTAAATAACTCAGCCTTATCTTGGAAGTCAAGTAAAAGTCTATTCTCCTGTATAGAAAACCCTTCCGTCCAGATTTCTGTAAATCTTTTCACATCATATTTCAGTCTAGTTCCGATAGAACACCCATGATTCTGCTGCACTTTCATGATCATAATGTTAAATTTTTGAGAGGCTTTCAACGGTCTGGGGGCTGGAATGATCTGAAGAGAGAAACAAGTTAACTCAGATGAGGCTGGTCTCACGAGGCTGGTGGGAAACACCAAATTCAGTTGCAGGTGCATCTTGGCTAGGGAAGGGCTTTGATTGACTGGTCGGTTGGTAACCCATTCTCGACTAAACGTAATCTAATCTAGGTCAGGAGTCAAATCAGACAAGACAGGGACCCCTTGTGACAGGACGAGGACTGGACCTACAGCTGAACCTTCATATTAAAGACCAACAGCGGTTTCCATAGTAACCACCGACAGCAGTATCCATAGTAACCACCAAAAACGGTTTACATCGTAACCAATGTTAGTGGTTACAATGTAAAGCACCAAAAATGGTTTCCATAGTAACCACCAACAGTGGTTAACATAGTAACCACTAACAGTGGTTAACAGTCTATTTGTAGCTCACATGTTGGATTGTAAATAATTCAATAATAATCTAGGCACAAATTATTGAAAAATTGCAGTTGAATTGTTGACATTTTATAAATTGATTAAAACCGATCACATTTGAACGATTTGCGATTTGATTTTGTAAAGAAAATAATACTTGTTTGTTACTTGTAGTTGAATATCTTGATAGGAAGTTTGAATACGGGATTGTGACTTGGTTGTGAAGGTCAACCTGGGGGTTATACGGGCAAAAGATCCCATGCTGTTGCCTAAGGGACATACAGACCAATAGTTTCCTGACTATTAAAAGGCACAGTAGGCCGCCCTCCACCTTCAGCCAGGGAGTAGTTGATCTGTGTAGTATCGGGCCTTTCACATGTCAGTGTTGCACCCACATGTTGTATTAAATAGGATTCAGCACATACAGCATATACAATTGGTTCTCAAACCTTTTCTACTAGTGTACGCCCTCAAGATATCTTTCCAGCAGAGAACCCCACAAAAAAAATGTAATAAACAACAAATGTATGTGCGTTCTACATGGGCCTGTGCTTCATGCAACTGTTGGTTAATTTCACCCCTCAAAAGAAGTACAACACCAGGGGAGGGTCAGAGCATGTAGAGGTGACTCCCATTAAAATATATTCCTCCTGAAACTTGTGACATTTTGGTGTTTCTGGATGCGCATTTCAACCACACGGAATTTAAGCTTGCTCAGGGTGAAAAACTAACTATCGTAAACTTTGAAATATATATATATATTATATATATATATGTATTCTTTTTTTATTACCCTGTGCAGTACTCCAGTACCCTATGGGTATGCATACCCCCATTTGAGAACCACTGGCATAAAGCATATTTGGTCCTCATATCAGATCAAAACAAATAATCAAGTTAATCTTGAAACAGCATGATCTGAAGATTCATATTTATTATAGATTCCATGATGTCGTCCATATTTACACATGTGAAATGTATCATTTTTTATTGCATTTGGATGCAAGTAGAGAAATAAGTGCCACAGATCTATTCAACCAAGTAAACCATCGGTCGACCACTAGGGGGCAGCATTCTACAAACACGGCCCTGTGGTCCTTGATGTCGAATGGACTCTCATATTTCATATTGAGGTTCTAGATTGGTATAAAGCTACAAGGTTGTCATGTTTAGAGGAAGTCGTAGAGGTACTTGACGATGTCGAAGTTCACAGTCCTTCAATAAGAAAAGAAACATAAATCAGTTTTATAATTATTTGATGTGAGACTTCAACACAAGTAGCCCACACACACACACACACACACACACACACACACACACACACACACACACACACACACACACTCTACCTTGAGATGGCTCGTATGAAGTCCAGGGCGACGGCGCATTTATATTTGGGGGCGTCTAGCTGGTCGTCGTGTCCCAGCTGGGTGAGCAGCTGTAGGGTCACCAGAGAGGAGATCTGGAAGGAGAGGATCCACTTCTTAATGAGCTTCATAAGAGCAGGAGAACATACAGCCAACTAGCTACTAATGACCTGGGTTGAGACAATACAAGCGTAAACGTTGATTAGAGGAGAACTATGCAGCAGCTTTAAGCCAAGGTAAATCGAACGCCGCATTCCACCTAGTTGCTTTTGAAGTATATTTTTGCTAAACGCGTTACGGTCACTGAATACAGCACAGATACCAGCCTGCTGAGGTCAACCAGCAGAACCAAAACAAGCATTAATCAGTGGGACACAACACCATCTCCCTGGACCCGCTCCACCACTACACTGAACAAACTCCTCCAACTAGACCTAACTAGAACTAAGACTCAATAGTGCAGGTTAGTGTGATGGCTTGTATGCAATGGACTACCTGCTAGTTATTGACACGCATCTGAGAACCCTCTGCTAAATGACAAAAACAGCAAGTAGGAGGTCAAATGTCCAATACCACCCCCAAAACACTTTCTAGCTTAAAGCTAACAGGGTGTGTGATGAGGGTGTTCAGGGGGCCGCTGACCTGGGAGAAGACGCTGGCGCTGGGGGCCACCCTGCTGTCCACCACGCTGTAGAAGATGGCCAGCAGGCGATCCAGGGGGAAGGGCTTGGGCCCCAGCAGGTGGTTACTGGTCTGGAGATGGAGAACACAGAAGAGGACCGTCTCCGCCGTCAATAACAAGGATATCAACGTCCGACAGCTAAGTATCATCATCATGTTCATCATGATAGACCCACTAAGCCCCGGTGAAAATATAACGTAAGACAGTCGCAAGGAAATACAAATGAAACACGAGATATCTCTGATTAAATGTAATATTTTATGAAATGCATATAACTCAAAAGTTTAAATATAGAAAGAGATGTGGTTATAAAGTCACCTTTTCATGTTTCTTTAAGAAGTTGGTCTTCTTGATTTTACCGTGGTGCTGAGAAAGGGGAGAAGAAAGGGTAAAAATGGATAATGATATAGGTATCTACAGCTACATCTACAGATATAGGTGCATAGATATCTATTTCTAGATATGCGTGTGCGGTACCTTGAGGAAGAAGCGGCGGTCGGTGCGGGCCGGGTTGTAGGACGCCAGGTAGGCAGCGATCAGCAGGAACTTGGAGTAGTAGGGCAGCTCTACGTGGGCGTGGGCAGACAGCCCTGAGGACAGAAACACAACATCTGAACACTCACTGAGAAGGGTACGAATCGGACTGTTCCCAACGTTAACTTTGCCAGAATGTGCTGAAGTGTACTCTTTTTTGGTTTTAGTTTTCTTTGCCATGCTGGGTTAGGGTTAGGTAGTTGCCATAGATTGATCCAGTGTGTGGACTGGGTGGTGAGGCGGAGGAGGAGTTACCTTTCAAAGCAGCACACTCCTTCTCCTCCGTCTGCTGCA
Source organism: Gadus chalcogrammus (assembly GCF_026213295.1). NCBI lineage: Eukaryota > Metazoa > Chordata > Actinopteri > Gadiformes > Gadidae > Gadus > Gadus chalcogrammus. The sequence goes on from NC_079430.1 coordinate 12,850,948, forward strand.
GCTGCTGCTCCCACTGGACACTGCAGAGCGGGGGAAAAGAGGTGAAAGAAAATAAAACCTTTGAAATAGGAGTAAAGCATCATCGTGGTACAACAACCAACGGTTTGGTTTGTTACTCCTAGAGGTCAGCGGCTACCGATAATGGTCCACGGCTACCAGTAAAGGTTCAGGGCTACATACAATAGTTAACACTACGAGTAAAGACAACAGAACTGGTCGAACTGCTATCAGTAGTGGTCAACTGCCATCAGTAAAATTCTGAGTAAGAATAAGAATCAAGCCTTGCACTTTCATTGGTCCATTTCGAAACGTTATCATGCAGAACTTAAAACTTGTAATTGCTTCAATATTGATTATTTGCTCTGATTGTTCATGAATCAACTGGAAGAATCCCACATTCCCCACATTCCTCCGGGGATCAATAAAGACAACTCCAGTGGGTTCTGGGTAGGAGAGCTGAGTGTAAACAAAAGTGGAACACAGGCGAATGAGCCGCATGCAAGTGCGGAGGCGGGGGCGGGGTCACGTAGATGGACCGACCTGGAGACGTCTCGGAGATACACGGTCTGCATGGCCTTCTTCAGATGCGGCTCGATGTTCCTCCACAGCTTGTGGGTGTCGCTCTCCTTCACTGGAGAAACAGAGAAACGTCCCCTTTAACATCCAACGTCCAGGCTGCGCATCTTCCTGTAACCCTCCCATAGTATCGCGGTCTCATGCTATGGTTAAACATGTCAGAGCTGCCTGTTGGAAAAATAATACTTTAAGAAGCAATGCTAATAAAAAGTATTAGCATTGTGATTATATGGATACAACCACGACCACGACCACCACCTCCACCACTAATAAAATAATATTTACAAAAACCTCTTATTCTGTATTACAAAAGGTTGTGGGATGGAACCAGGAGGATACAGCTATTATCTTTCAATATAAACCCAGCAGGCTGTGAAATTTACAGATAACAAGAATCGTGGGGTATTAGTTGACACACACAGGAGAGAAATACACTGTCAAAGTGAAGTATTAAAAATGGATGAAGCAGGAATCCGAATAACATCCTACCTTTTCCTTCCTTCAGAGGCTCACAGAACTTGGAGAAGTTGAGGGCAGCCTGAAAAACAAACAAGAAATCAACAAATGCTGACCAGAGCAGGCCAATACCCATTTACAAATGCGTTTTAGTAATTTATGGAGTGAAGATAGCAAATTATGAATGGTTACACTTTAATAATGAATACTAAAAAGCTTTTCAGAAAACAAGGTGGATATCCCTGGCTCTAGGGTTAGGGTTGGAGAGGGTTACCTAACCCTCTATCGGAGGAATTTCCGATACTGCGATTGGTATCGGAACCACTCTAGTGTCATCGGGGGGCGTGCCCCTTCTTAACTCCGGCAGGAGTCTGTGCGTGTTGGGTCCTCACCAGGTGACGTAGCTCCCGGAGGTCCCGACACACGGAGTAGAAGACCCCCAGCAGGATGTTGATGAAGGCGGAGTACAGTTCCGGAGAGTAGGAGGGGTGGATGTCCTGGGACAGGATCTGCTGGAGGTCACCTGGAAACACACACACACATATATCTACAACACTTTTTCGTATAAAATGGAGGTTAATGAATGGCCAACTGCACATTTTCTGAAGCTGTCTACAAAGCGAGGAGAGTTAAATAAAATGGCTGTTTTACATCCAGACATAGACCATGTCAACCACTAACCAGCCAAATCCTTAAAGAACGGCTGCATTACGGATGCATGGATAAGACTTAATGCTGCCTACCTTTGCTGTAGTCCGGAAAATACAGGATTAAGGGTTCGAAGCAGCCGGTGTTTGGTCTGAACCGGTCCCAGACGATCTCACTGAGCAGGATCACTGTGACATTATCATCAACCTGAACACACACACACACACACACACACACACACACACACACACACACACACACACACACACACACACACACACACACACACACACACACACACACACACACACACACACACACACACACACACACACAGTATTTAAAATCAAAAAAGATCCCAGGCTAGATTGACACGTGTTGAATAAAAACACCTTTCTTTTTTTACACAACAGGAACAAAATTACTCAGGTTGCTCTGAACATCGGGGTCACGATGCACTGATTATGAGCATTCTTTCTGCTTCTTTATCATCATCGTCCTCATCAACTTCCATCATCTACTTTCATATCCAAGTGAGTCAGTTATATTGACCCCGCAAATGAAGCCATGAATACCTTTTTGTTGATAGTCAAACACCCGAGCCACTACACCATCCTATACCTCTAGATTCGTATCCAAACATACAGCCAGTTCTCACCAGTTCCTGCAAGCGGACGAGAACAGGGAGGAGGTTTGAGTCCATGTCCCTCAGAAGCTCTGCCTTCTCGATGACCTGCAAGAGAACGCAGTGAAGCCAAGGTATTATGAGCTTTAGCACAAGGTTTCAATCCATTCAACACCAAAGCATAGGATTTACAATCCCATTTAAAAAACTGGAGCAGAACTCTGCTCACTAATCACATAATTGCTTATTAAGTCTTAATAAGCAATGAGTAATAACAATTAAACTGAATCTGCCCTGCTGAACTAGAAAATAATGTCAGTTATAATATTATATTCATTCAGGCATCGATCACCCAACAGAACATCCCCATCTGCTCAACATCAGAATTCTGCTATGAAAACACAAACACAAGCTGCCATAGAAGAAGAGTGTGGAGTACTCACGATGTAGCGCGTCTGATTGGCTGGGCTCAGGGGGGCCTGCTGCCGGTAGATACGGACGAAGTCTGAGAGCGAGGGGCTGCGAGGGAGCAGGGAGGAGGTGTCCGGACCGAAGAGCGCCAGCAGCACGCGCTCAAACATCAGCCCCACGGAAACACACTCCACGCAGCTCACCGTGGCGTGGGGCAGCTGCACACAGCACCGCCGCGTTAGCACGCCATTAGCATGGGAACAGGTTAACGCTACTAATTCACTGTTGAAATGTTGTGGATCTCTTTATATACATTTCTTGCACTACAACAAAGAATATTTATAAAGACGTAAATCTGGTGTTCTGATTCCCATATCGACACTACACTAGAAACTTAGCTGGTTTGTATTAAGATTTTTGATGGTTTTGATAGTATGCTTGTAGAATGCAATTGTATTGATAAAAGCTTCTGCTAAATTATTCAATTAAATTAACTTTGCCCTATTCAGCAGATGCGTTTATCCAAAGGGACTGTTCTGATTAAACAGGTTATGTGCGATGATATCATTCTTAACAAAGCCTATAGGTTACCTCAGCTAAGTGAGAAGTCAACCCCCTAATTACTACAACAACCTGCAAGCATCTCTACCCTGAACGGGGCTGGATGGTCCGGCGGCTAGCACAGACATAGATGAAGGGTTTGGGGTCAACGCCCAATGTCCACAGGATACATCTAAGCACTGTTAAGATACATGTAGTTAATAAGCAGGTTATGTGCGATGCTATCATTCTTAACAAAGCCTACAGGTTACCTCAGCTAAGTTAGAAGTTAACCCCCCAATTACTAAGCACTGTTAAGAAAGGGGGTCAACCCCATATGCACACTCCTCAATCATCTGTATCTGAACTAAAGCCAATGTAGGACGATAGGCATTTCCTACAGGGCTGGAATTGTAATATTACCATACTCTGAGTTTGGTATTAGAGGCCAGGGATGGGCTCTGGTCTATTAATGTTATATTTAGATAGGACGGCCTATAGAGCTGTGGTTATTCCCTGTTGTGTTAAGCGTAAAATAAGCACTGTCGCCATGAGGCGGTTGTCACAAGAAGCCCTTACCTCAAGGTCCATCAGCAGAGTGTTGATCACGTGGCTCTTCCCTGTGGACCGGTGTCCGTAGAGAAATATGGAAGGATAGCTGTACTGGGCTGGCTATGGACACACACAGACCACATCAAATGTAGTCAAAGTATGACAGTTATGCAATTCATTCATACTGCTGATCTGTACTCGCTGCCGTCACATCTTTATCTACATAGAGCGAGATGTACTGACCTCCCCCATGAGCGAGAGTAGAGTCCCCGCTTGGGAGACTCGGCACGGCATCTTCTCTGCGACGCACAGCAGTCTCTCTGGGTCGTAGCCCGGGTGCTGAAGAGAGGCCGTCATCCTGGAGCCCGCGAGAAACCAGTCCTCCCACTGAGTTAAACGTAAAAACCAGTCCGTCTCCTCCCAGTGAGTTAAATGTAAAAACCAGTCTGTGTCCTCCTACTGAGTTACATGTAAAAACCAGTCCTCGCACTAAGTTAAATGTAAAAACCAGCTTGTGTCCTCCCACTGAGTTACATGTTAAACCAGTCCGTCTCTTCCACTGAGATTACATGTTAATAACAGACCTTCAAGCTAGCCTTAGCCTTCAAAGTTGCATGTAGAAAACTGGAAACACTTCAATGACTTCAGTTAATCTTCATAAGTGGTACAAGTTCCGACACCACAGAAACGCCGGGTTCAAATATGATATCTATTTACTAAACCAGTTAAATAGATGTAAACAATTCTGCCTAAAGTAAACTTTACAACACTGACAGGATTTCCCGCGCCGCTACATTACATGGGAGTTTTTTGCTTTGCAAGTTGACCAATCACAGAGCCATCGTCTTGACTGACTCTGCACCAATACCTGATAGTCACGCCCCCCGATGGTGAAACGGGAACTGTAGTTTATCAGATGTACGCGTCACAGAATGTTGTGTAGTGAAGCTCAATATTGACAAACATACAATGTACAGCTAGTTTTATTGCAAGATGTATGTATCAAAATTATGTCATGACGCCTGAATAATATTTTAATAATAATAATTTAATAATAATAATTTTAAATATTCGTATTAAGAAGATGCTCTTATACTTCGAATGACACATCCAAAAGGACATGGCAGCAAATGCGAATACCTGTCTGCCTACAAAACATTTAAGGTTGGGAACCATATGACCGTGCAACATTTAACAAAAATATAATTATATGTTTGCTTTATGTAGGCGTTTGATATTTTATAACGCTACATTACTAATCTTTTTCGAAATTGTAGACGTATTCGTTAATTCGAATAGTGTTTATTTTGCGGGTCAATCAAGCAGCGCGTGAGGCGGATTAAGGGGCGGGTCCTCGCGCTGTAGCAGCCTCCAGTTTAAATCAGTTCATTTATTGAGGCTGTAGCTGCGGTTCTTTCTGCGTCTTCGGCTTATCGGCCTTGTTTCTGTTCTCAAATCGGTGTGGGTTCGACTCCCACATGTCGGCTGGTCCCGCCGTCACCGTGACGTCCTGATGCCCGGCGTGCGGCTCAGGTAGGGCGGGTTATTATGGTAGATAACGGGAGGCTCGTTCCTCGGGATCTGAAGACCGAGCTCCTGGTCTGAGGTCGGTTCTCCTGCCGCGCTCCTCATCGATTAACGGCCCCAAGGAGAGAGAAGAACCACGAAGTGAGAAGAAACCATAAGAGAGAGGAGAGGAACCCCGAAGTGCGTAGTGATGCTGCGGTGAGCGCACAGAGAGACTTCAGTAAAATCAGAGTGTCAGCATCGCGAATCATCACTGACTATCGTTCACTGAACGCGGGCCGTGAGGAGACCTGACGGGTTTGTCTTATTGATAGATCGACTGCTCGGGACCGAGAGACCCCTCAGCCCGCACAATGATCCCCGGGATGCCCGCCACCATGATCCCAGCCTCCGAGGCTGCCAAGATCTACCAGACAAACTACGTGCGCAACTCCCGTGCGATCGGGGTCCTGTGGGCGATCTCTACGATGATCTTCGCCATCGTGAACGTGGTGTGCTTCATCACGCCCTACTGGATCGGGGACGGCGCGGACAGCCCGCAGTCCGGGTACTTCGGCCTGTTCCACTACTGCATCGGGAACGGCATCACCCGGGAGCTGACCTGCCAGGGGAGCTTCACGGAGCTCCAGACCATCCCGTCAGGGGCGTTCAAGGCCGCGTCCTTCTTCATCGGGGGGTCCATGATGCTGGTGGTGAGCTGCATCGGCTGCTTCCTGCTCTTCTTCTTCTGCCGCACGGGCACGGTATACAAGATCTGCGGCTGGATGCAGCTGGCGGCAGGTAAGCTCCACACATCGAGCATCTTGCCTTGAACTTCCACACATGGATTATCCTGTGTGGAGGTCTGGAGTCCGGACGTCCACACTAGAGCATCATGTATGGAGGTCACTCCTGACACGAACGAGAGCATCATGTGTGGAGGTCCGGAGTCAGGACGTCGACACACGGAGCATCATGTGTGGATGTCCGTCCAAACACGTTACAAAAAAATCCAGAGCCATGTCACAAAGTACTGGGACTAACAGGTGGATGCAGATGTTTAAATAGGCACTTGTTACCCCCATTATTCTCTCATAATAACCTGATTCCAAGACCTTAAAGGGGTTTAAAATGAAGGCAGTTGACATTACGGAGACAGAATCCTCAACAAACGAAAATTACACACCTGCAACTCGGCAAATAACATACATTTAGCCTATATGAATGAATGAATGAATATTTTATTCCAGAATCAAAGTTCCATATTAACTTATGTAGCCTTTATATATCCCTGAATATATATATATATATATATATATATATATATATATATATATATATATATATATATATATATATATATATATATATATATATATATATTTGTTTATATATCAGATAAGCAGAAATGCAACACACGCCCTCTACTTTAGTCCTGAAATGTCATTCAGCTGAAGGTTAATGCTTTATTAAAGAAAAACCCTTTCAATAGAAAAAGAGGTCGAGATAAAGGTTTGATTCAATGGGCCTATTTCTTTCCACTAAAATTGCACCTATAATCTTACTATACCGCACTTTAACTTTAATTATTTAAAGGAATTAGCTGATAATTATAGTCATCCAACATAGGTGTCACTGGTGTGAAATCTGACGCGGTTATGATTATGAGGTTCATACACGGGAAATAACTGATACAGGTTAAGAAATCTAATCACAGGTAAATTATGTATACAATAATCGAATAACAATAAAAAAATAATTGCATTAAAAACAAATTATTATTATTGTTATTGAGTTATTTATTAGATGCCTCATCCAAATTGAGGTGCAGTTAATTCAAATAGACCGTAAAGCGCTTAGGAATCTGAAAAAAGGAAGTCTTCAGGTAGGCTGGGGGGGACATTGGGAATTTAACCCAAAATCTCTGGCCGGAAGTCCAACTCCCTAGCCACTACACTGTCCAGCCTGTTAATATGTTTGTTACCCGAATCGATACAGAATTATGACACTTCATGAATACCAAGTATTAAGTAAAGCAAGTGGTGATGTGAAAAATGTGTCCGCAAGCACTTGAATAGATGAAAGGCCTGAACTCTGGCAGGGTTTGAAACAGATTATCCTGCAGGGCAAACATCCCTGTATCACCAGCAGCATAATGAGGCTGCAGAGCGGCTGTTTGGGCTGGGCTGCTCTTCTTTCCAGAGATCAAAGCTGTACTTCTAATGCCTTGTGAGACAGGCAATATCCTCGTCTAACTTCATCCTCTGCTGCTATAAACTCTTCATCTCCTCCTCCTGTTCCACTGCTGAGCACCAGTAAGTAGGTTAGTTTTGCCAACCGTTCACCATGACAACTCAGTTCCTCCAGCCGCTGGTTCACTGGTGAACTGGGATCGGTGTTATTTCATCAGGTGTTTTTATTCCCCAAGTCACTGGTTTCCTCCATATTGTAAGTGCCAATTGTGTTAGTTTTAATATTCCGCCCTTGCTTTTGGGTAAAGCACTGCCATTAAAACTAGAGTTAGTTCCCCAAGGCTTCAAATTGTGGTTGCCCATACTGCTCCATAGTATTTTCCCCTCAGGGATTGATCCAACCAACCTAAGGAAAACCTAATTTCATGCAGTGGGTCTGCAGTGGAAATGTATAATTTGAAGTCAATATTTAACCTGTCACGTCAAGGAAAGGGGTGTATGGTTGTTTTGGATAAGAGCGTCCGCTGAATGCCCTAAATGTTAATGTAGAGGTTCACCCAGTCACTGGAAAAAAAACATGTCTCAGACGAATCTCAAAGCAGAGGTCAGAACAGAGCTGAGATAACCACAGAGAAACACCAGAACGATTTATCACACACAAATGCGAAAGTTACAGAAGAAAGTTCATTAAGAACCAAGATGGCCGCCAGGTGACTGGTTCCTCTCATCTCCTCATAAACTCATCCCAAACTTTCAGGGTACCACAATACCTCATCCAGCTCCCCCCCTCCCCCCTGCCCACACTCACACCCAGTGTACAGTTGGCGCTGTTAAGACCACTGTGAAATTGGCTATTAAGAGATTCCAGGGGAATTGTAAGTGGCAATATGGAAGAGGCTTTGCTCATCATACACTTTTGTTGAACTTTGTGTTGAATTGAAAAATCCTCCTTGAGCCCTGAGTCTCCAAGCGCCATTATGGCTGGTATCGATTCCTGAGCTTTGCTATCAAAGAAGAAATGTTTGGTACCAAAAACGAAACATCTGCCTCAAACCAAGGACTATATTCGGTATCAAAAACAATATATTCTGTATCAGGGACTATACATTTATCTCAGAGGCAGCCAAGGAACAGACGTGACAAGATGAATGTGCAAGCAGATAAGAGAATTCCAACTGAAAGACCAAGTTGGTACTACACTATAAACATACAAAATGGAGAACATCACAGAAAATACATTAATTACCAGCACCGAAAGCTACAGTAATGTTTCACTGTCTGTCATTTGCATAATCACAATTTAATTTGATTTGAATATTTGAGGGCACTGTGAAGAACGTGGAATCTACTCTTCTGTTTCTAGATCCCACTGTTCTCTGCCCCTCTTTATTCATTTTCTCCACCTGCCCCTCATTTGCTCCGACTCCACCTGCCCCTTATATACTCCATCTGCCCCTCTTTGACTCCATCTCCTCCTGCCCTCTTTTTCTTGCCGTCCTCCTGCCTCAGCACCAGAAGGACTTTACCTGAACCCTTTCTGGGGCTGATGAACCAACTAACTCTGACAACCAATAACACACACACACGCACGCAAGCACACACGCACACACACACACACACACACACACACACACACACACACACACACAGTCAGTGAGAGCTGCACAAAAGCCCTTTCATCTACCATCTGATTTTGATGCTCGGTAAACACTGTGTTGTAGGCCGTCTAGATGTCACTAAGGTGTCTACATTCACAAAATAAATATTAGACACATAAGAACATGTCTCATGAACATGCATATTGCACATGCATGGAGGCATGACACACACACACATGCTGTGTGCTACAGACACCCTATTAGAGAAACAAAGTCGGTGGATTTTCGTTCCAGCCATGAACATCTATAAACTGAGAGAGCCAAAGTGCCCAGGATTCGTTTCCAGTAAACTATGCTTTTACCGGCTGTTTGACGGGTAAGGTCTGGTCGTGAGTGGGGAGGATGCAGAAAGGGAAGCGTTAGCTGCAGTCAGTAAGAGCCCGCCTGGTTTCAGAGGCTCATTGATCTGTTAGGGAGTCGCTGCGGAAACTAGCGGTCGGTATATAGAGGGAAGCAGGCACCACCACAACACTGCAGCACGGTGTGTGTGTGTTTGTAAAGAACAAGCCAGTGTGTGTGTGCTCATGATATGCTCCAATGATCTGTGTTGATATTTTAATATGCTGACTCTTTTTTTTTAAACAAGCTCTAATCTTTTACGGTTATTTATGCACTCTGGAACATTCAAAGAGCATAAAACTAAATGTGACCCTAAGAAACTGTCACAGACACACACACACACACACACACACACACACACACACACACACACACACACACACACACACACACACACACACACACACACACACACACACACACACACACACACACACACACACACGTGCATTTCATTCCTTATTTTTCTCTTGTTCACAAGATGCATGTGTGCCAAGTAGTGCAAATTTGATCTTCCATTTGAATGACACAGAAGACTCAAAAAGATGATGTATGATTATTTCCGGGTGCTTTGATGCAGGATCGTAATGAAAGATGAATAGATCCAGGCCTGATGTTTTCGTGATTGCATGCTCTCAGCCAGGTTTTATATTGACTGTATGGTGAATTGTAACACGTTGGAGCTTTGAGTCATCTATGTTAAGCCATGGTCTTTGTGGTTGGGAGGGAGCTCATTCGTGACATCAGCCAGGTCTTAGCCTGTTGTGGGTATCACCTGGTTCATGGCAGTCTGAGGGGCTTACTGCACTGCAATGATGTAACTTACCTAAGTATATAACACTCAGACTCACACACACACACACACACACACACACACACACACACACACACACACACACACACACACACACACACACACACACACACACACACACACACACACACACACACACACACTATGGCCCATTGCAAAGTTATATAATTGGTAGTTTGTTTTTCTTTGGGATCACTCACTTGCTGTCACATGAGATCAACCCTGCTCTTGCTCTCTCCTGTTTTGGCCGATTCTGTAGCGGGAAATAATCATGCAATTTCTTTCTCTGACCCCTTCCTCCCCATTGTGAAAGGAATATGCCAACACAAGGCAGCTCCTGGCTACACTCTATTCTCTAATGCACATTAGACTACAGCTGAGATCAGCAGTTCCCAACCGCAATGCTGGCCAACCTTTCTTTCACCATCAAAAACAAAATAACATTAAAGGCTCAATTCTGATTGTAAAGTTCAGCCACGTCTGCGCATACCCATTGATGTGTGGTGGGTATGAAGATAAAAGCATTAGAATGCATTAACACCGCATTAGCACGCATTCAACTCAGCATCTTAAAGGGCGGTCAAAGTTCTGGATGTCTTTGAACAGAGCGTCCACCTGCACTTCAGCAAGCTCCACGCTGAACCTATTCAAAACTACTTTGATAATGTTATTTATTTATTTTATTTTATTTTATATTTATTATACAGGAAAGTATTAAGAGTAACAAAGTTACAATTTAAAACGGGCCTGTCTCAGTGAAATAGCTGATTTCCAGCAGGTTCCTGTTCTGCAGCACATATAACATGTAACAGGGACAAGATACATCACACGTCACATTTACAGGGGTACACATAACAGGGACATAGCACGTCAGACATTAGTCTGACGTGTCATTAATGTTGATGTTGTTAATGTTTTAATTTACATTTAACTTTGTACATTAACAACAAGCTATTTTCACTGCGCAGACCCTCCTTTTTCTTTTATTCAACACTATTGTCTAGCACCTGTGGATTACCTTTGGATGTGCGCACCACTCCTCTTTTATGTATCAAATGTGTCTCTTTAAATCCTGCTCCGAGAGTATCCTGAACCAAACGGGTCCACAACCCAATAGGGAGTTGGTTCTCACACACACACACACGCACAAACAATGTGGAGGAGGTGCACCAACACACACACACACACACACACACACACACACACACACACACACACACACACACACACACACACACACACACACACACACACACACACACACACACACACACACAATATGGAGGAGGTGCAAACACACACACACACACACAATATGGAGGAGGTGCACACACGCACACAACCTGGAGGTGCACATACGCAACATGGAGGTGCACACATCTCCATGAGAATGTGCATGGATTGTTGAGACCTGCAGAATAATAACATTAGCAGGATGTACACAGGTGCAACACACATTAGGATGCATCATGCGTTGTGCAGACAAGCAGAATAATAATGTAGGCCGTGCGTTTTCAGCTAGCTATTCATTCACCTGTCAGCTGCCAGCTGTTACTAAGATGCCCCAGCTAAGATTGGGGTAGCTGCCATAGTTGTAAAGCCACCTGGGATTGCATTCCATAACAGTCCAGAAGCTATTCTGGGTTGGGCTAATGAGCACCACTGGTTCCCCGATAGGTATTTAATGGTAGCTTATTTAGACTCTGGAAATAAATACAAATAATTGGTTGTCGTCAAAATCGTGTTTTTGAAATTTACCAATTGGCGAATGGACCAGATACTGTGGTTGATATCGGGTTTGCGAATTAAAAGTGGTGTGATAGGCAGATAGGATCCAGGAGTCTAACGAGAACCGGTTTGAGGTAAAACAAGACTGACATGTCTGATTGGAGAGTCACAGGGTACTTAGAGAGCTAAAGTGTGACTGGCAGGTCTGATTATCATTAGCTTGGGGAACAGAAAGCGAGAAAGCTCATAAAGAGCGAGAGATTAGTTAGAGATGGAGGAACAGGCAGCCTGCCTAATGATGTCCACTATCCGGTGTCCTTCAAAGTCCTCCAAAAGTCTAATAGCCTTCGGCCCAATAGACAAAAAGATGAGATGGTCGATAGAGTGTCCCATCAACAGGGGAAATATAGAGCTACAGGCCAACATAACACAGCAGCACCTGACTGAGTTTGCCAACCCGTATGGGATGTTTTAGAGAGAGCTGGGCTCAGGATAGTCATGTTGTTTAGGGTGCGACTCCCCAATTTCTGCAGTCTATCTGCAGAGCTTTTTTTGCAAATTGCTTTTTTATTTGCATTAAATGCTAACAGGATGGAACATACTAAACAACAGCTCATCTACACCAGATCTTCGTTCGAGTGGGATCTTTTCCAGAGAGCACCCTACCACAAGTCTCTGAATCAGGCTGTGACCACCACCCACCCAGAGTGTCCCACACGTCCCATGAGGTGGACTCCCGGAGGCAGAGCTTCCATGTGTGTGCATGTTTTGGCTTCTACAGCAATGTGTATTTATAGATTCTCCTTTAAAGGAGTTTGCAACAGCAGGAGTTGGCTGGCTCCAAGGTGAAGCCGGGAGGCGTGAGATGGGAGATAATGAGGGCCCCAGTGCGGACGCAGTCCTGCAGGCCGATGGAGCTATGCGGTGCTAACCCCGCTGTTTTCTTATAGCTAATCAGCTGCTATTTAGCACGCCACGGAGGATGTTGGGAGAACGGCAGCGGCTCGCTATGTTCACGGACATGCTGCAAAGCGGATACACAGGGGGGGGAGAAGAGAGAGAGAGAGAGAGATAGGGGGAGACAAGGGAGACCGCTATGTGTGTGTTTGTAGAATTTGACTTTTTGTATGTAGATCAGGTCTACGAATGAACTTGAATTGGACCTGATTATGAATCAGGGAATGCGGCGGAATTCAGTGGTTCAGATGCTGGTGGGTGTGTTATTTCCGTCATGCAGAAAACACTGGTGTATCTGCTGCTGCCTTGTCCTATTGTGTTATCTAATCCTCAAGGGAGCGTCACTGAATAACCCTCTTGCTTACTTTCATTGTGTATGGGATCACTGACAAATCCCCCAGCACGACTAAGTGATAATCCCCAGGATCTCGAGCCTGTCCCCAAGGATAGAAACATTACTGTCTGCCTTTTCTTTTGCTGTGACTTTATGGATGTAATTTTATTTTTCACCCCTAGACTTTTTACAATAACAAGCTGGTAACTGCTTTGCCGTCACCAGCTGGTGCTAGTTGATCGAACAATAGTCAAGTTGTTAGGGTTTTTGACTTTACCTTGAAGGTTATGAGTTAAGAACCCAATGTCCACCATCTAACCCCTATAAGTATAATGACGTTTCTGAATTCCCTGCTTTGGATGAAAACATCTTACTATCATTGTTGTCTCTTTCCTTTTAGGCAGTGATCAAAACACATTCTTCATTCATAAGTGACCTTGCTCCACTGCAAAAATCCTCTTTTAATCACCAGTATCATTCGATCCAGACCCTGTCTTCCTCTTCCCTATAGCTACTACAGCCAGAGTCTCTTCAGTCCAAAGAAAGAACAGCAAAGTGTGGGCTTTTTGTCCCCTCGAGGTCAGCGCTCGGCTCATTAAAGATGATCCCGTCTCTCCTCAGAATTAAGTCATGGCATTAGTGTTGCCCAGAGAATTAGGGTCGAGGTGGTGGCCGGGGGGATGAGCTGATTTGACGGTTGGCTAGACGGGACCTTCCCAGACCAACATACCTTCCCCCTACCCAATCGCATCGCAGATGGGGAACACACACACAGCACAGATTTCAGTCTAGTCTGGCTAGCTCGTTTGAACCCAAGCTGAAAGGTTCTGGATGATCGAACCCAGAAGTTCTGGGTTTCGATCATCCCAATGTCAACAGCCTACCCTGTAGGCCTCCCTAAGCAAGGTGACCTTATGACATGTCTGAATTACCCTCATTCCCTTCAGATAAAACCAATGGGCAAAGGCTACTCTAGGGGATCCCCTACCTCCTCAGAAATCCTGTTTTGGTCACCCCCACTTTTAAATCCAACGTTTCATTGAAAACGTTGGCACATATAATATCGATAGATATATGCATCTGTCCTAGGCTGTCCCCCCCACCTTAATAAGGTTTCCCTAGGCCCTTGCCAAAAGCAGATGCTTTTATCCACAGCGACTTACAGTGAATAGAATAAAGGAAGTAAATGTAACATCAGTAGATGGTAGCCGTAACAGAGGAGCTATGGTTCTCATCGGGCGAATGAGATGGGTCGATGCCTTCTGTTTGGATCAAGAGCAAGATCAATCAAAGAGCTACAGCTCCATTAGTCCCCAGAGAGGGTTAGAAAACGACAGCAGAATGAGTCAGTGTGTTGAGAGGTGTTGATGGGGTCGGGGTTTGGGGATTACTCAGAAATAGACAGGAGGGTTTTCTCATGGAGAATGATACAGTGGCCGAAGTTTGAAATGTTTAATTGTTCTGAGTTAAGGGTTAACCCGAACTGGTGCCCTAATGAGCGAGCTAGTCTCAGATAGAAATAAGAAAATTATACTCAATTCTCACAGGAGACCAGTGTGAGGTCAAAATCAACATTATTGGCTGCAAAAAAAACTCTCAAAGCCTTGGACAACAGTTTAATTTACTTTGAATATTATGTATATATATATATATATATATATATATGTATATATATATATCATACATATATATATATACTGTAGATGCCCTTTGGGTTCAGCATCTTGAATGGTTTTGGTTCTGGAGTAGGTGATCCTCAGGGGAACCTTGATGTAGTAGTGGTTCTGGGGGAGCTGGGAGGAGGAGCAGGGTGTATGGATTTCCCATCTGGGTTTATCTTTGTGATCACCAAGCACCAATGAGTCATACACTGGCTTGATTGTTTTCCTTCCTCTTATCTCCTTACTAATTATCTTCCTTCGTATCATATCTTATCCAGCTCATCAATTCTCCACCACTTCTACTTAAAAAGAAAGTACTAATTCCTGTAACAGTTAATAGGGTTTACCCTTCATCCCCTACCCATGGGCCAAGCGCTAAGAACCACGATTGGTGGTTCCAATTACCTATTCATTGGATTACATATTGGCCAACAGAAGAAACAAAAACAGAAGACAAAGCTCTGAAGCAGTCATGTACAAGAGACTAACAAACATGACACCAGAAATACTACCAGTCATCAGCCACCGCAGCAGCATAGCAGTAGAAGAGGAGGAACAGGCACTGGCAAGGCTAAAGATTTTAAAACAAAAACAAAGATACAGCACCAGACCAGACCAATGGATAGAGCACATCAAAGGTAAAGAGGTAAAGAATTCGCCCACATGGCCCCGATCCAACTTCTGCCCAAACCTGGGTCCAACGATCCAGTCGTTCCGTACTTTTCGTGGGGCAATACTGACCTACACGGTTTACTTTGTGAACTTCCAAGAAAACAAGATGGCGGCTCATCATGGATATCCAAAATTGAACCACTAACAACCAGGACATCAAACAATTAGGGCTCATGACAAACATCTAAGCCCCATCCAACACCTTAAGACCAGCCGTGTGGCAAGTACTCAGACAACTCTTTACAACATAACTGGATATGACCCAACTCACAAACCACCAGGATGTGGACAGCAAGAAGAATGGCAGCATCAGACTGAGAACCATGGAATATGAGCAGCAACCACACTCATCTTCGCCCACCTTTTGTGAAGAGCCTTCACGAGTACCACAGGAAGTGGAGGACGTGGTGGGATTGGATTACAAAACCAAGAGAAATGGAAGAGCAGATAGAAGAGCACATGATACACGACCAAAAGGCAGAGAGCCTCAGAGAAGGCGACAAAAGAAGAAGAGAGGATATGGATTAACCAAACATAGGAACAACTGTCTGTCCAGGTTTGGACTTAAATGGCCCTCTTTCATTATCAGTTAAACAATAGATCCTTGAAGACCGAGTGGTCTGTGTGCCAGTCTCAATCAGGTGTCACATGTTGATCAACTGAGAGAGGTAGTAGGTAGGTTATGATTGGCTTATTCAAGTCACGGTAACCGGTAATACGGGGGTTTGACCTTTTTGTTTTGCATAACCCAGAGAACAGGTTAACGATTGGATGGGCTCTGGTACGACCGTCCTCGTCGTGTGTTTTATTGTAGTGAGGGTAGTGAGGGTCCACCTTGTAGCAGAATGGGGCTGGTGGTTAACATATCCTCTGAGTGACCATCTTGGCCTAGTGGTCTATTTGTGATAAAGGATTTGGAAACTACACCTAGATGTGAATCTTCCTCTTCAGCAGAAAGTGTAATGGCTGGGGCAGTTTAAGATGTTTAATTAAATATATGTCTGTATGGAATGACCGAGTGTATTTACCCTGTTTGAGTACACTGTGAATGAAGGATGATGACATGGGATGATATGTTGAAGAGACAACAACCATTAAGTAAGGGCTCGGCCATCCATCAGCGATGCACCTGCCTTGGGCATCTGCCATGTTTAAAGGGTAAATGATGATGTGGAATTCAAAATAGTTTTATAGGTCATGCAGCTTTTCCGTGGTCATGCACACATCATACAGGACAACCCAAGCTCAACCCAGCTTTCAGCCTACGCCAGCTGTCCTAGCTGGTTCTAGCCATTTCACACAGTCCTAACTATTAGCTTAGCAGTAGCCACTTAGCACACTCCTTATTGTTAGCCAAATCCTAACCGGTAGCTAAATTCTAACTGTTAGCACAGTCCAAATGTTTAGCCTGGTTTCAGCCTATTTTTAGCTTGACCTGCATTCCTAGCCCCCTAGCTTCTAGCTATAGTGTAGCCACAGATGTTATAATGTTATGTCAAAGCTGTTGGTCCTCATTGTCCGGTCAGTGGCAGTTAGTAACATCCCTGTTTTTTGTGGCCTCTGGAGGGAAAGGTCCCAGTCGGAGCCCATTGCTGTCATGTAGGACACGCTCATCCACTAGCTTCCTCTGTGGGCCATAAAATGAAACAACCCCCATCCCACCAGGTCACGGTAGAGAACAGCTCTTAAAATAGTCTGAACAGCCTGCATGTTCCTACAGGATTGAAGTGCAGAAAGAGCCATCAAACTGATCTGTTCTGGGATTATATAAGACATATTTATATTTATAGATGCCGTTAGTAACCACTTTTTCTTTTTAGCGCAATCATGACCCTCATGCAGGGGATGCAGTTGACTGCTGCCAGTTTGTGGACTGTTTGTAACCACAGTTTACAGACTGTTTGTAACCACAGTTTGCAGACTGTTTGTAACCACAGTTTGCAGACTGTTTATAACCACAGTTTGCAGACTGTTTGTAACCACAGTTTGCAGACTGTTTGTAACCACACAGTTTGCAGACTGTTTGTAACCACAGTTTGGAGACTGTTTGTAACCACAGTTTACAGACTGTTTGTAACCACAGTTTGCAGACTGTTTGTAACCACAGTTTGCAGACTGTTTGTTACCACAGTTTGCGGACTGTTTGTAACCACAGTTAGCAGACTGTTTGTAACCACAGTTTGCGGACTGTTTGTAACCACAGTTTACAGACTGTTTGTAAACACAGTTTACAGACTGTTTGTAACCACAGTTTGCAGACTGTTTGGTGTTTTTTTAGTTTGAGGCACTGTTACAGATGGAAAGAAATGCTTTATCATATTCAGATATTTCTGTGGCTATAAAGAAATGTGCATTGGCGGACGCTATGAGTAAAGAGCTCTGGGGCGGGTTACAGAGAGAGAGAGAGAGATAGAGAGTGATGAGAGAGGTATATAAAGGCAGAGAGAGAATGATAGAGAGAGGTATATAAAGGTAGAATGAGAATGATAGAGAGACAGGTAGACTGAGGGAGAGAGACTGGTTGGGTTGAAGAGAGAGAGTGATATAGACAGGTAGACAGAGGGAGTGAGAGAGAGAGAGCCACCGCAGTTGATCACTCTCCCTCCCGAAGTGTTCTGCTTGGATTCTGCGGTTGCCATGGAAACAGCCATCGCTGGCTTGCAGAATCACTCGCTCTTCCAGGGTAGAGGAAGGGTCCTCAGGACGATGGAGTGTGTGTGTGTGTGTGTGTGTGTGTGTGTGTGTGTGTGTGTGTGTGTGTGTGTGTGTGTGTGTGTGTGTGTGTGTGTGTGTGTGTGTGTGTGTGTGTGTGTGTGTGTGTGTGTGTGTGTGTGGAGAGGTGCACCCTGGGAATGGACAACCCACAGGCTCGGTGCGTCTCCATGGTAATTACGTGCAGGGTGGATTCTGCTTCCCGTTGTACCGGCGCCCGACGCCCACCTGGGCTCTGGTCCGGGCTGGAGTCTCTGTCACCACGGCGACCTGCAGCTGCACACAGAGAACGGCGGCGGGGAGCTGGTCAGACACACAGGGGACACCCGGTTAGATAACAGTTCCCTCAGCACCTCCTGCTGCAGAGCCACGCCGGGCCCCGGGGCGTTATGTAACGAGAACCACCACTAGTGGGTGGTTATGTAACGAGACCGGCCACCAGTGGGCTTTTGGGGTATTTGGGGCATGCGTTTTGAATGCGTCTCTCTTAGTTGGTAATTGGGATGTTATGCTCTATTATTGTCTGGTGGAGGGAGTCAACGGAGTATGTGTCTGTTAAGTCAGTGCTGCTGAGGAGAGAAACAGAGAGGGCCTACTCTCCTTCCTTTACAGAAAGTCGGAAGATAGGGCGGCAGAGAGAAACCTTTCAATCAGATATGGAGGAGGAACCTTGGAACCAAGGTCTGAGCGTCGAGGGAACCCTCGGAGTCCAGCCTCAAACACTAAAGATTTGGAGTAAAAGCAAAAGCAAAAGTGTGAATCGTTAAGAAACAGAAAGTGAGAAAGACAGACGTAAGGAGAAGACACTCCTTACAAAACCCTGGCACAGCGTCTCACAGTGAGGCAGGGTCAATTCAGAAAGATGGTAGTCGAGGTGGTTGGTGGCGTTGAATCGGGGATTGGTAGTAGGGTTGGTGACGGAGGTGGTCGGTAATTAAGATGGTGTTAAAGTTGGGATGGTAATGGTATTGGTATTGATGGAGGTGGTGCGCGAGGTGGTCGTTGGTGGTTAAGATGGTGTTAAAGTGGGCATGGTGGTGGTGGTGGTGGTGTCAGGATTATAGTGTGTCGCAGGACTTTTCAAACAGTTTTTTTGTCGTCTACCCCCTCCTATTGAGCGGAAAGAATGTGGTACCAGGGCGATTCAGCGTCAAGCAAAAATTACAATTGGTACCCCCTATCCTGCCCCGTCTGCTTCGTTCTCTCTCAGTGGTGAACAAAATATGAGTGAACAATTCCTTATGAGACTAAACCATTAAGAACCAGTACACAGAAGGGATTGGATATCATTCTGCAAATCTGACTTGCCAAGGGGCTCCCCAAACGACCTGCTAGGGGTTCCTCAGCAATCATCTCCAACGCAAGCACGAGGAGCCCACATGGACCCATTACCAGTCAGGACGAGTCAGGTTCTGGTGGAGCTGGACTCACTGCTGCTCGTTCATCTCAAACCAAATTAAACCAGAAGAGAGAGTGAGTCTGATTTCTGTCCTCTGAAGACTTTATGATATTTACTGATGGTGTTACTGAGTGCAGTTCTTCCTCAGCTCTACTTGAGGAGACCCCAGTGCTTGCATCAGAGAAGGTGATTGGACTGTAAGTGGGATCCTCAATCAATGTAACGACCCACCCCTCTAAGGGGCTGTCCTCTAATACCTGACGATTTTAGTACCTTCGATGTTTTTTGTTGTCAATTTCGTGAATTGTTCCTTTTAAAATAAGGATAAATTCCTTATTTCGTGGTTGTCCGTTCTGTTGCTCTGTACTGTGCTGTTCTTTCATTCATTCATTCCTAACTCCTCTTCCCTGAGTTTGAATGTGCAACTTAACGGGCATCTCAAAGTCTTTGAAGTGGTTCAGTGATGCTGGACCAGGTCTCTCTCTCTCTCTCTCTCTCTCTCTCTCTCTCTCTCTCTCTCTCTCTCTCTCTCTCTCTCTCTCTCTCTCTCTCTCTCTCTCTCTCTCTCTCTCTCTCTCTCTCTACTCCATGTCTTAGAGGAGGTGTATTGGTATTCTGCTGATGTATCTCCTCCTGTTTATGCAACCATCCTCCATCCCACAACCCCCCTTCCTCACATGAACACACACATGGTGCACATGCAATTCATCACACAACAATGTTCACGCATGCAAACACACATCTTTAAAACAACTCTACCGAAGCGGCATGATGCATCTCCCTCTCTCCTTCCCTCCCTCCCTTCCCTCATACTCTCTCTCTTTACTGTTATCCTCTCTCTCTCACGGAGAGATTAATATAGAAATAACAGGCGCAGAGGCTTTGGCCCGGAGCCCGGGACCATGTGGTGGTCAGGTAGAGAGGAGGGGAAGTGAGGGAGGGTGAACACGCTGTGCTGCGTGCTGAACTACGGAGGACAGCTGGTCATGTTGAAGAGAGCAGGATGTAGCCATGGGGAGGGGGGGGGGGGATTTGACGCAGGGGGCTGAAGCGTTGCTGCAGCTTTTCCCTGGGAAAACTGCGTCAACGCTTAAATTAAAAACACATGCACATTTCAATCGTGTATTTCTGCATATGTCGGGGACGCCACAAGTCTCCCGTTACGATGCAAGCCCAAGGGAAACTGTGGGAATCGCACCGTCTTTTATAACCTCTAAGGATGAGTCCTGTGACTGAACAGTGTTGAGCCGTTAGCTGTCAGAGAGGAGGGCTCTGCTGAACACTAGTCGTTGGCTTATGCAGCCTGCCACTCTAAATCACCTCTGACGCAACGGCCGCGCCATGATCCGTTGGATGCGTAATATCAAGGCCAGGGATGAGGTCAGCTCAGACTCTCTCCTCAAAATGCTCGGCATCCGGGACATGACATAGCGCTGCAAACAAACAGACTGAGGTGGTTTATGATATCGGACGCCACGTCGGGAGGAAAGAATCCGCTGAAGGAAGACAACAAGCATTTAACTAATCAGAGTGGATGCTCTCGCATCTCAACAATAATTTATTATGCCCATCGATAATTTATTATCGATGGGCAACTGCTAAGTCCGAGGCTGGATCTCATTAAACACAATGAGAGATGGAAAGAGAGACATCGTCATAGTTCCTCTCTGATCTCCTGTGAGGCATTGTGTGGAGGTGAAGATTTATGGAGGAGACAATGTGCGATGGCGTCGTAGCGGTGTGCTGCCAACGGGGTTAGGGCGCCGTTATGCGGTCGATGACTTAAACACAAACACCGCCACGACGCACAGCCCCGGGACGTCATGAGGACCGCTGCCTCCCACACACAGAGCGCCAACGCCTCATTGAGCTGAACTGGTGAGACGAGCAGTCTAGTCAGCAGAAGGACTTTATAGAGTTGAATAAGGGGCCAGCGGAGCATGATAGACATGGAGATGCCAGGGACTTGTGTGGCTGATTTGGTCCACTAGCGTGTGGAGGGGAAGCCAGCAGCAGGGCGTGGACACCACGGGACAGAGGGCATCTCAACAAGGAGGGCTAATGGACGGCAGCTCGTATCTGATCCGATGTGAGGAACCAGGGCCCCCCGTTCACCCAGGAGCAGCAGCAGAACAGATCGAGGGTGGGGGCAGAAGGGGCCGGTCAATCGACATCTAAATACATCTCTCACTCTGTTGTCTTGAAAAGGGGCTTGAAAAGAAACCATCTTTTAATAAATCGCATGTTTAAATCCTTCTCAGATCTAATGTGGATATCAGATAAGGGAGGGGAGAATATATTCCATTAAACATTAGCCTAAAGCCAAATAAAAGTCCCTCTGGCAGAAGGTTGGATGAAGTGCCTGCCCTGCAGGTGTGACATATTCACTGGTGTATTATTAATGTGATCACCGCTATGATGAGCGTCGTTAGTGGGATCAATGGCAGTATTAACAGTGCTCAATACTGAGGGTGAGCGGGCTCAGTAGAGCTGGCTGCAGGGCACCTCTGACTAGACCTCATAAAACGCTACAACCCATCACCATCAGTATCTCTGAAGTCCTTCTATCGCTGTCCCGTTCTCTCTCCATCTCCATCCAATATACAGCAGTGGCTGGTGGGTTCTGGCTCTGTGGGTTCCACCGAGCCAGAGGTACTGGTGGTCAGACCTCATATCTACCACATCTATGTGTTGATATGTGTCAGGCCTGCTCAGTAGAATACACGGCCAATGGTATATCCATGATTCTCTTCTATAGGGAGAATTGAGAGTCTGGATGATATGGAGGGAATGGATGGAGGCTGTGTGGGCCAAGAGGGAGGACCCTTAAAGGATGTGTCGCTTCCTTGGATTATCTCCCACTTAGGCTGTTAGCCCTATTCATGACCCCCCCACACACACTCTCTCTTTTGACAGCCCTCCAACCAGAAACAGACCTCTAAGACGTCATCGTGACACTGATTGGCCTGGTGTGTTTGTGTGTGTGTGTGTGTGTGTGTGTGTGTGTGTGTGTGTGTGTGTGTGTGTGTGTGTGTGTGTGTGTGTGTGTGTGTGTGTGTGTGTGTGTGTGTGCCCTTGTGTGTGCGTGCGTGTCAGACATCCAGATAATGAAGACAGTGTAGACAGCCCAGTTCCCATATACACCCCGATGACGTGTACTCTATACTACTCTCGTCCAACATAATGCGGCATGCTATGTCTCTCTCTCCATCTGCCTCTCTCCCCGTCTGTTTCTCTCGGCCCACATACTCCCATTAATATTCCTCTCTCCTCTTCTGTTCCCAGCAGGTTCATGACTTCAGTCCCCTGGCTGACATGCTGGTGTAACACAGTAATGTTCTTATAATGATGCAGAGACGTGACGCACCACATCCACCTCCCCACAGTGGCACGGGCCAACATAAGAACACAATCTGCAGTGGCGATTGGTTCTCCAAATCTAAAAAGGACTCTTTCGCAATTTGTGTATTTTCCCCCATTGCGTTCCCTTTGGGTTATAAACGAATGCACACTCGTGATTCAGAATGAGCAATCGGTCGGTGGAAAGTTCCAGGGAATGATGGCCGTCCATAGAGCCTTGTTTGGTCCCGGATGGGCGTGGACAAGATGGCCGATTTCAGGACCCTCGGTAGGATATAATACCTGTCTTCTCATGGCCTGTTTTTCTTCTTCTCTTTCACCTCCACCCTTGCCTTCCCCACGCCACTCCCTCGCCCCCCAGGTACCTGTCTGATCCTGGGCTGCATGATCTACCCCGACGGCTGGGACAGCGACGAGGTGAAGCGGATGTGCGGCGAGCAGACGGATAAGTACACCCTGGGGGCGTGCTCCGTGCGCTGGGCCTACATCCTGGCCATCATGGGCATCATGGACGCCCTCATCCTCGCCTTCCTCGCCTTCGTGCTGGGAAACCGCCAGGACAGCCTCATGTCCGAGGACCTGCTGGGAGAGAGTGAGTTCATGAGGCAGCTCCTCCACCTGTCTGTCACATCCTCCATCCAGCTCCGCCTCCTCCGCCTTTCTACAACCACGTCCTCTCCTCATCTGGCCTGCTCCTTCGCACACCTCCTCTTTCATCCTGCTCCACCACCTCCCTCCCCCTCCTCCTCCACCACCTCCCTTCTCCCTCCTCCCCCACCCTCCTCCACCACCTCCTCCCTCACCCTCCTTCACCCTCCTCCACCACCTCCCTCCCCCACCTCCCTCACCCTCCTCCACCACCTCCTCCCTCACCCTCCTTCACCCTCCTCCACCACCTCCTCCCTCACCCTCCTTCACCCTCCTCCACCACCTCCTCCCCCACCCTCCCTCACCCTCCTCCCTCACCTTCCTCCACCACCTCCCTTCTCCCCCACCTCCCTCCCCCTCCTCCACCACCTCCTCCCTCACCCTCCTTCACCCTCCTCCACCACCTCCTCCCCCACCTCCCTTCTCCCTCCTCCCCCACCTCCCTCTCTCCACCCCTCAACCTCCATCTCCTCTCCTCTCAGCCACCTCCTGGTATCCCTCCACCCTCCACAACCTTCTCCTTCCCCTCATCCACCCTCCTCTCCTCTACCCTCTGCCTCCACCCTCTCCTTTCCTCTATCTCGTCCTCCACCCCATTCACACCCGCTGGAGCGACGGAGTGAGAGACACTTGGAGGAGAGAGAGGATGGGTGAGCGGCGCGCTAACAGATCTGGTCCTGATGCTCACGGATCATTTCACAGATAAATGACTGATTACACAGCGAGCCTCGTGAATCGCACCGTATCATCAGGACCAGACCTGCTAGCTCTGTTAGCACTATCATCAGGACCAGACCTGTTAGTGCTATCATCAGTACCAGACCTGCTAGTGCTATCATCAGGACCAGACCTGTTAGTGCTATCATCAGGACCAGACCTGTTAGTGCTATCATCAGGACCAGACCTGCTAGTGCTATCATCAGGACCAGACCTGCTAGTTCTATCATCAGGACCAGACCTGTTAGTGCTATCATCAGTACCAGACCTGCTAGTGCTATCATCAGGACCAGACCTGCTAGTTCTATCATCAGGACCAGACCTGTTAGTGCTATCATCAGGACCAGATCTGCTAGCTCTGTTAGCACTATCATCAGGACCAGACCTGTTAGTGCTATCATCAGGACCAGACCTGTTAGTGCTATCATCAGGACCAGACCTGCTAGCTCTGTTAGCGCTATCATCAGGACCAGACCTGTTAGTGCTATCATCAGGACCAGACCTGCTAGCTCTGTTAGCACTATCATCAGGACCAGACATGTTAGTGCTATCATCAGGACCAGACCTGCTAGCTCTGTTAGCACTATCATCAGGACCAGACTGTTAGCGCTTTGAGCTAACCGACCGAGAGTGCATCAAGGCAGACCCTGTTTGAGTGAGTGAGTGAGTGAGTGAGTGAGTGAGTGAGTGAGTGAGTGAGTGAGTGAGTGAGTGAGTGAGGTCAAAGCTAGGGACTGACCGACTACAAAGGAGCACTGACCAGAGATTGAGACACGTGAGAGTGTGGAAAACGAATAAGCACCGTCTGTGAGGGCATACAAATGAATGCACACAAGCAAAGCCCAGATCCTTCAAAACAATCAAACGTATGAATAATTCAAAAGGGCCTTTAGTCCAGAAACACCACCAGGTCCACTACCTCACTGGTCCATCTTATACTGATGGTGCCTTCATAGAAAAGCTTTTATGTTTTGACCACCACGTTCTACAGTGAAGTGTTGATTGAACTGACTTTCCGAAAACCCTTTCCAGAGCCAAAAAACAAGCACCATGACCGCAAAACGCAACTGCAAAAAGCACAGTACAAATGCAAACGCCACAGATTAAGGGAAGTACATTGTGATGTCCTCCTACAGTGTAGAAGGTGGACAGCCCATCCTGTTTAAGACACTTCATCACAGATGTAGGGAGGTTGTCCTAGGCAGTTGGTTGGCCGCCTCTGGGCCTCCGTCCATTGTGGTCAGTAGTGCGATGATGACCAAAGGTAACGCCCCCGTTTGTCTCCACAGAGAGCGGGAACAAGGCCATATGACCGGTGGAACACCTTCTCCCAGGTAACCAGGGCTTCATACTACTAAAGCAATGTCTCAGTTGAGATCTGTTTAGATGTACTCTATTCAATCAGTTTCGTAAAACAATTTTGTTTGCTCAATAAATATTTGATTCTTTATATGGTCTAATGGTTGTCATGGAGCCGTTGCTGTAGATTGATGGAATACATTATTTATGAGTCGTGTTTAAATACAAACTGATTTTTTTTTTGAATATTATTTCCTTTTGGATGGAGGGAAGGAGGGGTAGGAGTCTTAAGGGGAAGGGCTGGGAGCTCTGAATGCCTGGTAACCATGACACCGGTGTCTCTGTGTTTTGGCTGCAGGTGTTCCCCACTGGCAGGACGACACCTTGGGTCCTGACCCGACCTCGTTCTACTCAGTCCATGTTGAGCCAGGAGGAGACCCGCCGGCAGGACTTGAAGAGCATGTATTGAAAGCACTTCAGGACCGCCAACCTTGTTAAATATCTTTCTTCGTCTTAGCACTCACCAGCCTCACCTTGACTCTGGTTTTAAGCTGCAGTTCAGGAGCTCAAAAAATGCACAAAGAAATAAAGCAACTAGCTGCTACCTAAAACTTTATGCTGTACAGGGGAAACAAACAGAACAATGTTTCTCAAACCGTAGTGTGGAAACACAGGATAGAGTTTCTTATCTTCGTCTCTTAAGTTGTGTTGTGAACATTTTTTCTTTCGGGGGCTAAACAACACCTGATTGGTTCTCTGCCCCTGTCTGTCATGAAACCTGCACCCCAACAGCATCCAGATGCTGGCTGAAACACCGTGAACATGTAGTTAAGCTGATGAGGTTGGTCTGCTGGGACAGAGCGATTGGCTTATCGTCCTCAAGGATCGCTGCAGATATTGGACCAGAATATTGGAAGTCGGAACATTTGTCATGGGTATGAATTGTAGATCTTGTCTATACAGCTTCATTTAGATAAGTTCCCATGTCCTCTTGACTTCACAACGTTCACACACCAACAACACGCACCAAGATACGGTCTGTCACAGTACTGCCATAGCATCATCTAAGAGGGATTTATTGAGAGGCTCTTCAGCAGAAAACTAGTTTCCCTGAGATAACAGAATCCATCCTCAGTTAATCCCTGTATAGGAACTAAGGACGGACCCAGATCTACAGGGGGTCAGAGGTCAACGAGGTCAGAGCTCAATGGACATTCAGGTTTTAACGTCTCCGCCGTCCACTCTGTGGAAGTTGACCTCGTCAACAGAGAATCTTGACAGAGAGGACACTGCAGTGTGTTCGGCTTACAGATGTTGTCCACACTGGAGATGCAGTGATTCCACTGCCGGGTCTGTATATATTGACATGTGTACATTTTACATTGTAACTACTGATTAAAGATTAAATTGAATAAAAACTGAAACTCCTACGTCTTTACCGACACCATTCTTTGGGGTGAATATTTTGTGTTCATTCTAAAAACTGTGTGCGTTTTATGACACAATGGTAGTTGGCCTTATGTCAAACTATATTCAGGTTCTCATAAGACTTAGACTAACCCTAACCCTATAATCAACGTTAGCTCAGTTATTGCTTTAGAAACTTGATTTACACAAAATACAAACTTCCAAACTCAGTAGTTCATCAGTTGTGTTTCATCCACATACTTTAGAAAATGAATAACTGGTCACTTAAACCAGATCAAAGCAAACAAATTGAGCAGACACCGAATTAAAAGGTTAGTTACAATTTGGTATAAATAAATATAAATCCATAAAATAGGTACAATCGTATATCTTACCACTTTTGAAATTGAACACATCAAACCTAAGCCCTGTTATTCACCTGGCCAAATCCAAAAGCATTTTCTGGTCCTTAATAGATTAGTCTGAATGTTTAGGAAACCTTGAATAAAAACTAAGAAAGTAATTGGATTGTCGTTAAATATTGAATATATACAAATCTATACATTTACACACACATTATTCACATTCATATAAATACGATTTGTTAGTTCTGGGATACAAATAGTAAACCTATGACAGGACAGCAGTGAGTAAGAAGTAACTTGATCAAGTACTGCCAACTAAAGAGCATATACTGACGCAGAGGCGGTTCTGAGGTCCGGTGTGGCAAAGAAAGTCCCGAGCCGGTGGTTTGGGTCAGGATAGAAGTTATGAAACTTGGGAAATCCACTCCAAGGTTTTCTGAAAGAAAAAGGCTCAACATGTTTCCTATCTGCTCAAATGAAAACCAACAGCTCGTCCAACTCAGCCGTGGTGGAGTGACACACTGATGTTGTTTATCACATTTGTTCGGTAGAGTAGGGCCTGGGTAATGAGTGATATTGAGTTTCATGTGTAGAA
This sequence comes from Gadus chalcogrammus, assembly GCF_026213295.1. Taxonomy (NCBI): domain Eukaryota; kingdom Metazoa; phylum Chordata; class Actinopteri; order Gadiformes; family Gadidae; genus Gadus; species Gadus chalcogrammus. The sequence continues at coordinate 12,879,119 of NC_079430.1, forward strand.
ACAAAATTACTTTGGTTCTTCGCTGTGTTAATTCGCGTTTGTTGAATTCAGGGTTATATAACTGGTAACATTATATTAATATCTACTGGTATTGTATTCTACCGGTCCTTTGGCGCCCCCTAGCGGCCGCCAGGGATACGGCCACATTAACCGCCTCGTCAGAGAGAGACACACGAAGCAGAGAGTGGTAGAAAACTGTCATTAAAGTGATTTATTATAATGGACAATGAAAACAGCCAACCAGTGCAGTGTCTGTGAGTCTCTGCCCTCCACACAAACATACACTCACACACAAAATAATAATAATAATAATAATACAAAATAATGACAAAGTCGAAGAGAAAATAAAATGCTACAGTCACGGAAACATTCAGCTTTGCCAACAGAGCGTTTTTGTATTTACAACAATATTCAAAAAATGGGGGCGGGGCGTGGCAACGCGATGTACAAGCATAGAAAAGACAGGAAGCAGATATATACACGTGTTCCTGGGAGAACCTATACATTAAATACACTTTCTACAAAGAACCTCCATATTGAAAAATAAACCGCTAAACGCCGTAGCTATGGTGAGACCGCCCGGATACCTTAGAGGTACAGCACTCGTCTGCACACGCACACACACTACAAGACATCAAGAAACGCACTCTCCACACACACCCTCCACACACACACACACACACACACACACACACACACGTAAAGACAAGGACAAGAAAGTCCTGCACACACACACAAAGATGAAAAGACACACTCTCTCTCGGCGGCTGGCTGAATGTGTGCCGGAGCGACCTGTAGCCAGGTGAAGGAATAATAAAATAACTCTGTGTGGGGAGCAGGCGACAGACGGAAGAGAGGTGACTAGCTAGAGGGGGGGGGGGGGGGGTAGGCTGGAATGTCCACTGGTAAATAGAAAGTGCCTTACAACAGGAGTCCAACAAGACACAGGGGGGGGGGCTATAAAAATGAAGAGGCGGCGAGGAGGCCGTCCAGTCCTGCCTCCTCGCTCATCTTGGTTTCTTTTTTCTTGATTCTTTTAAAAGACGCGCGGCCTGTCTGACTGACATCTGTCTGACGTCTGTCTGTCTGTCTGACTGACATCTGTCTGACGTCTGTCTGTCTGACGTCTGTCTGACTGACGTCTTGTCTGACGTCCCCGTCCGTCTCCTCAGGTCTCTAGACGTCCCGGGCCGGGTCCCTCGTCCCATGTGTTGACACGTACAAAACATATCTTACAGCTTATGTTACACAAAGGGGCCCCTCTCTGTCAGAGTCCTAGGGGCCGGGGGGGCCGGGCGGTCAGTGCCAGCCGCCGCCCAGGTAACCAGGGCTGTGGAAGGGTCCGGCGGAGGCGGGGCCCCCGCGGGGGGGCTGGACCTGGCCCGGCGCAGTCTGTTGGGGAGGGGGAGGGGGCGGCGGCGGGGGGGGCAGTCCTGTCTGCTGGTGGGGGGGCGGGGCCCCGGGGAAGCCGGCCAGGGTGTGGAAGTGGTGCGGAGGCGGAGCCTGCATGGGGGCGGCGGACGAGGGGGCGGGGGGAGGAGGGGGCGGCGGGGGAGGGGTGAGGGAAAGGAGGGCGCCCCCCCCCGCGGTGGGGGGGTGCTGCTGGGCCCCGGGGGTCTGCGGCGGGGGAGGGGGCGGGGGGGCCGACGTCAGCATGAGCTGGTGCTGCGCCAGGGAGGGGGGGGGCTGCATGTTGACGTGCAGCAGGGTGGGGGGGGGGTAGTGCAGGGCGTGGGGCAGAGTCTGCAGGAGGGGGGCCTGCGGGCCGGGGGGGTACCCGGGGAAGGGCCCCGGCGCCGCCGCAGGCCCCGAGGGCTGGCCGGCGAAGTAGGGGCTAGGGGCCGCGGTGGGGGGCCCGGGGGGCGGAGGAGGAGGAGGGGGCGGCGGGGGAGGGGTCCCCTGGGAGGTGTACTGGGCGAAGGGGGCGGGGCCCGGCAGCGTCTGCGGGGGCGGGGCTTGGGGCGGCTGCGTGGAGAAGAGCCCCCTTTGGCCGCGGAAGGGCGAGCCCTGTGGGGGGGGCTTGGCGCCCGGGTAGGGGCCCGGCGAGGAGGCCCGCCTGGTGGGGGTCAGCGGGGGGCCCTCCAGACCTTCGTCCTCCCTGGTGGGGCGACCGGGGGAGCAGGGCTGGAGAGAGAGGAGCAGAGGTCAGAGGTCAGAGCGGGCGGGGGGGGGGGGGGGGTGTATTGTTAGTAGCGATGGCCAGCTCAGGGGGTGGCCCTACCGCAGCGGGGGGGGAAGGAGCGTCTCTCACGGTAGGACCCTCACCGCCCTCGGCCTCTCCGTCTGGAACAGCAACAGCAACATCAGCAACAACAACAACATCAGCAACAACAACAACAACAACAGCACAGGACGTCAGAACGCAGGAGAGGAACACGCTGTGAGCCTCTTAGGCTAACTCTGGCTCACTTACAGTTTGACTGTTGATTAGTGGGCAATGTCCCGGAAATAAACCGCTAAATAAACAAATAAAACAGGGGCAGGGGGGCACTAGTGTGTCTGTGTGTGGGTCCATGCATATGTGTGCCCGTGTGTGTCTGCGTGTGTATAAGGATCCTGTGTGTCTATGTGTGTATGTGGATCCTGTGTGTGTGTGTCTGTGTGCGTGTGTGTGTGTGTGTGTCGACCTACCGGTGTCCTTGTCCTGGCTCAGCAGCAGGGCGCGCTGGTAGCTCCGCTCTCGGGCCTGCTCCACAGACGTAGAGGAGATCCTGAGGAGAAGAGCGCCACCTGTTAGAGTCCTGCTGCTTTACCGCCATCACTGTGGTCTCATCCACCCCTCTGTGGTCTCATCCACCCCTCTGTGGTCTCATCCACCCCTCTGTGGTCTCATCCACCCCTCTGTGGTCTCATCCACCCCTCTGTGGTCTCATCCACCCCTCTGTGGTCTCATCCACCCCTCTGTGGTCTCATCCACCCCTCTGTGGTCTCATCCACCCCTCTGTGGTCTCATCCACCCCTCTGTGGTCGCATCCATTACTTTTGTAGTCTTTACGGCTGGCGTCCATGATCTTAGTCCTGCTGCCATATGAGCAGCTGCCTATGAGGTCTATGTCCGTGCGCTTCACTACAGCTAGGTCAGTCTAGTGTGGGGAGTCAGGAGGGTCTGGGTGCTAACGGCTCACATGCTGTCTCTGAGGTGGGTGAGGGGTCGTACCATGTGCCCTCCCCCGCCTCCCTCTCCCCCGCCGGGCCCTCCCCCTCCTCCCCCGCGGGAGGCTCCTTCAGGGCGGGCGGCGGGAGCGAGGACGACGAGGAGGAGACGGCCGCCGCGGGAATCGTGGGCTGAGGAGGAGGAGGCGGCGGGGGCGGGGCTTCGCTGGCGGTCTCCGTGGCGACGGGGAACACGTCGGCCACGCCCAGCGGCGCCAGGGAGGAGACGGGGGAGCCGCAGTCCGTCTTGGAGCCGCCGCTACGCCGCGCCTCGCGCTGCCGCTTCCTGTACTCCAGCAGAGACACCTGAACACACACACACACACACACACATTGAGAGAGAGACAAACACACATAGGTTAACACACACAAACACAGTAAGGTCATTGGACACAGTACTATGCTCCTCCACCAGCAGGGGGCGCTGCTGAGGTAAACACTGCTAGTGGGGCTCAGCTACCAGTGGTTCACTGGTCAACGGCTGCTGAGAGATGGTCATGTTTAGGCTGTCTATCAAGGGTTATAGGTTAGAGATGGTCATGTTTAGGCTGTGTATCAAGGGTTATAGGTTAGAGATGGTCATGTTTAGGCTGTGTATCAAGGGTTATAGGTTAGAGATGGTCATGTTTAGGCTGTCTATCAAGGGTTATAGGTTAGAGATGGTCATGTTTAGGCTGTCTATCAAGGGTTATAGGTTAGAGATGGTCATGTTTAGGCTGTCTATCAAGGGTTATAGGTTAGAGATGGTCATGTTTAGGCTGTCTATCAAGGGTTATAGGTTAGAGATGGTCATGTTTAGGCTGTCTATCAAGGGTTATAGGTTAGAGATGGTCATGTTTAGGCTGTCTATCAAGGGTTATAGGTTAGAGATGGTCATGTTTAGGCTGTCTATCAAGGGTTATAGGTTAGAGATGGTCATGTTTAGGCTGTCTATCAAGGGTTATAGGTTAGAGATGGTCATGTTTAGGCTGTCTATCAAGGGTTATAGGTTAGAGATGGTCATGTTTAGGCTGTCTATCAAGGGTTATAGGTTAGAGATGGTTGCTTATCAAGGTTGAGAGACGGTTGCGAGCAGGTTCAGTACGTTTTTATACGTTAGAGAGACGGTTGGCTGGGTAAAGCGACGTTGTGGTAAAGTTCGTTTCTAATGTCCCTCCTCCACAGGATAATATAACCTATGTACTGATACACACCTCACGTACAACCGGGTTCTACTGGGACTTTACTGGGCTCTCTACTCTATCTTGTATCTTGTCTATCTTGTGGAGGGCAACGATGACCCCAGAGGTAGACCTCTCTATATCTGAAGGGGAGGGGCGTGTGCGTACCTTCTTCTTCTGTGGTGGGTTGAGCGCCGACCCCGCCGGGTCCAGCGCCCCCTCCCCGCTGAGCGAGCGGGAGAAGGCCAGCCCGCTCTGCTCCTCGGGCCCGGGGTAGAACAGCTGACCGGGGGCCTCGACGAAGGCCGTCGGCACGGCGACCGCCCCCACCACCACCACCGCCACCGCCGCGGGGGCCACCGCCGGGACCCCCACCACGGGGGGCACCACCACCACCACGGGGGCGCCGGCCGCCACGCCCGCCTCGGGCCGGAAGGGGGAGACCAGGGGCTCCAGCGTGTGGGAGGGGGTGAGGTCCCGCAGGTTGGAGTTGACCGGGGAGAAGGTGAGCCCCGGGGGCCCGGCGCCGGGGGCCCTCTCCGGGCTCTTCAGCCAGACGGGGAAGGCGGAGGACGAGGAGGTGGAGGTGGAGGAGGTGGGGGGTGGGACCTCCGCCGCGGTTGAGGAGGGGGGAGGGGCTTCGACGACGATGACGACAGCGGCGGCGGCGGCGGCGGCGGCGGCGGCGGCGGTGACGGCGGCGACGGCGGCGGGCTCCGCCGCGGCCCTGCCGTCCGACTGGTCCTCCGGGACGCCCGCTGGCTCCGAAGGCTCCGGGACCGGGGCCTGGGGGCTCAGAGGGGCCGAGGGCAGGTCCTCCGGTGGGGGCGTGTCCGGGACGGGGGCGGCCACGCAGGGAGGGGCCAGCAACGAGGGGGGACGCTCCGCCTGCAGGGGTCAAGAGGTCACACAGGGATGAGATCACACGGGGACATAAACCCCGTGGGACGACCCCACGGAGCGGCCCACACCGAACCAAGAGGACGAGAGGACGAGGAGGACGGACGTCTTACCTCCTGGGTGCTGGGTCTGCGAACGGCCTCCGGCGAGCTCTCTACCGAAGACTCGCTCTGCGAACAGACGGACCAATCACAGGGCGGCTGGGGCAGGCTGTAGGCGGGGGCGTGTGGGCGGGGCGTCAGCGGACATACCTCCTGCGGGGTGACAAGTGCCTGTGTGGGGGTTCTGGGGAGGATCTCCACGGTGGTCTCCTCTGTGCGGGGTCGCGGCGGGGTCGCCAGCAAGGAAGGCGTGAGGCAGGGTTCTGATTGGTCGAACCGGGTGGGCGTGGCGCAGGGGGAGCCGTAGGGGGTGGAGCTCTCGGAGAGGCAGCAGTCCAGCTGGGTGAGGCGCCGCTTCTTCAGAGGAGTCGGCAGCTCTGCTGGGGAACACGCACGTTGGTTCAGATCCCTGGTTCCACAGTTCAGAAACTACAGAGGTCCACAGTTCTAAAGTACAGAAGTCACAGAGCTCCACAGTTCTAAAGTTCAGAAGTTACAGAGAGTTCCACAGTTCTTAAAATCGAGGATTTCAAGTGCCACGCCCAAAGCACCAGACAGAACCCTGTGGTCCCCTGAGGGACGTGTACCTGGTAAGCAGCAGCCGCCGTTGTAAGGGAGGGGGCTGTCAGAGTCTCCGTTGATGGGGGGGCTCAGCGGACCCTCGGTGGGCATCAGCAGGCCGGGGCGTCGTATGGGGCTGGTGGAGCCCTCCTCCTCTAGAGCCTGCTTCAGCCAGCGCTGAGGAACAACACAAGGCACAAGGTGAGGTCCTCCTCTAAGCCTGGGGGGCCGCGAGTCTACAAGGACGACCTCTTGGGGGGGGGGCTCACGACGGCACCCCGACACCGGGGACCCCGAGGGGCCGCTTACCTTCTTGCAGGAGCCGGTGGTGGGCGGGGTCTCGGGCAGCTCTCGCGAGCGCCGGCGGCCGGTGGGGACGCCGGGCGTGCCGGGGCTGCGGTTGGCCATGAAGGGCGAGGAGAAGCGGACGTAGTGTTTGGGCGTGCTGTACACCTGCGGCGAGCACGCCATCCCCGGTAAGGCGTTGAGCTGCGTGGCGAGCACCTCCGGGTCGCTGCTGATGCGGAGGGGCCGCTCGGGGACCGGCTCGGGGGTCCGGGCCAGGCCCCGCTCGGGCTGCTTGTCCCCCACCCAGTCGCTCACATAGTGCTGCTGAGGGACCAGAGAGAGGTGGGGTTAGGACCGGAGGGGTGGGGTTAGGACCGGAGGGGTGGGGTTAGGACCGGAGGGGTGGGGTTAGGACCGGAGGGGTGGGGTTAGGACCGGAGGGGTGGGGTTAGGACCGGAGGGGTGGGGTTAGGACCGGAGGGGTGGGGTTAGGACCGGAGGGGTGGGGTTAGGACCGGAGGGGTGGGGTTAGGACCGGAGGGGTGGGGTTAGGACCGGAGGGGTGGGGTTAGGACCGGAGGGGTGGGGTTAGGACCGGAGGGGTGGGGTTAGGACCGGAGGGGTGGGGTTAGGACCGGAGGGGTGGGGTTAGGACCGGAGGGGTGGGGTTAGGACCGGAGGGGTGGGGTTAGGACCGGAGGGGTGGGGTTAGGACCGGAGGGGTGGGGTTAGGACCGGAGGGGTGGGGTTAGGACTGGAGGGGTTGGGTTAGGACGAGTATAGGTGGTGTCAAGTCTTTTAGAGAGAAGGTAGAGGTGGTGTTAAAACTTGTGGAGGGATAGGTAGAGATGGTGTCAAGACTTGTAGAGAGATGGTCGAGGTGGTGTTAAGACTTGTAGGGGTGGTGTTAAGACTTGTGGAGGTGGTGTTAAGACTTGTAGGGGTGGTGTTAAGACTTGTGGAGGTGGTGTTAAGACTCTAGACTAAACTACAGGCTTTACATCCAAACCCTGGGCCGCGGAGGCGGAGCAAACCTTTTTAGTTTTGAAGTTCTTGTGGGCGGAGCGGTGGCGTTCGGGGGCGGGGGAGCTGCTGTGGGCGGGGCTAGTGTCGGGCGGCGGGGGGAAGGGGGCGTCGGCCTCGGGCTCCAGGTGGGAGAGGGGCGGCTCCTCCCCCTCGGGCGGCTCCGCCCCCAGCGGCTCCCCGAGGCCGTCGGCGGGGGAGCTGGGCGGCACGTCGGAGCAGGCGCTGATGGTGCGCGTTCGCCGCCGCTGCTGGCCGATGTGCGTGCGGTTGCGCGAGAAGCTCTTCCTGTTGCGGTGACCTTTGACCTTGGCGGGCTTCAGGAGCCCCGGCTCCTCTTTGATCTCCAGGAAGGGCTGGGAGCAGACCATTTCGTGCTGCTGCAGATCACAAAGAGGCAGGTTAGAGAGAGCGCGCCCCTAAGGTGGTGTTGGACCTGCACTGCGTTTGGTCAAAGTGCTTTAAATCTCTTGCTGTAAGCCACAGGATCGCCTTAAATTGGAATCCCAAATCACCATGAACAATTACAGAAGCAGGATTAAGGACTAGATAAGACAAACTGTAGAGGTCCGGTTACTGAGCACTGACGATGGAATTGCTTTATTATTGTGATTGTGTTTTATGCCCTTTTTTTATGCTGCCTTCTTGGCCAGGACTCCGTTGGAAAATAGATTTTCAATTTCAATGGGAATATTCCTGGTAATATTAAGGTTAATAAAAATGTAAAAATATTGCTCATGCAATGAGTCAACTTCTGACTAATCGTTTTCACAGCAAAGAATGAATAAATTAATAAAGTCCAATATTTATTAATCCATCTCCATCCTCTCTTAACAAGGCTGGGGGGGGGGGGGGGGGGGGGGGGGGGGGGACGCAAGTCACCTGCATGACGGACGGGGAGTCGGCTGTCTCGGGCGTGGCGGGGGGCTCCTCCTTGATGCCATGAGCCCCCATCTCCGGCTTGGTGCCCCCGATCCTCTCCAGGGCCTGCTCTCGCCGCTTCTCCCTCTTCTCCATGCGGGCGAAGGCCTGGAGGATGGCCTCCATCTTCCTCTCCTCCCGGGTCTGGGGGGGGGGGGACAGAGACGTGAGGCCACTGTCTTTAGAGACCAGAAGAACGGCACTCGGCCGAGGGCAGCAGACCTCAGGCAGAGCGCCGAGGGAGGAGACACACAAACTACAGCGCAGAGCCAAATGAAGAATAACAATAGCCGCAGCAAGGGAAGAACAAAAACAAAGGGTCAAAGGTGACAAGAGGTCGGGGTATTGTGTGCATGAGGGTGAGATGCTTACCCTGATGAAGCACGGGCTAGTGTGTCCTCATCGTGGTGTGTGACGTGTGTGTGTGTCTGTGGTGTTTGTAACGCAAAGACGAAGGCAAGGAGCGGGCTAAACGGCCTCTTCCGAATAACATCCAACCCAACATCACCCAACACAGTCCCAGGAGGAGGTAGGGGTGACCTGCCAACCCCAGGGCTTATCGTTGGCCAGGCATGAAACACATGTGGCGTGTGATCAGCAGGACGGCGGTGCCAGTGAGCAGGGCAGGTCCTGGCTCCCGCTTGGGGAGTGGGGGTCCGGGGGCTGCCCGGGGGGGGGGGGGGGGGGGGGGGCGGCTGGGTGGAATGGGGTCGGCCTCATGTGATCATCATAGTTTACCTCCTTTGGTCGCCCTCCCTTCCAGCTGGGGGCGGGCCCGACGGCCAGGTGGGACTGCTCCAGGGGGCAGGCCTGGATGGTTCAACGAAGAGACAGCCCAGTTTAGAGACACACCCACACACGCACACGGGCCGGGCGTCGCTAGGAACACGTGCATCGCGGCTGGGGTTAGGAGGCGTCTCAGCACCGCAGGGCCACGCGGCCGTCGGCGGCTGAGGCTTCCTCTTCAAACAAGGCTGAACTGGGTCTGAACATGCAGTCTGAACTCCATTCCAAGGGTTCGACACAGCCCTGTTTACCCTTTAGCACATCCCTCTACCCCTCTGTCCACCCAACAGTCGAACATCCTGGACACACACCCTTTTTTTACACGACCCGTTACACTGAGCATACGATAACGGAGGGCGTTCAGGGATTGGCAGCAGGGAACGCCACGATAACGGACGCTTTTCTGACCAATCCGTGCGCTCGCTAGGGCAGAAAATCTCTGTTAAAACACTGTCGACCAACCACCATGTGTCATCACTTTAAAGACACCCAATCAGGGTTAAGACACCAACACACATCCCTTGGCACGGAAAAACCCATCTTAGAAAATACTTGTCGATGCCAAAGTCTAGCTTGGGAAGGAGGCGATCCTATTGGGCAGAGCGCCATTGGGGAGCCTATCGGATTGGAAGGCCATTATAACCGTGGCAACCGGACTCTGTCCTCTACTGCCCCTTTCCTCCCGGCCATCCAGCATTTGATTGGTCCATTAGGGGGGCTGTGTGCCGGTCAATGATGCGTCAGTGTTTCAAACCTCGCGGCTCTATCGGGTGACTGCGGTGTCGTCTTCACTGTGTGCGTATGTGCTCGTACAGTACAAGTGTTCAATGTGTGTGTACAGTATGAGTGTTCAATGTGTGTGTACAATACGATCGTTCAATGTGTGTGTACAGTACGATCGTTCAATGTGTGTGTGTACAGTACGATCGTTCAATGTGTGTGTGTACAGTACGATCGTTCAATGTGTGTGTGTACAGTACGATCGTTCAATGTGTGTGTACAGTACGATCGTTCAATGTGTGTGTACAGTACGATCGTTCAATGTGTGTGTACAGTACGATCGTTCAATGTGTGAGCACAGTATGATCGTTCAATGTGTGAGCACAGTATGATCGTTCAATGTGTGTGTACAGTATGATCGTTCAATGTGTGTGTACAGTAGGAGTGTTCAATGGGTGTGTACAGTACGATCGTTCAATGTGTGTGTACAGTACGATCGTTCAATGTGTGAGCACAGTATGATCGTTCAATGTGTGTGTACAGTAGGAGTGTTCAATGTGTGTGTACAGTAGGAGTGTTCAATGTGTGTGTACAGTAGGAGTGTTCAATGCGTGTGTACAGTAGGAGTGTTCAATGCGTGTGTACAGTATGAGTGTTCAAGGCGTGTGTACAGTATGAGTGTTCAATGTGTTTCTTACTGTCCAGTATGTTGTCAGTCCACATCTTTTTGAGGGATGTAAGGCTCAGAGGCAGGGTGAAGTGTACACAGTGTATTGGTGGGGGGAGGAGATTCCAGCAGTCACTGGGGGCCATTTCCAGCTCCCAGCAGGACTGAAGGGCAGAGCTACAGCAGGACAGCAGCGGAGTTGTTTGGGGGAATGGGTTCTGGTTCTGGTTCTACTAGGGGACACGGTGGGGAGCTGTGCGCTTCTGGGCCATTTTGTCCAAGGGAGATCCGAAAAAAAGAAAAGAGAAGCCAACCGGTTCATCTTTTGTTATGTGCTTGTCTCCATGGTTACAGCTACACTATGGCGCCGCAGGTGGCCCCTTGTGAGGGGGCGGGGGGGGGGGGAGGAGGAGAGTGAAGGCTGTCGGGAGGGGAGGTACGCACGCAGCACCAAGGTGGAGCTGGCGGGAGAGGCGCGGCGGCAGCAGGGCGTAGCACTAGCAGAGGCAGGGTGGGGGCCTCGTCTAAGACGACAGCAGGCACAGCGGTGCAGTTCAGGGCGGGGGGGGGGGGGGGGGGACGGAGCTGGGGCCGGGAGAGCTGGGGTCCCAGAATGCACGGCGTGAACAAGAACAGCAAAATAAAACAACTAGTGAGAACGGAGCTGCAGCCCACCTAGTCTCTGGCACTTACCATCTTCCTCCTCCTCTCTGCCACCTGCTCCTCTGACTCCATCTCTACTTCATTGCTAACGGAGGTTTTGTCTTCTAGATCCTCATATAACTCAGGGTCCTGGAAGGGGAGGGCAGAGGGCCAGAGCTTTAGCGGAGGCTCAATCAGTCTGGCTACAGACTAGAGGAGAGAGAGAGGGAGGAAGAGAGAGAGAGAGAGTGAGAGAGAGAGGAGGAGAGGAGTGCTCTGTTGGGGGAGGTCGGGAGGAGGTTGGGGGGGCTGGACCACTGGCCGAGTGATATACTGATCTGACCTTTGACACTAGTGGACCAACTAAGCACCCGACTATAAAAGTAATAAATCACGCCCCGGACCGTCCTAGCCGATATGCTTTACCAGCCTGTTATATAATATATATTGATGTGTGTACTTAAACGTGTGAGTCCCCTTTATTGACAAAGGTGTGCGAGTGTGTGTGTGTGTGTGTGCTGTAGGACTATCCTATGTTGAGCAGTAAGGGGATCAAATGAAGCCCGTTCTATTGAGCGTGGCCGGGCTCCCCCCTGCTTGGTCAGAGAGGGCTACACTGCTGTGATGTGAGACAGTGGTGCGATGGATGAGGATGGATGATGAGAATGGGGGAGGAGCAGGGGGGGAGGGGGGGGGGGGAACTGAAAAGACAGAGCAATAAACGGCTCCTAGACATCAACACTTCATGCAGAGAAAACAACAACAACAACGCTACAAGAACGAGACATGCCTAGTTACCATGGATACACGCTAGTACACAATACAGACAGAATGGTGCTGAAGTAACTCAGTGAGGGGGTCAAACAGGGAAGGGGGCGTGTCTGGAGCATGGCCCAGGTAGGGGGAGGGGCCTACCTGGTTGTTGGATATGGAGAGGCGGAGCGGCGAGAGTTTCCTCTGCTTGCTGCCGTCGCTGACCCCCACGCCGCCGCAGCCCAGCGCCTTCACCTTGCCCTCGCCGTCCAGCCCCAGGTTCTGGTTCTGCCCCAGGTCCTCCCGCGTCGGGTCCTTGTCCTTGCGGCCCCCGGCCCGCCGCCGGCTCCCTGAGCCCAGGTTCTCGATGGGCTCCAGATTGTGCTTCAGCACCGGGCACTCTGGGTTCCCCTTCACACACGCACAGTCCACCTTGTACTTACTGAGAGAGGGGAGGAGACACAGAGCAGAGGGTCAGGAGGAGGAGACAGAGGAGAGGAGGAGGAGGAGATAGAGGAGAGGAGGAGACAGAGGAGAGGAGGAGGAGGAGACAGAGGAGAGGGAGAGGAGGAGGAGACAGAGGAGAGGGTGAGGAGGAGGAGACAGAGGAGAGGAGGAGACGGAGGAGGAGAGGAGGAGACGGAGGAGGAGGAGGAGGAGACAGAGGAGAGGGAGAGGAGGAGGAGACAGAGGAGAGGGTGAGGAGGAGGAGACAGAGGAGAGGAGACAGAGGAGAGGAGGAGGAGACAGAGGAGAGGGAGAGGAGGAGGAGACAGAGGAGAGGAGGAGGAGGAGACAGAGGAGAGGGTGAGGAGGAGGAGGAGACAGGAGAGGGAGAGGAGGAGGAGACAGAGGAGAGGGAGAGGAGGAGGAGACAGAGGAGAGGGAGAGGAGGAGGAGACAGAGGAGAGGGAGAGGAGGAGGAGACAGAGGAGAGGGAGAGGAGGAGGAGGAGGAGACAGAGGAGAGGGAGAGGAGGAGGAGACAGAGGAGAGGGTGAGGAGGAGGAGACAGAGGAGAGGAGGAGGAGACAGAGGAGAGGGAGAGGAGGAGGAGAATGGATGGTAAGGAGGACACAGGAAGGGTAATAGGAGGAGACAGAGAGGATGATAGGAGACAGGATGGATAGGACGCTGGTGAGTCGGTCCTCACCAGCTGCTGTAGTCGAAGTCAAAGCCGATGGTGATCTCGGTGCCCTTGCCGATTGGCCGCAGAGAGTAGATGTACAGGTGCAGCATGCCGTCCTCGATCACATGACGCACCTGAGGAAACACGCCAGATCACAACACTGCCTTTCATTTTCTCCAACACTGCAAAAGACCAGGCCCACTGAGAGGTCAGAGGTTATTGTTCCGGGGGGGGGGGGGGGGGGGGGTCGGTCCGCGCCTCCTACCTCAGCGTTGGGGGTACACGACCGCCGGATGAAGCGCGCCTCGTTGCCAAAGCTGCGGGCGTCGACGCACATCTCCAGCCCGTCGAACTTGGAGTAGAACAACACGAAGGGGTACGGCCTGCAGCGCACACAGAGACGCAAACATTACCCTCTCATCTCCCGGAGCTGAACACAGGGGGTCTTATATCATCTTGTTTCGTGTGATATCGTGTTTAACACATGGATGTTAATTCTGCCCTATCCCCGCTTTAGCTCGTTTAAGTGTGACTGACGATATCCAATATCATTCAAATGGGTTTGCATCTACATGTTGTGGTTGGATAAGGCGTTGCTGTAATCTCAGATACGGGAACCTGGTTATCAAAGCGGTATGCAAAATGGGATAATGAAACAATCATGTGTAATCCTTATTTTATCATTCTATTCAAAATAACGTAGCATTTATTTGATATTGACCCGGCCAATGGGAGTCGAGTACTCTTGAAGAACAGAGTGACCCCTGACCGCTTGAAAAACAGAGTGACCCCTAACCTCTTGGAGAACAGAGTGACCCCTGACCTCTTGAAGAAGTACCCATTGGCCTCAAACTGCTGGCGCAGCATGAATCTCCCGCGGTACTCGATGATGAGGGAGTCCGGTGCCAGGTCCCTCACTGCCTTCAGGATCTTCTTGTTCTTCTGCACCTGGCTCTGCAGGGAGAGAGAACCCAGAGCAAGCATGAGGAACCACCACTAGTGATCCATCAGTACAAACAGCATTAGATCACAATATACACATTATAGCAAGATCACCATTTAAGTTGCATCAAATCACAAAATTGCCAATATGTATTGTTGATATATATTGACATGAAATCCTATCACGATGTGGGCTTAAAATATCACAATATGGACACGACACCAACACCATGTGGGGATACACACGACACCATGTGGGGATACACACGACACCATGTGGCGATACACATGACATGCGGTGATACACATGACATGCGGCGATACACATGACATGCGGCGATACACACAACATCATGCGGTGATACACATGACATGCGGTGATACACATGACATGCGGTGATACACATGACATGCGGTGATACACATGACATGCGGTGATACAGATGACATGCGGTGATACACATGACATGCGGTGATACACATGACATGCGGTGATACACATGACATGCGGTGATACACATGACATGCGGTGATACAGATGACATGCGGTGATACACATGACATGCGGTGATACACATGACATGCGGTGATACACACGATATGCGGTGACACACATGACGCTGCCCTCACCTCCACAGGGGGCTTGAAGGAGGCCGGGTGCGTGTTGTAGGCGAGGCTCTTGCCGTCGCCCTGCTCCTTGACCCTGAGCAGCACCTGGACGTCCTCGCTGTACTGGTTGCTGCTGGCCTCCTCGTAGCGCTCCATCCAGGCCTTGATCTTGTTCTCCCACAGCGAGGGGGGCTCCGACAGCTCCAGCTCCGGGGAGGTGCCGCCCTGCGCGGGGTCAAAGGTCGGCTGTTGAAGGGTGAGGGGTGAGGGTGTAAATGGTGAACAAGACGGAAAGAACAGGAACACTGGCGGCCTTCGTAGGAGCTATGCAACCAGGGCTTTCTGGGTATGGTAAATAAGGCTTGAATGTTGAATGTTGATGGTTTGAATTAAGGGCATTCACACTTTATTTCCATGCCGTCATTTACCTTTACTCTGGAAGATTTTCTGGAGCCTTCACGGAAAGCCTGCGAGTCAATAAAAGAAAAGACGACACAAATGAGTTATCGACGGGTTCCCTGGCACGCGATTGGTCTATGAGCCCGTCAGTCAGAGGAGAAGTGGGCAAACCTTCTTGGCCCGAGCCGAGGCGGCGGGCGGCTCCTTGTCACCGCTCCTCTTGCGCTTCTTGTCGATCTGCTTGTTGCCAAGGCGCCCGGTCGTCAGGGTGATGGAGGTGGGCGTGTGCTGGAAGGCCGAGTAGAGCTCCAGCGGCACCTCATCGCCGCTCTCCGTGGCGCTGGTGTCCCCATCTAGATCAAGATACACTCCTAATCAATCAGCCAGCATTAATCACCATGGGTCACAGCACAACTCAAAAGCATCACAGGTCTAGTATGGATAGTTTTACATAAATAGTTATCATAGAATTTTTTTTCTAAAACATAACGATTGAAGTCAATACAAACAAACCAATAACCATGAATTGCTTTTAATGTTTGAGCTGAAATATTCATATAGTTTGAGGGACGATATATAAATCCACTGAATTGCTGATATGAACTGCTCATCTATGAATAGAGGAGAGATTGCTTTACAGTCCTATCCGTCCATAAAAACACACATGGCAGCACCAGCAGAATATGTGTGTCAGTTACTGATCAGTTTAGAGCCCATTTTGCAGCCTTGTTTCCCGGTGCTAAGCTGCAGTCTGTCCGCTGACCAGCAGGTGTCAGAGTGGGTTAAGGTGGAGGGTGACGGGGGCGTGGCCAGCAGCCTGACTACATCATGCCCTAATCATTAACAAACTGCTCTTTTACTGCAGTAGGAGTGTAAAAGCAGAACCGAGAACCCACTCGCACTATAAGCAGTTAACACTGCTCGAAAACATTACAGACAGAATGTTAAAAAGACTTTATACGGATTATTGTGGTTCGATTTACAAGTTCTCTGTGTGAGTTTCAGTGTGTGTGAATTTGACTCTGGTGTGTGCGAGTTTCAGCATGAATGAGGTTTGTGCGTGTTTTTTTTTTTTCTGTATTTTTTTTAAACTGTGTGTGACATACAATGATCATGCATCTCTCTACGTGTGTGCGCGTGTGTCTCTGCATGCGTGTGTCTCTCTCTGCATGCGTGTGTCTCTCTGCATGCGTGTGTCTCTCTGCATGCGTGTGTCTCTCTGCATATGTGCGTGTCTCTGCATGTGTGCGTGTCTCTTCATGTGTGCGTGTTTCTTTGCATGCGTGTCTGTGCGTGCGTGTGTGTGTGTGGACTTGTTTCGACTCACCAGACAGGCACTCCCTCTTGCGGGTCTGCAGCAGGATGGCCCGCTCGCGGTCCAGGGGCCGGGGCTGGCAGCGCTCACACAGGTACGTCTCTGGGATGTTCTGCCTATCGATGCCCATGCAGTCGATGTGCTGCCATGCACTGGAGCAGGGAGAGATGAGAGAGAGGTCAACCTCATCACAGGAGGACCAACACTAGCTAGGGGTCTGCTGCTTTAAGTACCAGTGCACATGGTCCGTGTGTTAGCTCTTGTGTTGATGCCCCTGCCAAAATGGCAGATTCTAATTCAAGGTAGCTAGCTAGCTGAACCCAAATGACAATCTGAAAACAGTGACTGAGCCCAGCGAAGGCTGTCGTTAAACCTTTTTTAATACTCGTTTCTCATCCATTTAATAATGCTCCACTTTATTTGTTCAGGAGTCAATGCGGACCCAAGACCATATTGGCAGGCAAATGGTCCCGTGTACCTCACACATTAGAGCAAGGGATTAGCACTGCTAGGATTGGGGGTTCGATTCCCACTGGGCCACTCAAGGGCCCATGACATATTTAGTTCTACTTCCTCAGCATCCTGCTTATAGTGATGCCGTGGGATGAGGTTTGGATGCAACCAATAACTGCTGGTTTTGGAGTGTTATCCGGACAACAGTTCAAATGTCTGGAGGGGATTCATTAAAGGAGCTCTCAATGCACATATCTAGCCTAGCCACCAGCACTAGCCTAGCCAGCCCCACCACTAGCCTAGTCATCTCACTAGCCTAGCCACCATCACTAGCCTAGCCACCATCACCAGCCTAGCCTCCATCACCAGCCTAGCCTCCATCACCAGCCTAGCCTCCATCACTAGCCTAGCCACCATCACCAGCCTAGCCTCCATCACTAGCCTAGCCTCCATCACCAGCCTAGCCTCCATCACCAGCCTAGCCTCCATCACCAGCCTAGCCTCCATCACCAGCCTAGCCTCCATCACCAGCCTAGCCTCCATCACTAGCCTAGCCTCCATCACCAGCCTAGCCTCCATCACTAGCCTAGCCTCCTTCACTAGCCTAGCCTCCATCACTAGCCTAGCCATCTCACTAGCCTATCCACCACAACTAGCCCAGCTACCACCAACCCCCTAGCTACCGTCCCCACCCCCTTAGCCACCACCCTAGGCACCACCACCCCCTTAGAACCTCCCCCCCGCCCACCCCTTAGCCGCCATTCTCAGACCCACCTGCACTTGTCGCAGCAGATCATGTAGCCGTCGTCGTGAGTGAAGCTGCAGATGCAGCGCGTGATGTCGGCTCCGTAGCTGCCGTCCTCAGATGTGCTGAGCGTGGTGCCGCGGGAGGCCTCGTCCTGGGCCCCCGGCACAAACAGCCCCCCCTCGCCGGGCCGGATCAGCATGGAGGGGGGCGGGGAGGCGGGGGGCGTGGGAGGAGGGCGTGCCCCATAGTTATGGTCCTGATGGGAGAGAGAGAGAGAGACTGGATGAGGATAGAGAGTGTGTTTGTTCTGGTTGCATTTCAAAAGAACTTGCAGGATGCTGGGTTGTCAAGAATGTGGCCATTATCATCGTCAACCTTATCTATCAGATGTCTGAAGTATCAGGGCATACAGCACTGAATCAGTCCACTTGTTGACTGTTCCTTTGTTGGCCTTTGAATGTCAGGAAATGAGCAGAAGCCCCACGGTGGAGAACGCCTTGACAGAGTGGAGGGTATCAGCTCAGAATAACACAGCAGGGCGCCAGAGGGGAGAGTGACAGAGGCAGTGAAGAAGCCGTAAAGGTTGCAGCACTGAGATGGTGGTTCTGTTTCAGCGTGGGTAGGATCTACTTGTTGTTGGGTGATGATTAACACAGGAGAGAGGCGGGGCCTGTGGGTATGTAGGTCAGGACAAAGGCCACTGAACCGTGTGTGTGTAATATAACTATCATTTAACGGCATCGGATTCATCTGTGTGTATAGGAGCGGCAACAGTTCCGGCACAACCTCATGGCCGAACAATGGCGCGACGTTAGCGGAACAGGGCCTCGCATTGCCTCAACGGGCCTAACAGGGGCCTCACCGGGCCCTTACTGGACCTGACTGGGCCCGACGCGCTGACGTACGGCGCTCTGTTGTCTAAATGTGCGAGGCGATAAAGTTCTGAGGAAGGGGACAGGTTGTTTGTTCCGTGCCATGCAGGAAGGAAATGTAAACCACTGCAAAATTTTCAGGTTCTCTCTTACGGCGGATCGGGTTGTAACACCACTTGTTTGATCGAAGAATTGGCAAACAGCGAGTTCGGCCGATATGTGCCATGTGGATGGTGTCAAAGAAAGGCGGAAAGGCGTGTCTGTTGTGAAAGAAACCATAACTGGAAAACTTAATCCGTCCATTTTACGGCATTCATGTATGAAAGTCTTTGTGCGTGCGCGATTCTGTTCATGTGTGCACGTGTGTGTGTTTGGGTGTGCTCTTACAGCGTAGGGCAGGCCAATGTAGCTGTGGGAGTGGTGGGAGCTGCTACTGGAGATCTGGTGAGGGTAGCTGGACTTCTCCACAACCACAGGGCTGGCCTCCACTGATTCAGGTCTGAAACACAAACGACACAACGCTCAGACACAGAGCATACGTGTACATGGAGAGGAGAATGGATATGGACAAACTCATAAAACACACACACACACACACACACACTCACACACACACACTCTGATTCAAAGAGACAAGCAGTGAAGGAGCGACGCTTGACAAGAATGCGGTTAGACATTTAACTTAAGGGCATATGGTAGTAGGCTTCACAAGCACTTTGAGATTCTTGAATATAAAGTGCATTATAAATAAAATGTATTATTATTATTATTATTAGGCTGGATACAGTGGGTATCGAACCCAGAACATTTGGGCTTCGGTCGAAAATAAGCCGTCATGAATAATGGAAAATACCCAGTTTGCCCACAACACCATCACAGAATTCAAATTACGACTACTTGCTTTGTCTGAAGAGCAGCCAAGAAAAAGTATTCAAGCTCTAAACGTAACCTGAAACGATCAACTACCAGTTGATCAATGGCTCATTCAGTTCGGTGTAGACACAACAGCAGCCAACCCTCCCAGTGCCCTACCTGTTAACTCCTCCTGTTCACCCACATGACGGCCTTGTCAATCACACACAGGGTGCAACAGCACGAGAACAAGAAAGAATCAGGAATCAAACCAACCACTTTCAAATCTCAGCAGACACGCTCTTGAGATGATCAAAGGATCAACTTCATGGAAAGGAACCGTGGATTGTTTGGACGTGGCATGCAGTAGCCACGTCCTGGTTGTAGGGGAGAGCGTGCGGTATATGAGTGACCGCCGTGTCCATGAATGCATCCCTCTGCGCGTGGACAGCGCTTACCACCGGCAGACGGGGGTCAGGCAGAGCGTACACACAGCTAGCGGGGACCCGTCCCACCATCAGCTCACCGTAGCTGGACGGAGGAGCTCCAGCACGAGGCCCCGTGGACGGTCTTATCAGGAGCACCAGGCACACGGACACGCGGCCAGAGCACCGCTCGCCAGAACACAACTGCCTCTCTTCCCTCCTCTCCGCTGCCAAACAGCCAGCAGAGCGTTGAGCTGACAGAGTCACACCAAACAGGTATGTCTGCTTTGTAGTCGGGCAGAGGGAGAGCCTGTTCAACCGTCCTACAGAGTTCCACACTACCTACGGTGACCCGGGCTCACAGCGACCTGGTCAGGACGGCCCCTCCGTGCCTAACCATGCGCGCTTTACCTATCTGGTCGGTTGAAAGATTATACATTAAGGAGAGGCGGTTAATGATTAGCCACCAGGCATGGTTTACGGGGACTTTCGTACGATTGGTCACAGATACACATTTCTGAGTTCAGGCATTTGGAAACACCAGAGGATCACTCACGCATCGCTGGCTCTTGCCCAGACAGCAGTTTCAAGGGATGAACCCCCCCCCCCCTTCCCCGAGGACTTTCCAAACGAAACTATTCAAAAACATGCATGTGGCGCGCTACAGGGAAACGACGAGGCCAGTAGGAACGCAAACAAGGAAGTCACGGTACAGAAGACAATGGCACACTTCTCCAAAAAACCCCAGCCCTACCTTGTTCAACTCTCCTCACACACCTTCCTGCTGAGGGTACGGTTACGGTACCGTACGTGTGGCGGAGTCCAGCGGGCCCGGTGCTCTCGCTGCGTGCTCCGGGAGCACTGTGCAGTACTTCCTGTGTGCTCTGCCACTCAACCGCCTCGTCAAAGTGAAAACATAACTCGCAAACATGAGGCCTGGGGGCGGGCCAAGGCACTGGGTGTGTGGGTGTGTGTGTCTGTGCACGCAGAGACGGTAAGGGTGTGTGTGTGTATGTGTGTGTATTTGTGTGTGTGTGTGTATGAGTGTGTGTTTGTGCACGCCTGCGCAGGAAAGGTAGGCGTGAAGAGAGGCGTGTGTGTGTTTGCATGGAGAAGGTGTGTGTGAAGTATGTGGGATCACTAAACCAACTGCCACATAGACAACCAAAACAGACCGTGAGCCAACCAGGGCAGAGAAGTTCAGCCTTGGAGAAGCAGGAAAAGTTAGCCAGTGGAAATCCCACACAGGATTCAGACATGTGCTCGGGTCCCACTAAAGTAAAAGGATATAGGGCCATACGTATATATCCTTAATGTCAAAGTGATATATGGGCAGATGACACAAACCTCGAGGCGTAGGGTTGGGGTCTTTCTGAGTTGGCTTTGTTAAATGACTGGTCAGGTTTCGTGTTGAAACGGAGGGGAATTCACCATGTGTGAGTCGACGTATGCGCGTGTCACTGCGTGTGCGTCAGTGTGTTACAGCCGTTGTGATTCCCCACATCATGGCTGGTAAAAAGAAAAAAGAAAGAAAAGGGGGCCATAAACAACACCGCTGCAACGATCGTCAGTGGAATGGAAGTTTCAATTAAAACTGCAACAGCGAGCCCGGCCCCGTTCTAATCATAGCTCGCACGGCCCGTGAGCGGGCGTAAATATAGCCGCCGTGTGTGTGCGTGCGTTTCATTCAGAAGGCATGCGCCGCAGAGCGCCTCGTCACACCGCCGCCGAGGATTCAGGAGATCAACCAACGAGGCAACGCCTTCCCTCCCTAAGTGCCCCCACTAGCTACCATGGCAACCCCTCCGCTTTTTTTATTTTATTTTCTCCCCGTGCATGCTCATCGGGTTGTGGAGAGTACACAGTAACCAAGCCCCCACCATCCGGACCCTCCCCTCCGTGTGCACGGGCGCACATGCGCTCACGCACCGCCGGCCCTCAGAGGACGGGCTGATGCAGGCTGCGGGGTTCAGGGGCGCCCGGGGGGGGGGGGGGGGAATGGGGGAGGGAGAGACAAACAAGGAGCCCGCGCTGCCCACAGCAACGCCCCCTCGTCCGTCCACACAGCCTCCAGTGATCTAATCTCCGGGCCCCCCCCCGGCTCAGGGCGGCGGACCCCGGCCCAGCAGGTGGGACACGTCGCCGCTCATTAGCGGCTTTTAACGTCTCTGCAGAAGGCGCGCGGAGGGAAGGACACGGAGGAAGAGGAGAAGGCTAGAGCGGGAGGTAAGGGTGAAAAACGGGGGCTTAGCACCGGGGGGGGGGGGGGGGGGGGCTGGAGAAGGATGCATCAAGACCATTTAAGAAGCCTTATCTGCGTTAGGGCCACCCGTCACTCAGGCCAGTGGCCATGGCAACAAGCCCTGCGCACTGCGGAAGGAAAGGAGGGGCGTGAGGGGAAGGGAACCATGGCAACACAAGCTGTCGAAGCAACAGCTCTGATGAAGGCTGAAGGGGGAGACCCCTCCCCCCTCCTCCTCCTCTCTTGTCTTTCTTAAAGAGACAGGCACCCTGTCATAATCCCATGACGTATTTGCGCTATCCTTTTGTCAGGAGGAGGTCCCTGAGCTTCGCTAGCTGAGGGGAGAAGCCTCCGTGATATCCTTGAGGAACTATTATGTAGCCGTGAAGAGCGACGTCACAAGTTAACAACATTGTTTTACACAGACATAAGACCAACTGGAACCAGGCTACAGTAAATGGCAGCTGGGTTGGTTTACTGGCCATTGAGATTTGTATCAAGACACACAGGTAACATTAGATGTTCTGGTTCGATTTAGCAGCGGCAGCTTTGCTTGGGCGGTTAAAGTTAAAAGCTGTGCACTGAAATGTGCGCTCTGTGTACATATGCGGGTGTGATCAATAGTGGAGCCGTCCATTAGAACACAGTAGAGTTAAAGTGCCAGTGTTTGGGATGCATGGATTGACCTCAGATTCCCATCAACAGTTACCTTCTTTGAGTAAAGGACAAGAATCAATGTGCAGCAGCAAAGTCCAAACCACAGCGATGCCCCTTGCTCAAGGGGCATCGCTGTGTGGTGGTTGGGCCTCTGGGCCAAGAGGCCCACAGTCTGAATGACATGTATCAGAACTCACTGCCAGTTGCCTTGGATGAAAACGTTTTAGACAGTAGTCTAGGTTGGTTGAAATACTATTAAATAACGACCAATCCAGTCATTCCACACATGCATGGCCCGTTTGGGAGGGTGGGGAGGGATGATGACAAAGTAGGTGAGGGGGAATGAGAGATCATTGTGAAACGAGAAGAGCGGTTGGGAAGGGTTGGTGGGGGGGGGGGGGGGTTGTTGAATCACAATAGTGTTGAATCACATTCAACACTATTACATTTTTTGTGCACATGTCTGCCTTTCAGCACTATTTTGAATTGTATGATTAGCTTATTCACTATAACCATGTTACTGTAACTTTCCCTAACCCTTATAAGAAAATTATTTAAAAAAATTATAAGACCAAACATATCATTAATCAATCATAACCATAGTGAAACCATCTGCACTGAAACGGTAAAACGAAACAGACGATGTAATCCTTCCTCCAGCCCAGCTCCAAACTACAGAGAAGGACAGGCACTCTGCATGTGTGTGTCTGTATGCTTGTTCTTTAGCATGTACATATGCAGGCAGATGTCTGTGCTTGTGTATTCGTGTGTCTGTGTGTGTGTGTGTCTGTGTGTGTCTGTGTGTATATATGTGTGCGTGCATGTGCTACTCACTCAGAGCCTGCAGCCATGTACAGGTACGAGGTGTCTTTGCGTGTATGTTTTTGTGTGTGTGCGCTACTCACTCCGAGCCTGCAGCCATGTCCAGGTACGCGGTGTCTGCTTGGTCCACCCCCACTGGGATGCCTATGCTCATGACGTTCTCTGGTCAGTTCTTCTACTGCTGGGTCCAGAGCATGGGAGTCCAAAACACTGAGGCATGTCAGCCACAGCACTCATTGCAGACATCTAAGTGCATCCACAAGGCCTGCAGGGAGGACAAGACAAACAGTGTTATTTCTTACAATCCGTACCATTAGATAGTAAAATGGTAAATGGACTGCATTTATAGAGGGCTTTTCTAACCAGTGGCCACTCAAAGCGCTGCACAATATTGCCCAACATTCATCCATTCAGGCACACATTCGCACACCGACGGCGGTGTCAACCATGCAAGGCGACAGCAAGCTCCTCGGTTACCAGCCAACCCCCCTACCTCATGAGCAACCTGCCAATCTTTTGTGCCACATTGGTTGATATCAACAAATAAAATCTAGCCAAAGCCCAGCACAGCAGCTCCACCGTCTCCCTGTGGGCATCAACTGGGATAAAACCTTCTAAACAGTTACTCATGGGGAGTATTATTCATCAGGTAAATGTCTAGATTACATCAGATCTGAAGCTCCAGCTCCAGGAGTCTTGTTGTTTGACGGAAGATGGACAGAACCCAGCTGCCTGTTTGTATGAAGGGTGAACTGCGCCAAAGCGACCCCTAACACGCTCTACAGACAATGCAGGATGCTGCAGAGTCCCTGTGCGGCCACTAGGGGGTATGAGCGCCACAGACTCCGAGGAGGAAGAAAGGGGAGAAATGTAACAAGCCATATTCCGGTTTTACCCCACCTTAAAGTGACAATGGGCTTTTCAGGAAGAAGAAACAAAAACACAGGCGACCGTGAAATTTGACCCCTTGTGGGTCTCTGACGTCAAGAGAGCACCTCCTAAATAAACTTTTCAAAGTGGGGTCTGTAGCAGCCGTGTCTGTGCCTCCCTAGCCATGCAGATGGAGAGGGACGACAGACACATTATGTTGTCAATAATTAACTGCATCAAGTGTCATTCGTCAATAGCTGAGTCCTCTAAACTATGTCGAGGGAACGCGGAACGAGAAGACTGGTTTATTGAACTGCCAAAAGAAAATTTAAAGTGGAAACCAGCCACATAAGGAGGATCAGACGGATTAAATGGTTCAGATGATGGTACGGTGAATTAAATATACGTCTAAGATGTGTAATGAGAGGAAACAATAATTCGGTTTAATGATCAATCGGTCAGAATACAGGTGGCTAAATATTGTATGCACTCTGCTGGACAAATTTCCGGTAAACTTCCAGGAACTCCAACCACACTTCTGATGCTCTCAGGGAGAGAGGCTAGTTTAAGTCAAACCATAAGCTTTACATATACGCTCTGCTGCAGAGCTTAGTAGGCAGCCTGTGTGTCTGGCCCTGAAACACACAGAGCTCCGTAGATAAGCAGGATTACTGATAGACACCGACGCCGAGAAGGAATACAAGCTGGAGGTCACATCTTACCCTGGACGGCCCCCAGGATCAAAAACATAGACCTGGACTAGGATCTGGGAGGTGGGTCGAGTTGAGTGGGGTCTATGGACCCACGACCTCCAGGGCAAACCAACAAACAATGGGCTTTTTTGTCGGTCATGCCGTGACACTTATGTTGACGTGAGTCGTGATACAGAAACAATGTGCATCAGAGGGACAGCACCTTGGCTACAGGAGGAAACCGGAGACAGGAGGAAAAACGAATGATTATTTAGCTGTAATAATTATTCTTACTTCAATTATACTGTTTGAATGACCAATCATTTCTCAGGTCCTCTCAGGTCCCCTCAGGCGAAAGTTAAGTAGTACAACAGCTTAGGACACGAGACGCCATACATAAGGTTCTGTTGTCGTCTGAAAGTAAAGCTACCTCGATATGCACTTTGAAACTACCCTACAATCAGGCCCAGATCTTCAACATTATACCGTTCTGTTGACTGGTAGTTCCGGTGCTGGTCTACAGCCTGTCTCAGAGACCGCGAGGCTCATCAACCTGTACCACGGACCTGCTCAGACGCTACCCCAGCATGTTTTGCAACATGTCGGGCCTCCAGAGGACGAAGCCAGATTCATTCTCCAGACAGCAGGGTGAACCCGATTGGCTGAGCCCTCCGGCTAGCAGAGTTCCCCTGATTGGCAAGCCCTAGACAACAGTTGCCAGCCCCAGGCCTCATTAACAGGCACTGCAGCCCTTGGGGTGCCACCGAGGTGAGGCTAAGCTACTGCTAACGTTCTACTTTGAGCACCTATTCAATCACAGATTCTCTTTAAATGTGAACAAGCCGACAGCTTGAATTCAGTACCCCTACATATTTCCACATGTTTTACATTGCAGGATGTTTTGATAACTCATCCATAGGGTCGAATCACAAGCAGTGAAACTTCCACCTAGTGTGGAAACAACATTGTTGGCCAGGACACCAGCACTTGCTCCTTAAACCAGCAGGGGGCTGTTATCCAAACCATGTAAAGACGCATTCCCTTATTGTGCATCAGAGGCCCCTCTGTTTTAGTGGTCTTTAACCACATCCCTTCAGAAGCAGTATGTACGCCTCCCCTCAAAAACAACCTGTCTTAGGATGAACCAGGGAATCACTGGAGAGGAATGCTTTGACAAACCAGCAACACACCGACACACAGCCCCCCAGGCCCCATCCCTACAAACCTTCCCAAAGGAACACACACACGCACACGCACGCACGCACACGCGCGAAAAGAAAACAAGTCAGGCACAAGCAGCATTCCTGACTAAATCCGAGATGCATTGTGACAGCCTCTCCTGGAACCCTCCCACTTCCTCTAGCAGGGCTGTCCGTCATATCGGGGGCAAAGCTGCCAAAAAAAAAAGGAAAAAGGGGAGGGAGGGCAAGAGGGAGAGGGAGGGAGCTTCCCCCCTTTCCTGCGCCGAGCCACCCCACCCAACCGGATTTCTCTCCCTCCGCTCCGCGCACTTCCTAAATAAACCAAGGAGAGCTGGGCGGCCGGGTTAAGCCCACGCCAGCGACCGGAGGAGGAGATACGGAAGGGTTAGGGCCGCGCCACCGACCAGAGGAGGAGGAGATACTGAAGGGTTAGGGCCGCCCCACCGACCAGAGGAGGAGGAGATACTGAAGGGTTAGGGCCGCGCCACCGACCAGAGGAGGAGGAGATACTGAAGGCAGCAGCTGTGGCCCTCTCCTCCACCCACCACGACTACACCACAGCCCATGACGAGCCCAAACAGAGGGGGATAGACGTGAAGGGGAGGGCGGTCAGGAGAGGAGGAGAAAGGAAAGGGGCAGGCGTCTATCCGAGGCGCAGTGGAAGGAATGCTGTGGCGCTCTTCCTCCCCGCTTCAGACCCTCACTCTCTACCCCCAGAATCCCTCCTTGCCCCCCCCCCCCCCCCTATCACCACTCCCCAGTGAACAGATTTACTCTCTACAAGCTTTTAGAAACCTCTCAGACGCCCCTGCGTTGGAGGGGGTCGGTCTGACAGTGAGACTAGGCAGGCTGATCACAGGCTGGACTCTGGGTGGCAGAGTGGAGCTCACATCGCTGCCTACTCTCTCGCCCTCCGCTCTGCGTCTCTCGCTCTGCCTCCCTCTCACCTCCCCCCTCGCCGAGCGGCAAGAGGGGAAACACAGTCACGTCATTGTGTCGGGGAGAAACTCTTGCGTTTGTGAGACACAACCGCACTGATGAAGTCGCCGAGGGGAAAATCCACACGGTAATCGGGACGTGCGCCACACAGACGCGCCATATGTCCTACGCGAGACCGCTCGCCCTCTCTCGCCCTCTCTCGCCGTGTTCACACTGCTAGCTGCTATGTGGCGGCAGCAGCGTTTGATTTGTGTTTCTGCCGCCAGCTCTCAGCAGTTTGGATTGTATTCTTCCATGAGGACAGCGACCCCCAGCCCTTCCTCCCATACCCCGGCTCCCCTCAGCCTCACGGAGGGATGACTCCGGCCTCTACACACACACACACACACACACACAGACACACACCTCGTGTTCCACAGCGCCCCTACACATGTGCTCCATGCATGGTAGACCCTGGTGGCCATGTGGGTCACCCCCCCACCCCCCCTCCTCTTCCCTTCACAACTCAGACCCAGAGACGCATCAGAACACAGGGGGAGGAAGATGGCGTTGTCGGTGTGTGTGTGTGTGTGTGTGTGTGTGTGTGTGTGTGTGTGTGTGTGTGTGTGTGTGTGTGTGTGTGTGTGTGTGTGTGTGTGTGTGTCATTTCCCAAGTAACAGAGGTGGCTCAAAAGCAAACAGGGCACTTGACAGGGCCTGGCGTGTTGGCAGGGCCAGGAGACGGGCCAGCAGGGCAGGGGAGTACAGAGCCAGGGCTATCTGAAGACGGGGTGGACCCTGCTGTTGTGTGGTGGGTTCAGGGCTCCGCTCCGCCGACAACCACAGCCCGGAGACAATGGTGGCCTGGGGCCAGCGGCACCAGCCATCTGACACATCCATGAGAAGGGAGACGCAGCCTAGCTGCTGCTGCTGCTGCACCACAGTACGGGGGAGGAGCAGGGTCCGTGTCCCAGCGCTGAGGTTAAGGAGGGAGAGACGGAGATAACGTCCAAGAGAGCCAAAAAGAAACCGTCTCCGTCCGTCCGTCTCCCTGCCCCTTCTTGGACCCGAGCAACATCAAGTTTTACCACAAACAAGGCCCAACAGAATGTAAACTGTGTTTTGCGAACGTAATATATCCACCAAAAATAAGAAGAGCCATGTGTGCACGTCCAAGTGAAACTACCGTTACAGAACCGAGACGACCCTACCCAACACAGAGGTTTATGTTGGCTAGCCATTTGTTTTTCCAATGCATGTTTATTAATCCGTTATACACACATTATTATCGCGGCCATTTATGTTAACCTGATACAAGGGATCACTTCTTGTCTTCCCCACTAAGCATCGGTGCATCAAAAGCTTCCAGGCGTTGTGATGTTGACTCTGACGGCCCCCCCGACAACCAGGGAATGACAGACAGCAACACACAACGGTAGCATCTAAAGAATGCATTATGCCCCGTTTGGCCAAGTTAAACTTCTCTCTGTGTCTGTGTGTGTGTGTGTGTGTGTGTCTGTGTAACAGATGAGGGGGTCAGCTATAATGGTCAGTGATGGGGGCCAAACAATGGGAGCCACTCACGGCCATCACCCAGGTATGACAGGAGCCCTCCTCAGCCCGGTCTGCTGCCCTCCACCCCGAGCATACCTCGCCTGTCTCACTCTCACTGGTGTGTAGTACAGCCACGGCAGAGCTGGTAGAAATGGCACAGCAACAGGAAGAAGAGCAACAGCCAAGGTTATGGCTGCCGTCTCAGGCCAAAGGCTGTCGGGAAGGGAGCCAGACTCAACCAGCTCCCCTCAGCTCGAGTTTAGGACCAGGTGAACACCAGGCAAATAAGGCTCCCGTAAATAAGGTAATCCGTTAGCAGCTAGCCGCTACGATAACAGGTCTCCTGACTGCTGCCAGCCGCACCCTGCCTGGTTACCACGTGATCAACAGAGGGCCCCATACTGGGGGAAGCTATGCCTACTGGTCCCTGGGGGGGGGGGGGGGGGCAGGCTCAAAACAGACTGGGTCCAGGGGCAGTGAAGAGCGCTTTGGCCGGACCTGAGGCACCTGTGGGTCTGAGCTCCACGCCGGCCCTCCAGATGGGGGACGGGACGGGGGGGGACAGAAGGGAGAGCCATTTAGCTCAGTAGGAGGTCTCATGTTATGATTCCCCAGACAGACGCTTTAGCGAGCAAACATCTGCGTGTGACAGAAACACACGGAAATTGGTGCCACAAGGCGCGAGCATCAATCAGCTGCTTGGATAATAATAATATGCAAGTTCTTCACAGAACAGCTGTAATGTTCGAAAACAAAATGCACAATCCCTTGTCAACTTTAAATCCGAAAGCTCAATTCGTACATGTTTAGCGTCCGTCTCCGTTGACTCACTAATCTAAAAACCTTCTTTAAAAAAAAAAATAGTGAAATAACGCGAGGAAAGGAAAAAGACATGCTTGGAAAGAGCCACAAAGAACTGTTGGCGCAGCCAAGAGAGAGAGAAAGAATTTGGACGATGGAGGCCAATGTGCTAGCCTACAGCTTAAGAGGACAGGGCTGTGTTGTGTCATTGCAAAGAGAGCCTGCTCACAAACACAACTTTTTTTCTCCTTTCTACATTATAGTCACTTTCACACGGTGTTGCAGCTAATGACAAACCAAGACAATTCGACCACAAGACTCAACCTGTGTGATCGAGTCTGAATCTAATAGTTCGATATACAATATTTCCTCCTTCATGTTACAGGAGGACAACACAACAACTTCATGTCTGCGCGCACACACACTCTGAAGACCATTTAATGACAGACTGATGCACGTTTCAGAGATGTTCAGTGAATGACACTGTAGGGGTTAGTGATCTATTTGAACACCGGCCAGTGTTTTAAGTTCATTTGTTTGTTATTGCTCTATGGCTAATGTTTAAGGGATCAGATAAAATGTCGGTTCCACTAATTACGATTTGTATTGTACATATCCCGATGCGGCCAGAGACGGTGGCAGCCTCGTCGACATATACATTAAAACAAGTGGATATGTATAAAGCAGAAACGAACAATGTCAATCCTACTCACAGCGAGTCACCACACACACACACACACACAGAGACACACACAGAGACACACACAGAGACACACACACACACACACACGGTATATGACGTGACGCACGTTGAAGCGCTAGTAGGTTATCGCCTCTAATAAAAGCGGCTATTTACGGTAGCTTTATTGCTTCGATCAAACAGTACTCGGGGACCGACGCAGACGGGTTCGCCGTGGTGTTGTTGTTCTCCAGTCTAACGCGCAGTGTGTAGTTACTTCCCGGTAAGTACGTCGGCGCTGCAGTCCAGTGGAGCAGCAGGGGTGTGGAGCCCAGTGTTCCCACAACACCCATCAGGTCGCCATCTTCACAGCGCCTCTCAGAGGACGGCCAAACCACACGTTTAGCCGAGGAGACGCATCGCTACACCGGGAGAACCCCCCAAAACAGTGGCCTCTTTCAAAAATACTTCCTCCTGAGGTGTATCGCTGTGTCTCTGTGCACGCTGTCCTGCACGTCTTTCGAAAACGCATCGACAGAATCGAAGCTAACATGCTAACAATGATGGTGAGCAATGGCTTCTCTGGAGACGGGCGCATGCTGAGCTACAACGTTGTCCCTCGGTGTGGATGAGCCACGGAGGGATGGTACACAGCGCGCTACAAACGTATAACGGTGTGGAGAGAATTCTTAACAGACGCGTAATCACGGATGTGGTCCGGTGTTATGCGTGGTTAGATCGGTCGCTAGGTAGCGGCTAGCAGAGCGCCTTGTGGTCTCTTATTGTAGCTGATAGGATACGAGAGAGAGAGAGAGGACTGGAGTGGATTACTGGTCCCCTCAGACAGGAGCAAAGCAACATGACGGAAGGGAGGTCAATACTGCCCAAAAAAACAATCCCAAGTTATTTTTTACTTCACGTCCATGGCGAACTTGGCAAATTACGGACTTATCACCGCCAAACGGTCCAGTCGGTAACCGTCGGGTCCAGGCTCCTTTTTTTAAACTGAAGTCGGGTTTTGCAGGATTGCTTTACCTAAGTCCACCATCCCCTCCCCCACGTATGCAGCATTTGAGGCACAAATGTGAATCTAAATTAACTAATCGCGTAAGGCCATTTCCTCCGTGTGGGAGACGTATGCCATGGCGATAGGTGGTGATATCTCCCCTGGCTTTAGAGAAGTCGCTTCATTTCGAGAAGATCTAGGAAAGCTACTTAGCTCCTGTAGTTTGCTGTCGCCATTTCCTAAAGATGACATTAGTTTGATTCACTCCAGTTCAGGGGTTTTTGGACGCACATCGAAGGGTTGTTTTTAACCTTTCGAGAATGATGCTTTTTAGGTGTAGTGGTCCAACACGGACGCATATACTGAGATACGGACTACAGTTAAACTTACATTGGTTACATACACTACTGCAGATCGTACACAACCCGAAGGGGGTCGTGCTCTGACTTCCAGCTCGTACATGACCGTAAAACAACTTAGGAGAGGCGCTTGTGCAGGATTGGCTAAGAATAAAGCGGGGAGATAACTGACTTTGACCTTTTATACACACACAACACGTCTACACACACACACACACACACGTCTACACACACACAACACGTCTACACACAGACACACACATAGATCTACACACAAACACACACACTCTTATCTACATTGAAAGCTTGTAATAATTCGCAGTAGGACGGATACTTGGCTGACTGAGTATGTGACGTCTCCAGTATTGTCATCCTGAAGCCCAACTCAGTGCGAAGCTAGTTAGCATTATGGAGCTAGTCTGTTTCCAGGCTGGACAGCGATCCACGTCAAAACATCCCAGGTTGGTTCCCAAAACGAGCTGCTGCAGAGTCTTGTTTATCTGTAATAGTGCCCATCAACCCCGTAAACACACGAATGGTGAGGATGATGCGCTCCACAGACAGCTAGCATGCTAGCCGAGCTGTAACAACAGCACGACGTGCCTAGCTTAGTAACAAAGCAACTCTGATAGCCTGCAACAGTACTCCACAACATACTCAGACCCACACACAACGGAGCTCTACTTACCGCTAATGTCCACTATAGAAAAGTTGAATAAAAAAACTGGGGGCCGTGGGAGAGAAGCCCGTCACTGTCCACCCAGCCTCCAGAACCAAAACAAGACTGCTGCTCAACACACTGCGACCCTCAGCCCGGCTATCTAACGGGGGTCTGGGGCGCCTTCCCGCTGCTCTCCTCCCGTCACACGCCTCTGGGTCCGTGGGGGGGACTGCGGGTCCAAACGGTTGACTCGCGGGTCAGTTCCGAACCGTTAAAAACTGCCCTACCTACCTAGCGACTGTAGGAAACCAGATCCTCTGTAGCCTGCTCTCTCTGTGCAAAAATGGCGGCCTGGCAGGACTGGTGGAGACCCCGCCTCCTCCTCCTCCTCCGCGCGACCCCCCTCCCCGCCGCTCACCTCTGGCCCCGCCTCTACGTCCTGCGGGGTTGCAAGGCCAACTTTACAGGGGCTTTTTGGAATCATGCGCGTCCACGCGAATATCATCATATATTTATTTCGATAATGCATCATTGCCCTCTGTGTAAATACAGGATACACCAGACAGTTTTGTTGAATAACGTTATATATGTGTATATTCATGCATACACATATATATTTATTTATTTATATACACACATATCTATTTATATGCATATCAATGAATAGTGCTATATAGTCCATGGTTTTTGATGCGCGTCATCGTGAATGTCATCACAGCCATTTACCCGAATAACGCATTCCTTCCCTCTGTGAATATACAGTAAAAATCACACAATTTTGCTATAACAACTTTATTACAGTAGGCTACCAAACCCTATTACCCGTTGTTCAGATAACTTCTCCATGAATAATGCATGTAGAGTCGAGGAGGCTAGAGTGTGGGCTGTAAGTTTGAGAATATGTTAGTGATGTGAAAGTAACCGCTGGGTTCGGATGCCTAATGTGTT
Organism: Gadus chalcogrammus; assembly: GCF_026213295.1. Lineage (NCBI taxonomy): Eukaryota > Metazoa > Chordata > Actinopteri > Gadiformes > Gadidae > Gadus > Gadus chalcogrammus. The sequence goes on from NC_079430.1 coordinate 12,911,948, forward strand.
GGTACCGCCCATTCTGTATGTCTCCTCAAAGTGGAAAACCCCACCATCTCTCCTCCATGTAAAAATGTCCTAATTATAATCATTTCATTGAAAGTATAACGGTAGTATAATTTTGCCCTATTGAAATTTTAACCTTGTAGAAATATACATTTTTGCTCACCACACATTCCTGTTAATTTCTCCCTTCATTACCGAAAAGATTAGATCAATATAAATAGTTGTAGGTCGTTTAGTTGAAGTACATTATTTTATGAAGCGAACACTGCCTTGTGTAAAGGAGCCTCTGAGTCGGCTTCCAGACGGTAGGAGGAGCGGGCTGTTATATAACCCTTACACAAGAGCAGCATTCTCCTGTCTGAACCCAGCCTGTTTGAAGATAAGGTGGACCGTATCGAATCAAAGAAATAAAGATAGGAGAACACACAAACGGTTTCCTTGTAAACAGCTATTTTCCTTTTTTTAATAGAAACAACAACAAAAACCTGTTTGGGGTTTAATAGTATTATACCAGAACATGAGGACAATAACAAACCTAAGTGTTGTGTGCGGGTAGATGTTCGTCCATTGTGTTTCAGTGTGACTTTGTTCGCCTTTCCTTGCATTCAACGATACTCTATGAGATAATTCGCCCGTCTTTCTCATCGACCCTCCCCCACTGCGAACACCGCAGCCCCTCGCGCACGCGCACACCGGACGTCGGGAGGCTCGCTCTTCCGGTTCGTCGTTCTGTTTTAACCAATTTAGACGGCGTGTGTAGATATGCAGGCGAACCCTTGTTACTCAACAACGTCGATCTCAAACGTTACGGAGTTCCGACGGTGCATCGAGACATATCGAGACATTTCAGGCCATTTAAGGCCCCTTTCCCCCCCAAAAAAAGGATTGGCGACGATCGGTTTTACACATTTCACTCTAACTTCTGTTGCCTAGTAGCGGTTTTGGCTGAAGGTCACTCGAGTGGTCAGGTTGGTTAAAAGAGGAGGATAAACAGCGGGACCTGAATCTCGTCGAGTGGCTAGGTAGAAGCGCACCGAGCGGGTGATTGTTTCAGAGCTGGTGCCCTGAGATGACATCATTGGGCTTATTTGGAGGCGGGAACTGAGCTGCGAGGGGAGAGGGGCGCGACCGGAGATCCGCTGGCTCAGACGCCATTAGGCAGCCACGTAGCACAGAAGCAAACCGTTATTCTGCTAAAGACTGCTAAAGACTTTTGTCGGGCAGTTAGGCATCGAACCAGGAAGTCATGGTCGTGGATTTAAATCTTTATTTATTGGAAATGGAAGTGAGTGGTTGTTTTTCGACGTGTTTTAATGTTGCGCACTCAAAATAAGATGGCGCCCAAGTAGGGAGTTCTGTTCTCGCGCCACCGCGCATCTTTTGGCAGCAGGGGCGCGCATTGCGCGCAGTCCCGACAAAGGGAATGTTTTCATAAAGTACTGTTTTGCTGAAGGGACCAAAACCTCCATAAACTATGCAGATATACATATTATGTGTTTCATACGAGATCATTCTTTATATGCATACAGGACTCATGGCGCTTCTTGATGATTCTAAAGCAATACATCCATTCAGGCCAAAAATCTCCCCGGGACTTATCAGATGTTATCGTCCTAAAAATACGTCACCTGAGCGCATTCAATGTCGCGATGCTTTGTGTCCTGAACGTGAAGCGGCTCTGGCCCCACCTGGTGGCCGCGGCGGCTCTCACTGTCATAGCCTGGTGCTAATCCACAATTACACTGCGTTCAGATAAGATCCAAAGCGTGAAATTGTTACTTTATTGTCCTTTAATTGTTTCATCTTCAGAAAAGAACATCATGTTGATATCGGGTTTCACAATGCTAACACATTTTTGAGATAGATCCTTTTATTACGTACATTTTTTTCAGACAAATCAAAAACAGTTATTCCAGCTCAGTTATTCTTGTTCAAACGTTCCCCATTCTGGGCTTTTAATTTTATTCAGATTATTTAATTATTTTAACCATGAGTAATAGAGTGACTGTAATATAATAAAGAAGATTCAATATAAATTGACATATATTCGTCACATATTTCATCCAGGAACCCACAGCCAATCAGCGTTAGAGTAGGACTGTCCAATCACAGTCGGCGTTACTCAGCTCCAGCCCTCCAACTGCAGTGGACGATGTTAGTGAGTGGGGTCGTCTGTTGACAAGGGAAGGTGACATTAGGAGTTCATTTTACCAAACCATTCTAAACGGGTTTCGTTTAGGTTAGAACATGTCTTCTCTTGGCAGCGCTTTGCGGCTCCTCCGGGCGGGGGCTAGCGCTCTGAGAAGTGGCCCTCAGAAGACCTTCTACCGGAGGTGAGGACCGGAGCCAGGGCCTAAGACCGCACACTGAGTGGAGCTCCGAACCAAAAGATATATTAGGATTGGCCACTGTACACTCGAGGGGAACCCAGATGACATTAACTGTTTGTTTCACTTTACTGGTCTTGTGGATCTTGTGTTACGATATTAACGGTGTTTGTTTTATTCTAGGGCCGGCGGGGGCCCCCACATAGTGCCGCAGTACCGGCAGTACCCCCAGGTCACTAAGAACCAGAAGCTCCAGGCTGAGATTCTGAGCAGTACGATGTGGTTCTGGATGCTCTGGCACTTCTGGCACAGCTCAGACGACGTTCTGGTGAGCAGGACACCTCTTCCTGGTTCTGTAGAACTACTAGTACCTGGGGTTTTACATCGGGCTGATGGTCATCATCTTTACCCTGTTCTGTAGAACAAGTAGTGCTATAGCAGATAAGCCATACAGTACCGGGTGTAAATTTAGTAGTAGTACACAGTATTGTAAATGCATTGATGTGAATGTATTAAAATCCAGTGGCTGTGTTCTCCTATCATAGGTAGGCGTGCGTTCAGGACAGCAGCCAGTCACAGCTGAAGGGTTCTGGGTTTAAACCCCATTGTCCTGTCAAATAGGTGTTATTAAGTTAGCCCAATGCCTACCTGCCTCTCAATCTGTGACATCACTGACCTCTGACCTTGTCCTCCAGGGTCACTTTGCGTGGCCGGACGCGTCCCAGTGGACTGACGAGGAGCTTGGCATCCCAGCAGACGATGAGGAATAGTTCTGAGAGATGGCACTCCGACAGGTTGGGAAACACAGAAAACCAGCGGTCCCTTGTGGCTGCACTCGCATGTTGGTTCTCAAATGATTCATTGCCTTAACCATTGAAGAGCTTATTGTAACCTTACCTCATGCATCAAATAATGTGTGAAGTTCCCCCCACAATACAAAAGGATAAGAAGTAATCCAACCATAAAGTAGTTTCTAATAAAACATCTACGAGGGGTTCGGTGTTGGAGGGATATTTCTGAAGTGGATGACATTGCGTTGGATTGACGTGGAGGTTGAGGGAGAGGGTCAAAGAGGGCACCGTGGTTACGGATGCAAGGCGATGCCTTCAGCTATTCCCCTTGTTGGCTGGTGGGTCGTGTAGTGACAAAGGGTGGGACAGTGGTGCGCTTGTATTCTAGGGACGTTGGCCTGGTCCATTGTCTGGCTATGCTACTTGTTACGTTGTTAACATTTTGTTGGTTCTTGGTAGGCCTGTACTAGCCGTAATAAACATTAGCATAACAAAACGGACATTACTGCTCCAGCTGCACTCATAGTAGTTTGGCTATCAAGGGCTAGAATGACTTAATAACATTTTAATTACCAGAGTTGAAAGGTTATAGAAACCCGCCCATTTCAGTAGTAAATACTCCCACCATAGTGTTTTCTATAAAAGTTTCATGTTTGATCCTTTGTTCTTTCTCCAGATCCCAGGGTTCGTCTGTCCAGCTAGATGTCATCCAGACAGACGAAAGCTTTGTTGTACATAATAAAGATTCCTCATGTATTCTCACCATGTTGTCCTGGCTTCTACTTATAGGACTCTAAGAAGCGGAATTCACGGTTAACTGAAGGCACCTTCACAGAACATGGCCAAATTATTTCCAAAATTTATTTACAGGCATTTTGTTTGAAATGCAGAAACAAATTCAACGCTTTACGTATCAGTGTCACAGTTAGCCAGTGTTTTTTTATACTTCAAAAAAATCATAAATCATGAAAACAATTGCAAGAATTAGCACAGATCACAAAGGACACTAGATCTGTTTAAAACCCAACAGCGACCAAGTCCTGAACATTAATTACCTTAAAAAAGACCCTGCCTGCGGGCTAGCTCTTGCCATTTAAATAAGTTGACATGCATTTTACGTGTAGTGTAAAGTCGAGACAAGGACTGAGAAGATACGATTTGATTTCATTCTTCACTATACATGATTTAACCTTCATCTCGAGCAAAGCACCAGGCGGGTCACAGGTCACGTGCGTGGAGCCAAACTGACCAGGCGGTTCACCAGGTCAAATGCGTGGAGCCCACCTGAGCAGAGCGGTTCAGGTCTGAGGGGGAACTTGTGGTCTTTAAGCTACTAATGAAGATGTGGTCTTCAACGTTCGTATCTCATCTTGTCTTTACGCCAAAAGGGTTTTTAAAAAACGACCAGTACTTCAAATCAGGTGACGCGATTCTAAAGTTCGAAACCGTAAATGCAAAGCACAGCGAGTCAACTTTCACAAAATATTTCATTAAAAAAGTAACCAAAAAAAAAAGCGGGACTTTGCAGGGTGTTTACAGGGGAGAGGGACTGGTCTGCATCATGACGTGGCTGCTGGTTGTGTTCTTGGCACCATTCCCTGAGAGTGTCGAACTGCGCATCTCCAGCAACAAAATACACACACACACACACACGTCAACCACATGCACCACCGGAATCACTGAGAAATTAAATACTAATCGTACATCCCACTCGGGTTTCTTTCGCTGACAGCTTTGGACTGACCAAGGTTGCTCAGAGCTCACTTTTTGTGGAAAGAAAGAGTGGTACCTGTTCGGCATAATATAAATATTAAGAATTGAGGCCACCGACACTGGAACCGGTAACAGGGATGAGCGGAGAATACTTTTTATAAAAATAATATTCAGAGCCATAATCAAACATCTCAACAATTAAAGAAAATTAGCTTTTTTTCCATGAATTATCAATAAAATGCCTTAACATAGTTATGACCTCCACCTGGCCCTAAGTTTATCTGCTAATTGGTCACTTAAAATCGATGTACTGGAATCGGGATGATATGTAAAATGTGTAAACTAAAGTATCCGTGCATCCCTAGAAAACATTAAATAAAAAGGAAGCTGAACTCTGAGCTAGTGCACAACGTAAACATTTTGTAGACTCACAAAGCCAACAAGTCTAGCTGCAAAGGGGACAGGAACCCACATCACGAGGAGCCACAAGGACCCACTAGGGAGAAACTAGCCAGGGGTCAAGTCAAGGAACCAAGGATAGATGTCAAGGTGACGACTCGGTAGGAAAGACGCTACGTGGCTGTGACTGAAGGTAAAAACAAAACCACATTTACAATAATTATGCGTAGGCCTAGATACCAAAACATAAACAGAACCCTTTAAAACCCGCAGAATACCCCGTGGCTGACGGCTCAGAATAGAATAAAATCTCTTAAAATTAATAAATACATCATTCAGAATCAATAAAAAAATAACATTAAGAAAACCCCACATTACAGATAAAACCAAAAAGTAATAAATTAACCCGAACAGCATGCAAGTTGTTCAGCCAAATGCCAACATTTCAAGAGACTCTTTAAATGTTCCTACTCTAATTTCACTAGAGGCAGTGCTTTCAGCCCGTGAACTACATTACCCATAGTCCACCAGGGGGGAGGATCCACACCAGGGGGGAGGTTCCACACAGCTCTGTACTAAGGGTCACCTGATTGATCCATTTGGGGACACTCTAGTGTAAATCACTCATATGGACCATGGATAATATCTGAAGTAGGGCCCGACCGATATTGATTTTTGAGTGCCGATGCCAATTATTTTCAGAGAAAAATTACGATTACGATTTAATCGGCCGATTAAAAACGAAACAAAAAAAAGCCTATAAAACGTAGTTTTTGATACCTTAAATATACTTTAAACACTTTTGACGAATATATGAATTGAATGCAGAACCTTTGAGTGTTTTAGAATACATTTACAGTCAAAAATGAGTGTAATGTAAAATGTAAAATAAATAACTCCCAATGTGCTGCGCTCGTGAGCAGTGACTAACACGTGCGTGCTGAGCAGTATGGTCTCACCGTTTAGTCTACAGTATAACAAATGAACATGGCCTGGGACCTAAAGAAAAACAGGCACAACATGCTCAAACAACGTCTTGTGTACATTGGTGAGGTGAGCGAGCAGCTGCCTGAGCGAGCGTGCTTTCATGTTGTACGGTAAAATTCAATCTCCTCTTTTTTACTCCAGCTAAAGTTGTTAGTTAGCAAGGCGAGTAGGAGCGCAATCTGCAGGATACTAAGCGCAATAACATTTAAAAAAAAAAATAATAATAATAATAAAAAAATAAATAATAATAATCGGTTGTAATCGGCGTCTTTTTGGCAGATGTTGATTTTTTTTAAAAAGGCTATAATCGGCCGATTAAATCGGCAGGCCGATGAATCGGTCGGGCCCTAATCTGAAGGGGCTTGAAAGATATGCCTCTCTGTTCTCCCCATCAAAGTCTTTATTGCTGGTGTAATTGAGATAAAGGGATCTTGATTGGAGGAGGAGCAGGAGGAGAGGTAAGAGGGGGAGCAAAACAAAAAGTACTAAACAATGAGCACCATCTTAAGATTTCGCTTCATCTCCGTCCTCAGCACCCTGGGTCAGCAGGGGTGGGGGCACAGAGGGACCCCAACCCCCCCGAAAGAGGAACCCCCCCCCCCACCCCCCGCTATCGGCCGTCTCCCGTGGCAACAGCCGGTCCTCCATTCTCCTCCCAGCTTTGTGGATTTTTATTTTTTGCGTTTTTCTAATTTTGTGCAAAGAGTGAAGCCGTGCGATGCGGAACGCGTGAGTCCAATACCCTGTCTCCTAGGCGTGCACGTGAGCGTGCACAGGGGAGGTGCACATCTTTGCCAGGCTGTTTGATTTATTATTTTTTTTGCCTTTCTTTGCGTTTCTTTAAGATTTTGCTTCCACTGCACGACGTACGACTCCGGGTTACCAAAACGCACAAACCGAGACCCCGGGCCCGTCTGCTTGGGAGCCACACTCTCCCGCTCATTCACACCGTCAACACCCTCACACACGCTGGGCCGGGCCCCGGGGCCCGGGCCCCCCGGCGCTACACAAAGACGCGGCTGTGCCGGCTGATCTTCAGGATCTTGCTGAGGCGCTGCTTGGCCGTCGCCATGCCCTTCTTCGGCCGCTTGCCTGCAAGGAAACACAACATGAATATAGAGATGGTTCATTCATACTCGCATCACACCGACGGCAGGCGTCACACAGCGCCTCCTCTCAAAGGGACTTCAGGGAGCCTGTTAAGGAGCGGGGGGGCATGCTGCTCCAGGTCTCAGGTGAGGAGGGGATGGAACCCAACACCGTACGACCCACAGTGCACGGCCGACGCGAGCAATACTGCCGAGTAAGGATCAAAGTATGAAGGGGGTGGTCCGAACCTTTGGTGGCCTGGTTGCTGATGGGCGGGGGGTTGGGGGCGGGCCTCTTGGAGGGGTGCAGCGGGGGGGACATGGAGGGGTCACAGTACTGGTAGGTGTCCGTCTCCGGACCTCGGTGGTCCCAGGCCTCGCTGCTGCTGTTCCCCTGGCTGTCCATGGGGCTCTTCGCGTCGCCGTGGAGACGAGGGTGGAGGTGCGGCGGCCCCCCCGCCGGCGTCGGCATGGGGGGGCCCTCGGGCCCGGACCACCAGGGCTCCGGGGGCCCATGGCCCTCCTTCTGGGGGTCCGAGGGGCACAGGAGGCCGGCCATGGACAGCATGCCCTGGATGGCCTCTGCTGTGCTGGGTGAGGTAGGACGTTCTCTGAGGACACACACACACACACACACACACACACACACACACACACACACACACACACACACACACACACACACACACACACACACACACACACACACAGTGAGCACATTGTGTGGGATGCGGCTCTGAATGAGTGAACTGAGAAGTGATGAAGCGCTCTGGAACGGAACGGACTGGAGCCCCACTCAGTTCCCCCGTCGGAGGTGGTGGTGTTGTGGTTAGGGGAGGTGTGGTGGGGGTGGACACGTGGCTGTGTCGGGGGGAGCGTCTCACCGTTTGAGTGGTCTGTGTTTGTTCCTGAGTGTCTGGACACCATGGGGGTCCAGCTCGATGGTGTGCCCTGAGCCCTGCTGGCCCCCCCCCTCCAGGGATCCCGAGTCCTCCTCCTCAGAGGAGGACGAAGAGGAGGAAGACGAAGAGGAGGAAGAGGAGGAGGAGGACGACGACGACATCGAGGAAGGAGATGACGAAGACGAGGATAATGCTTTCTGCTGGACGGGGACAGAAAGGGAGACGAGGTGAGAGACGGCCCCCCGTGTTGCATCACGAGGTGGGACCTCATCCGGCATTAACACACTTCTTCTCAGAGAGGGCATCTCGGGGTCTGATTGAAGAACAGCGGAACACAACGATCTAATGCTGGCTCACGCTACACCATGAGAATCCCGACATTTATGCCCGATTTCCCCCTCCCCCCCGGAAGCAAAGCCCTGATTGGTTGATGGTCTGAGGAAGCTAAGGACCTAAATCAAAGGTTTTAAAACCAGTCTCAGTCCCAGGAGCATTGTGGGGGATGAGGCGGTACCGGGGGGGGGGGGGGGGGGGGCATACCTGGGGTGGGGAGTCGCTGTCCGAGTCGCCGTCTGATCGGCCGCTGGAATGTTCCGAGGCCCCGCCCCCGAGCGCCACTGGGCCCCTTGGCTCCGCCCCCGCGGACGGATCACAAAACCTCTTCTCTCCTGGGCTGTGAGGCTCCGGGCGGCCCCCCTGGGGTCTCTGGTCCTTGGCCGGGCCTCCGGCGCTCTGGGGCCCCTGCCAAGCCTCCGAGGGACTCCCCTGCTCCGCCTTGATGGGACTGCCGCCCGCGCTCAGCCGCCGCACGTCCCTGCAGGACACACGGGCCAGGGTTAGCCAGGGTTAGCCAGGGTTAGCCAGGGTTAGCCAGGGTTAGCCAGGGGTGTGTGGTAAATGGACTGCATTCATACAGCGCTTTGCTAACCAGTGGCCACTCAAAGCGCTGCACAACACTGCCTGACCTTCACCCATTCATGCACACACATTCACACGCCGACGGTCGGGGTCAACCGTGCAAGGCGACAGCCAACTCGTCGGGAGCAGTGGGGGTTCAGGGTTCAGGCTGCGGCTCATCCGGCCGTTGCTCCGTCTGGCTACTTCAGGCGTCTCACCGGATGATGCGTCCGTTCACCAGAGTGAGCCTCAGGTGGTTGTCCTCCAGGAACTCGAGCGCAGCGGCCGAGGCCGTGGACACCTTGTTCAGCTTCCCGTGGACCGTGGAGCAGAAGGCCGGGTCCTGGGGGGGGGGGGGGGGGGGGGGGGGCACACCGTTATAGTCTGTCTGCCTGCCTCTAGCCCTGTCTGTCTGCAGCCTACTGCTGGCTGGGTGCAGAGAGGCAGGACTGCCTTTACTCTGTCCTTCCTGTCTGTCTGTCTGCACGCAGCCAGACAGACAGGACTGCATCTGGTCCTGCGTTTGCAGTCTACTGCGGTCTGTGTGCAGGCAGACAGGATGCTTCTATTCCTGTCTGTCTGTCTGCAGCCTGTGGCTTAAGGTATAAACAGCTGAACAGCATCATGAGCATAGATCACCGGACCAGCGTGGCTTATCAACACCGTATCAGTACTGGTACTTTAAAATCAGAGAGTGCTTCTAAATGAGCCCAAATAGGGTTCCTACCACCCTCCACATGCACGTCATTCCTTCCAAGTTTAAATCTTTCACTCGTCTTTACAAACCAGGAGGCTATATCCGAACGGCTCTGGCGTGGGATCATCCTGGCGTTGCCATGGCAGCGGTGACTCACCTCCTCCAGGGGCCCCACCTCCAGCCTCCTCAGCACCTCGCGGGTGTGCCTCTCCAGGACGTCCAGGTTGGACGAGGCCTTGGGGGCGAGCCTCTGCTGCTCCCTCAGCTTGCGGGCGGCCCGCCGGGCGCGCCTCGCCTGGCACAGCCTCTCCAGGGGCGAGCGTCCCGCCGGGGACCCCCCGCCCGCCCCCGGACCCCCGCCGGAGCCGGCCGCGCCGCCCGCCGCCGCCGCCACCACCGCCGGCGCGGTCGCCGCGACCACGCACACCGGGGGCTTCGCCGGCTTCACGGCCACGCCCCCGGGCTCCTCCTACAGACCAGGGGAGCAGAACTCAGAACAGGAGCCTACTGGAGACCACATGGAGACTCACCACAGAGAGTGGCTATGAGGAACCTTAGAGGGACACGGGAACACTGGTTTACATCTAGTCTAGTTTTTTTAGATGTTTGTCACTAACAGGCTGTCATGGCTGCTGCTTCATTAAAGCCCCTTTCGGCCCCGTAACTGTCGAAACTAGTCTTTTGATACACCGCCTGACCGCAAACTGGGTCCTGATTGGCCGGTTGCTGCTCCCTTACCTCCAGGTAGCGGACTTCTTTGGTCAGCTCTTTGATGAGGTGGTTCGGCCTGATGTGGTCCGGCACCTCGCTGGTGGGCTCCGTCACCTGCACACAACAACCAAGGTCACACCACAGAGAAATCAGATTCACACTACAGTGAAACCAGAGTCACACCACAGTGAAACCAGAGTCACACCACAGTGAAACCAGAGTCACACCACAGTGAAACCAGAGTCACACCACAGAGAAACAGGACTCAGTCCACAGAGAAAAAGGACTCAGTCCTCATTCACCTTTTCTTCCCTACGCCTCTTTCTTGGGTTTTGGCCACCAACGTCATAGCCAAAGTACATAGTATATCGCCACTAAAAAGGGCTACGCTTTGTAAACTTGGCTACTGGGTAAGAGGGAATGACGCCAGAACATTTAATATCCGGCTGAAGCTGGATGAGGTGGAAGAATGAAGTGGTAAACCCTACCAGAGTAGGCCTCCATTATAACAACACTTCTCTGACCAACCACTGGGGGGAAGTACAGACTGGAGCAGTTGGTCACAGATGGTCTGTGGGTCTCGACCCCCTCACCTCTCTCTTGAGCCAGGTCTTCAGGGCCCCGATCAGGGCTTTCACCCCCTCCACCAGGTAGGTTTGGGGGGGGCGGCTGTCCTCTCGAAGCTCTGAGAACAGACAAAGTGGTTATTTTCTAATGAACACCTGAAGGGTTACAGATTACACTCCTACCATCATATGAACACAGTCTCATGTTGTATTTATATAATGGGTAAGACTGTTTTGTTTTAACTTGGACTGCACACAGTGTAGACTTCTTAACGAGGCTTTCCATAGAAAGTGGATTATTATTACTAGAGTTTGAAAAGTTTAAGGTAGAGGTTAGGGACATCTTGCTCTATGAAACCTACAGGTAGACTGCTGTAATTGGGTTTGGAACCCAGAAATAGGGTTAGGGGTATTGGGAGTTAAACCCCATTACCACTATGCCCATCCCTTCCCTCTTCAACCTAATTTCTGATTCGTCAGGGCTGTGTCACACGCTAGGACTGAGACACAAACTAGAAGAAGAAGAAGATGGAAACCAACGCACCTTTCAGCGTCTCCAGTAGGTTCTTGGCGACGTACCAGCAGATGGCCTCGAAGTAGGGGAACTTGAAGAGGTCGGGGGTTTTGAGACGCCTCTCCATCTCATAACACCTGGAGCACACAGCCAATCATGTTACAGCTCACACAACACCTGGCTTACACACAGCCAATCCCGATACAGCTCACACAACACCTGGCATACACGCGACCAATCACGGTACAGCTGAAACAACACCTGGCATACACACAGCCAATCAAGTTACAGTTCAAACAAAACCTGGTTTACACACATGCAATCCCGATACAGCTCACACGACACCTGGCATACACAACAAGACCATTTTTATTTCACTACACAAGCCCCATGAGGCTCATCCTTAAAGCACCAGTCTGGTTCCGTTCTGCGGGGTCTGTGTACCTGAGCTGCATGCCGATATTGAGGTTGTGGAGGAAGTTGCCTCCGAAGGCCATACAGTCTTGAGAGGTAAGAACAGCATGGATCCATCCTGCAGGGGGCAGCAGAGGACAGAGCAGAGTTAACTCACACAATCGGCCTCAATTTCAGAGCCATCAGTATGCGAGTTCAAACTCTACATGCAACATGCACACTAAAACATATAACCCCCCCCCCCCCCCCCCCCCAAGTGTGGTCGTAAAGACACGGCCAGACCAACGATGATTCATTTACATTCAGGGCATTAAGCAGACGCTTAAAAATGACGCTGTACACTTGTAAGAAGAAAGAGAAACAACTGTATTGCTGTCAGTACAGTTAGGATGTTCATCGAAACGAAGTGCCAAGCACTCACATTAGCTAGGTTAACCCATTCCCTGTATACAACAAAGCTAAGATGCTACACAATGTTAAGTACAATTTTTAAGTGCGTAGAAGGGGTTTTGGGGGGGTCAGTTGGGCGGTAATGTCGAATCTAGTTGTACCTTTAACAAGTGAGTCATGAGTCTCTTGGGGAAGCCGGGGTTCATCCCAGAACTTTCAAATCTACTCCCTCTGCAGAGTTCGAGGAGATAGGGCAGCCCCTATAATGACGGCCGTCCCCTCAGATGAACCAGAGAGACTAACAGAACCAGAGCCATGGGGGGGGGGGTATGTGGACATGGCTGGCTGGCTGGCTCCTAGTGACCCCTGGTCCTAAAGTCTTCACCCCCACCTCTGCCAACTCTGGGGGAGGACAATGGAGTGGGGGGGGCCTTTGTCAGGGAGGGTGAGGCGTGATGGATGGATGTGGAGCCTGGACCCTAACCCCCCCCCCCCCCCCCCCCCCGGGTGACGGATTAACTGTCACCCTGGATGACGTCCGGACCAAAGAGCCAAGACGTTGTCAAGAAAGAGCACACACCCCTTTTGTTTCCTGTGTGTGTGTGTGTGTGTGTGTGTGTGTGTGTGTGTGTGTGTGTGTGTGTGTGTGTGTGTGTGTGTGTGTGTGTGTGTGTGTGTGTGTGTGTGTGTGTGTGTGTGTGTGTGTGTGTGTGTGTGTGTACCTGTGGGGATGAGGAGGGTGGTCCCCTGGGGAACCACACACTTGTAGCACTTGTCCACTTTGTCCCCAAAGAACACCTCACTCTGATTGGTCGAGGAGCTCCACGCCTCGTACAGTGCGAGGTTGGCCACAGTGGGCGGGATCAGGTAGAAGATCTTCTCCCCCTGTGGGCGAGTGACAGACAGAGGGAAAGAGCGAGAGAGGACAAGAGAAAGAAGAGAGAAACAGAGATTGAGAGACGAGGAGGAAGATGGAGGGGAGTTGGTGTTAATACGGTCGGGTCGCTCCGGGTCACTGCTCCTCAGACACACTGCAGGCCAGCCAGCGGTTCTGTATGAAAACAACCCCCCCCTTGGCCCCCCAGCTCCCCCCCCAGCCCTGTCAGTCAGAGGGGGGTGAGGACCAGGGCTGACCTCAGAGGGAATGCTTTAGAAGACATCTCTCAGCGCTAGAGGAAGGCACCGGGCTACCAGGCGCGGGCCTCAGCACTCAACGCTACGAGAAGATACCACCCCCCTATCTATACTATCTTCCCGACCTATCTTCACGCCTTAACGTACGCGCAGCCATGGAAGACACCAACAGCCTATCTTTACGTGTGGCACGTCACATGAAGATACAGATAACGAGGCTGACGCGACATCTCCACGATACACGAGTAAACAATGCACAGTACAGATAGCCAACACTGGCGTTTCTCCCTGTGAGAGGGCGTAACCATGACTACACACGAGGACCCCCAGAGACCCCCCTCCTCCTCGTACCCAGAGCACGTGGTACCACACGGAGGTGCCCCCGAAGTCGATGTGGAAGTCCGTGTAGCAGCCCTTCACTCCCATCAGGCAGTACTTCTGCACGAAGGGCTTGGGGAAGAACGAGTCGTCAGGCCAGTAGTTCTCCACCCAGGACATCTTCTGGGCCACGTCCGGGACCACCACCAGCTCAGACATCCTGGAGGGGACGAGCGGGGGGGGGGGGGGGGGGGGGGTTATTAGTGCACTGAAGGGGGCCCCGAAAACGTTCCATGCTTTCACCTTGTGGAGGGACTTATGGATACATTATTGAGGTCATCACAGCGGCAGAAGAGGGAGACCGCCAAAAAAAGTACCAAATGCTAAACGTCTTTGTAATAGACACATTAAATATAATATTAATGATTGTTTTTACCTAAATAATAGTGTTTGTTGTGCATTCCATCAAAGTTTTTGCAAACTTTGTATTGAAATGTTTATTTAGTGTATTTAATTAGTGTTAGCTAACTAAAGGGACTGGGAGCGAGGGACTGTTCCTCTCACTGTTCCCACTGGCCTCCTTGCAGTAATCATTTAATAGGTTTCTAGAACCCACGTCATCACGTAGAGGTCTCTAGAGCTACGGGTCTAGAACCCACGCCATCACGTAGAGCTCTCTAAGGCTACGGGTCTAGAACCCACGTCATCACGTAGAGCTCTCTAAGGCTACGGGTCTAGAACCCACGTCATCACGTAGAGCTCTCTAGAGCTACGGGTCTAGAACCCACGCCATCACGTAGAGCTCTCTAGAGCTACGGGTCTAAGAAACCATGTCATCACGTAGAGCTCTCTAGAGCTACGGGTCTAGAACCCACGTCATCACGTAGAGCTCTCTAAGGCTACGGGTCTAGAACCCACGTCATCACGTAGAGCTCTCTAGAGCTACGGGTCTAGAACCCACGCCATCACGTAGAGCTCTCTAGAGCTACGGGTCTAAGAAACCATGTCATCACGTAGAGCTCTCTAGAGCTACGGGTCTAGAACCCATGTCATCACGTAGAGCTCTCTAGAGCTACGGGTCTAGAACCCATGTCATCACGTAGAGCTCTCTAGAGCTACGGGTCTAGAACCCACGTCATCACGTAGAGCTCTCTAGAGCTACGGGTCTAGAACCCATGTCATCACGTAGAGCTCTCTAGAGCTACGGGTCTAGAACCCACGTCATCACGTAGAGCTCTCTAGAGCTACGGGTCTAGAACCCATGTCATCACGTAGAGCTCTCTAGTGAGAGGAGATCTGGGCTAATTGCTCAGACCCTACCGCTCCGTAGAGAAAACCCATGAAAGTTTTTTCTTAGGGTGGGTGGTTTTGCGAGCAGGGAGAGGGAGGGCTGAGAGAGGGATTGGAGGGCAGAGAGAGGGAGGGGGGAGGGCAGAGAGAGGGAGGGGGGAGGGCAGGGAGAGGGAGGGGGGGAGGGCAGGGAGAGGGAGGGGGGAGAGCAGGGAGAGGTGGGGGGGGGAGAGTAGGGAGAGGTGGGGGGGAGAGCAGGGAGACGGGTATCTTTCATACGTTTAACAGACTATTTGTATGTTTATGGTTCTAATTGTTCCTCGATACAGGAGCTCTCTTCCATCCTGCCAACGTACTGAGAACAAAAAGAGACCTCTTATTGGTAACAACCTAGTTTAAACACATCTAAACAATCCAACGTTCTTCTGGAGCGGCGGTGAACGTCCTTGCACACAGTATGACCTTTAACCTCTGCAGAGGAAGAAATTACACAAATCAACAGAACCGGAGAGCGGATCAAAGAACAGCTGGCTCAGGGGGTACTCTGTGTCCCTCTCGTGTACCCACCGGGTGTCGGAGAACTCCAGGCTGATGAGGTTCAGGACTTTGGGCCGCTGGTCGCCGGTGTAATACTTGATGAACTCGCTGAGCTTCATCTTGCTGTCCGCCTGCCGCGCCACGTCGATCACGTCGATCACCTTGTTGCCCCCTGGGAACCAGCAGGAGCCACCATTAACACCAGTAACACCACAGTGAGGAACGCTAAAGGTCATCGCAATGTGAGGACCAACCAGTTATCAAATGAGGAAGGAAGAGTGACCCTTTGATCAGAACGTGACAACCATCACTAGGCAGTTTATTTTAAACATTTTATTTTAATTTTCAATGCAGAGATAGCTAATCATTCCGATGCAGAAACGCAGGAAATGAATGGAAAACACTCAATCTGTCGAGTTTCTACTGGGTTTAACAGGATGGGCTGAGGGAATATTACTTTTGGAAGAACCAGTGGACAGGATATTAAGTCATACAGTTTGGATTCAAACTCAGTTTTTTCCAAACATGCTGCTTCTCAAATCAACTTTCCTTCCATTTCCCTTTGACTCTCCCCCCATGCCAAACCAAGATGGCTGAAGAATAACAATGCATCCACGTCCAAACCACTGAAGACTGGTTTAAATACCGAGAGGAGGGGGAGGCAGGGGGCTGGAACAGAGACTTCAGCAGTATCTGTTTTAATTGGCTGAAGAGTGGGACGTGGGCGGGGGGGGGGGGGGTCAGGGACCCACCGCTGCTGCCTCTCTGAACACGTGCAGAACGACGGCCCCTGGGGGGTCCTGCCATCAGTGGGGGGGGGGGGGGGGGGGTTAACAGATGACAGATCTACGGCCTGAGTCTATGCACAAAAAACAAAATCATATTCTGAAAACCAGAGTCGGCCCTTCTGAAGGACGAGAGGAGGAAGGGTGTACGTGTGTGTGTTGTGTGTGTGTGTGGGGGGGGGGGGGGGCGTCACGCTGTGAACCCCCCCAGACAGGGAACCAGGGGCATGAGGGCAACCCGACAGCTGGCCCCCCTCTCCTCCTACGCACACCTTGCAAGGCACGCTGGCCCCCAGCTGGCCAGCGTGTGACGACAGACAACAGCTGGACTAAAGGCACACACACACACACACACACACACACACACACACACACACACACACACACACACACACACACACACACACACACACACACACACACACACACACACACACACACACACACACACACACACGCCCCCCCTTTTCGGGTAACAAAAGGTGTGCATGGCCAATGCTTCCCATGACCCAAGTTCTACTGCCCGTGGCTCTCCGTCTCCCCCACGCTGGACATGCACACGGGGGGCTGGGTTTGAATGTTTGTTTCTCCCCCTTTAGTGAGCATCCTGGCTGAAGAGCAGAAGCTGGGCAGGAGACCCCAGCATCCAGGCTCTCTCGCCTCCCTCTCATTGTGTGGACACTAAGAAGTGTAACCCAACCCGACCCAGAATGAGAGCACCTGCTCCCCGTCCAGCCAGAGAGGCTCACGGGACGCCGGGCGAGAGAGTGAGAGAATCGCTCTGTAATCTGAACTTAATGATAAAACCATCAGCGGCCGGCTTGTAACCGGACTCCCTCCCCTTCCGCCGGGGGAGCCTTCATGGTCACGCCCCCGCCCCCCCCGCCTCACAGCTCTTTGATCTGATAAGTGGGCGAAGAAGACGACCTCCTCCTCCTCACAATACGCTACAGATGGCTCTCTGATTGGCCGATTGCGATCAACTGCTCTGAGACAGAGTGGTGACCCCACCTGCCCTCACCTGGGACGCCGATGGGTGTAGGGTGCTTGTTTGTATAAGTGTGTGTGTGTGTGTGTATGTATGTGTGTGTGCATTAGTGTGTGTGTTTGTACATGTAGCAGGGGGGTCCCGGCCAGGGGGAGTCCTGGTCGGGGGTGGGTCCTTACCCACGTACTGCTCCACGTCCCTGACGGAGAAGCTGGGGGGGGGCAGCCGGAGCCCCAGCCCCTCCATCTCCGTGACGGCGATGGGCTGACTGAAGCCGTGCTTCTCCAGGTAGCGGGGGGTCACCGACTCCCCCGGCATCCTCACCAGGACCTCCTCCCCGCTGACACACACACACACACACACACACACACACACACACACACACACACACACACACACACACACACACACACACACACACACACACACAGTAAGCTTCACTGTTACAGCCTGAATTTAGTCTTTTGTTTTGTTTCATTAATTCGATATTTGTGCGGAGGCATTCATTTTCACATTGAACATAATTGAAGTGTCAGTGAAGCCCCTCGTTCAGCTATCTATTTATCTATACCATACATCCCTCTGTATCTCTATACCATACATCCCTCTGTATCTCTATATCGAGAGGCGTCTCTCGAGCGTACCTGGCGAAGCTTCTGTTCTGCAGCTGGGAGATGAACACGGCCGTGCCAGCCTGCACCGGCTTGCTGCCGTCGTCGGGCTCTGTGTAGTCGTGCCGGTGCCAGTTGGTCCGTCTCTTCACTGAGGAGCACAGAAACACGGGGCCACACAGTCAGGGGCCGACACCACCATAGTCAGGGGCCGACACCACCACAGTCAGGGGCCAGCCACTTTACAAGGGCACCAGCGGTTCTCAGCCTAGAGCGCTCTGCTGGCCCACTGCAACTTGCATTGTGCTGCGGCCGATAGTTCAACCAGCTTTAACTCTGTTTAATTCCTGTCCTGCATAGCAGGGACGAGACGTTGGGTAAGCCAGCACTGTATTCCATCATTACTGTGTTTTCGCATATCTCTGCCATCCCTACTGTCGTGTGAATCACGCCGTCGGTCTTCAGTGAGCCGCACAGACCGCTTTCATGTTTAAGTTACTGGGTGATTGCCAAGCACAACTGTGTCACACCAGTAGGTCTTCCGCTGGCTGGCTGCGTGGTGAAGGCTGAGGTAGCGCTAGACGGCTGTTGTGAGTGGGCGGACAGCCTGGTCCCTAGACGGCTCGAGACTCTGAGCCTTTCAGCACAGAGTCGCTCACATCACCAGACATTAGAGACGGGAGAGGGGGGGGGCGATGTGCAGAATGGAGTTTTGATTTGGAAAGAGAAAACTGTGGAAGAGACCGGAACGGAGAGAGAGGCAGCGACAGGGGGGGGGGGGGGGAAAGGAAGAGAGAGAGAGAGAGAGAGAGAGAGAGAGAGAGAGAGAGAGAGAGAGAGAGAGAGAGAGAGAGAGGAGAGAGAGAGAGAGAGAGAGAGAGAGAGAGAGAGAGAGAGAGAGAGAGAGAGAGAGAGAGAGAGAGAGAGAGAGAGAGAGAGAGAGAGAGAGAGAGAGAGAGAGAGAGAGAGAGCGCACGCCAGACGGGAGCAGGGAGAGACAGACAGAAAGAGAGATTGATACAGAGATATGGGAGAGAGGGAGGGACAGGCAGAGAGACACTCACTCAGGGAGGGTCCGTTAACGACATCGCAGTTGGGACAGTGGTACACGTCGATGTCCACCGCATGGTGCTCCTCCACCTGCACACAGCTGGAGAGAGAGGGAGGGGGGGAGAGAGAGAGAGGGAGGGGGGGAGAGAGAGAGAGAGGGAGGGGGGGAGAGAGAGAGAGGGAGGGGGGGAGAGAGAGAGAGAGGGAGGGGGGGAGAGAGAGAGACAGAGACAGAGGGAGAGACAGAGAGACAGAGACAGAGACAGAGAGACAGAGACAGAGACAGACAGCGCACAGTTAAAAATAAATATATTTTGTCTTTTGCTACACTCAGAAAAATAAATGAGTCCTGTTGATTTTCCTTAAGAGAGACATTTATACATGTTGGTAGTGGATTCATTGCCCACACTGGTCTGGAGGCACAACACACATGAGATGAACCCAGCACTGAGTCTTAAGGCCCGGTGGTCAGTCACTCCTTTGGCTGAGGGCCGAACTGGTTCACACCATGATGCGTGTTTACAGAACCAATGCTGACAACATGTCATGTGGCTGAGCTGTAATGTAGGTTGTTAATCAAAAGATGCTGAAGTTAGTCACAGATCATTGTGGCTGAACTGAATGGTGGTGATGATGGTGTTAACAGACCGCACAGTTCTGGGTCTGGCTGATGGAGATCTCTTGGTTGGAGGTTGTGAGGAACAGGCACAGCTTATTGGGAATACTCATAATTCAGAAGACGTCCCCAGGAGTACAAAGAGCTTGCACCCAAATAGTACCTGAATGCTACTGATGGGGTACTGAGATCTGCATTGCTAGGAAACCAGTCTGCTACTTAAAGTCCACACAACTGAAGGATGAGGGAGATGTCACACCCTCGCCACAGTAACAGGCCACTGTCTCGTATGGGAGCTAATTCACCACGGGGAAACATCTTGGCTTCTGAGGGGAACGAATCAAATCAAGCACAGAGTGTGTTAGACTCAAATGACCTGAATAGACAAACACAGAACAGGTTGGATAAACAGAAAGAAGCACACACACACACACACACACACACACACACAGACACAGTTCCGCTTGCATTGAAGAAAAAAAATACGCTTTAAGTCAACAAGAGGAGCTGATGTTTCTAATCTCCAGCCAGCATGTCGTGGTTCTGCCTTCATATCATTGGGACCTCAGGAGGTTCAGACTATGAGGACTAGGGAACGTTTGCTCAATTGTTTGTTGTTCGAGACTGAAACCTCAAAATCTTGTTTGTCTTCCAGTACATACAAGTGTCCTTTTTGATTATGTTTATTCCTTGTTCTTTAGGTTCAACTTCACGGAACGTCTTGTTACTGTCAAGTGTACCGACCACAAGCTAGCGGGTAGCTAGCTATCAGCCTGGGCTGTCTATTGAGCACATTACACTATAATCACACACTGAGGACAACAGGTGCACAGTGGGCCACACACACGTGGTGTTTGGCTGGTTGGTAGTATGACCGCCCTGAGCGGAGGGGGGGATGAGCAGGCTGCAGCTCCCACTATCAGTTCCGATCTGAGGGGAACGGCAGGAAGTCGTAAAAGGGGACACAAAGGCTGTGAGCCATTAGCTCTGCAGGAAGTGATGAGTTTTCTGACCGGGCTGACCCGCCCCGGCATTCCAACACACAGGAAGTCCACACAGACACACACACACACACGTCCATCATGAAGAGGGACATTGTTAAAAAAGTAGACTTCTTCGAGACAAACGGCAATACAGAGCACTGGCTGTGAACATCTGAGGACTCATTCATAATAATACGTTTTTGTTTGATAGATTATGATTAATGTTAATAACTTAATATAAAAAATTCTGTGATCGTTTTTAAGATAAAATGGATGACTTCTGCTACATTAACAGCCAGCGTGCAGACAACTCGTTTTACAATCACTAAAAACGGAGACTGAAAACTTTAAAATGATGCAGACTCTGGGATTGTGTCAAGTCTGTACGGGGGAAACCGGCCCAGACACCCAGTATCCTGATTGGATCAGGCACGATGTGATTAGTAACGCCCCCATCAGGGGACCCTCTCCTGAAGAAACAAACAGCATCGGACGTACCTTCCCATGGTGAATGCAACTTGGTCAAATATTTTTCAGATTGCTGTTCTCTGTTGCTGAGATTATTTCTGAAACAGTGCTAGATCGCCTTTCTGGATGGAGATCGTTTTATGTTTTTTTTTAACTGTACACACAGAAGTGTGGAAGGTGTGCTCTGAAAAACCCCTGCAATAATCACCTTAGCACACACACACACACACACACACACACACACACACACACACACACACACACACACACACACACACACACACACACACACACACACACACACACACACACACACACACACACACACACACACACACACAGGAGAAAAGGGGTGGACACACCGAAACCCGGTCTTCACAGGGGAAGAAAGGAGAGAATCTTAACAAACCCGGGCACAACCCCCTCATCCACCGGGGGTCTGACAGAGGGGCTGCACCATGGCAGGCCGATCCAGGGCACCACACACAATGTCCCGATTCTCCTCCGACCGCCAGCGTAGGGAGACGGGGAGCGGGTGAGGGGGGGCTGTAGCGCATCCAATCGAGACCAACGTCACATCACGCTCGGGGATAAAAGCAGCGCCACCACAACCATCTGCACCGCCATCTGGGCGGATAAAGAAGGACGTGTCCTCCTGTCACAATACGCCAGTGTTGCCATCAGTAGGTGTTAGAGCTGCTCTAAACAGGGATCCCGTTTGGCGGGCGATTTATCCCGATGTACTAGCAAAATGGGGGACCGCATTGAGCTGGCATTGTGCGCGCTGACCTCCTAACCCAGTGAGCGAGCCACGTGTCGCTGCCGAGCCAAACATCGTCTCTGACAACAAGGGAGCCTTCAGCTTCTCCACGCCCAGCCAGTGTTGGCCTCGCCCCTCTCCTCCCACCTTCCCATCTCTGTGCCACTTTCTTTCTCTGTCCTCATCTCACCCTCTTTCTCGGTCCTCATTATCCACCTCCGTCACTCCCTCCCTCTCTCTGTCTGTCCCTCCCTCAGTCCACCCCTCTCCCCTCCTCATATTCTCTTATTTCCCTGTCCCTCTCAGTCCTCTCCCTCCCACTACTTCCTGTCCTCTGGGCACCTCCCTTCCTGTGTGGGTGAGAGGGGAGCTTGTTCAACACGTAGCACTCTGTGAGACACCATTGTCTGTGAGAACGCACCCATCTGGGGTGTTGGAGCATGCAGGTAAGAAGTCGGACACAAAGAGAGGACCTCAAAACGTTCTCATAACACCGTCTCCAGCGGTTTACACGCTTGGTACAGACACAGTAAGAAACCACAGAAGCAAGTGTACATTTCCTGCCCATCACTCTCAGACATGACCACGAGTGTTATGTTTTGTTGCACAAAGAGGAAGGGCGGAGCACTTTTATTTTTATCTTCACCTCTGGCAGCTTGCTCACACGCTCAGCAGAAAGTGAAGTGGTCCGTGATGTCGTGTTCCACCCTGTTTACACCGAGTACCACAGCTTCGCGTGGCGCTCTAAGTACAGGCTCCGATCTAAATCGATGAAGGCTGCTCCGCTGAGCAAGGTTGAGCAGACGGACGCTCTGCGGGCAGCTAGCGCTTCAGTAGACGGGAGGTCTAGTTTGACACGGGTGACGGGGCTTACCCTAACCCTCACCCTACACAAGAATCAATGAACCAACATGCATGTGTTGAGGTCCATATCCACCGACTAAGCCTTCTGCTGCAGGAAGAGGGGTTAAAAAGCCTGACCTACTGGTCATAACACATTAGTAATTCATTATGAACAGAAGAGGTAGGCAGGATGTTTATCTCCATGCCAGTCTCCGTCCCTACACGAGCACATCCCGGGGACCTCCAAGCGTGTCCAGGGGACCTCCACACGTCCTGGAGCCTGCCCGTCGGCACACCTACCCACCCGCCCTTCTTCCATAGATTGGATCCAGATCTCGTTTTAATTAAAAGTCTGATATAGTTTCAGCCTCACCCACAATGCCACAGCGAATACTCTATTTTGGACCATTTATTTAGATATCCCGAATCAAAACTTGGAAAAAATGTATATCTACATAATAAAAAATGCATTCATAACATGTCGGACCAAAGCTGAATATAAAGTGGAACTTTATATTCATTTTTTATTAAATACTGTCTGTATTTCTCAGTATCCTGGTGAGACGGTGACACTTCTCAAGCCTACTGCAAGGGCATGCCAACTGCGTCGTTTTTACACATCATTAGCATGGCTACTACGTATAACAAGACTGGTAGATCCATAGAGGACTGTTAACATAGTTGTTATTGATCATCCCAACAGTCCCAAAGTGCCCCTTGCCTTCACTCTGAGGTCCTCGTGCTAATGAACCGACAACAAGCCTCATCCAGAGCTGTTCTTCATGACACACTTAAGAGATCAAACCCATGTCCTTCAACCATCCATCCACTCTGTGTAAACAGAGGTAGACACAGAGAGAGACAGAGGGAGAGAGACCATCCCTCTCTCTGAAGAGTGGCTAGCCGTCCGCAACACTGACTGATGGGGGGGTTGAACTTGGTCCGAGAGCGAGCCGGGATCAATCATCAATAATTAATCAATCAAGGAAACCCTGTGGCCCATCTAGCCTCTGGTCTGGACGTCTGAAACGCCATGTTCTGATCGATCAATTGAATGGGATCTGTTAATGACATCTGTTCATAACAGACAGTATTATTATTCCTACCATTAGGGTTAGACTGGAGACATTGGAGTTCAAACCTTCAGAACAGCAAACAGTCACCACTAAGCCAACCATGAACAGAACACATTTTTTTCTATGCTCTCACGCTCCTCTGATTGGTTCTCCAGTGAGCTGGTCGGGGGGTACCCGGCCTGCTTGGTCTTATCCCAGCTGGTAGCCTGGGCCGTTGGCGACATGCTAACAGAGACAGGTGACACTAAACAGAAACAGGCTCAGCGGCACCAAGACGTAAATCTCCCCCGCTGCACGCACACGCACACACACACACACACACACACACACACACAGTGCCAAGCAAGCACCAGGAATGCCAGTTACACAAACACCCTCACAACCACCCTCTCTCTCTGGCCAGCCCCGTGGGAACCGCACTAAAAACAAACCCAGGCTGCTCTACTTGCAGATGTGTTAATGCCGGTGTGCATTAGTCATCAATAGAGGAAGCTCCAGCGATTGTCCTCTCCTGCTCCTTGTCACGTGACACAGTCCTCTGGCTCAGACTCCACACCCATGTTTGGATGCGTGGGGACGTTCTTCCTGTTTCTTGGCTCACCCAGCGAGTGTGGTTACGCAACACGGTAATTTCAACAACAGCAAAACAGCTTATTGTGTTTACAGCGGGTTATCATGGAGATGCATCCATACACGAGTCAAAACCGCGGATACTTATGGAGATGATGGTTCAGGTGGGTAGCTGGTGACGCTGGATACCGAGGCCATGGACGTACATTCAACAGTCTCTCTTTTACTACAGGGGTACACATCGACAACACAAAGCAACTCTATAGAGAATATAATAAAAATAAATTGTGTTGGAACCATCGATCAGACCCCTGGATACATCCACCAGAGTGGTTATCGATAAATGAGACGTATCCAAATGTATAAATCAGAAACGTTCCACTGCTGCAGGAACACATTTTGATTGTTATATTGACGAGAAAGAGTGCCGTTTACCAGGAACCAGGTCGTGTACCTTTAAATAATACCCGGCCCGCCGCTAGGGGGCTACGCCATGTGCCGGCTCGGCTGAAAGAGGATTTAAATGGCCCAAGCTGTCTATCAAGTGCTCTATTCATAACAAGCTCCCCGTTCTCCTCCAGTCTTTTGAGGATTAACGAGCCAAAAAAACACCGTTTCAAACACAATAGTAGCTCAAAGAACGTGTGGAAATAAAGGTTAACTAGAAACTTAATTATTGTCGAAAATAAAATATTTTCGAAATAAAACATTAAATAAGTTAACCCTGATGGGGAAGTTAGGAGCCTACCCTCACATTGAATAACCCATAACGTTATAGTTCGTTTTTTTTTTTTACTGATTCTCAGTTTAAAACCAAAATCTGAATCAATAACATAATACAGAGAGGTTTTTAAAATCACCTAAAATGATAACGAAAAACCCCATGGCGACGTGCTGGTTCATGCTATTTAAATCAAGGAGACAAAAGCTGACCTAAATGCAAATCCATCATATCTCAGTCAGGCAGGCTTGGATCAGTGATCATGACTGACACACATCAGCCACCCCGACGGACCCACAAACACCAAACTACACACATCAGGCCCCCCCCCCCCCCCCCCCCCCCCAAAAAAAAAACCTAACTACACACACATCAGTACCCCAACAGACCCACAAACATCTAACTACACACGGAACCCTTTATGATCACCTAACATTACGTTACACAACACCATCACCATCACCACGCTGTGTGACGGGTCGGGGACCCACTCTAACCCAGAGCCGGGTCTCTAGGACGGACCCACTTTACCCCAGAGCCGGGTCGGTGTGACGGACCCACTCGAACCCAGAGCCGGGTCGGACAGACGAACCCACTATACCCCCGGAGTCGAGTCGGTAGGACGGACCCACTCTAACCCAGAGCCGGGTCGGTGAGACGGACCCACTTTACCCCAGAGCCGGTTCGGTCAGACAGACCCACTTTAACCTGGAACCGGGTCGGTCAGACAAACCTCCTCTGGGTTAGAGGGGGTCCGCCTGACTGACCCGGCTCCGGGTTAAAGTGGGTCGGTAAAACCCCCTTTCCGCCGTCAGTCATCAGACCCTTTAAACCGACAGCTAGCATTAGCAGCTAACACAGCTAGGGAGTCAACACCGCTCGCAGACCGTCGCATTCCCCGTGAAACGTCCCGTGTTAGTCCCTCCGAGCGGGCTCTACCCCTCCAGGGGACCGCAGTGGACCTACCTGCCGTGGAACCAGTCTTTACAGATGTCGCACTCGATCATGAAGCGGCTCACATCGTAGGGTTGCCGGCAGACACAGTACAGCGGGGCCGCCGCCATCTTCCCTCTGTCCCCAAACAACGCAGGAATGGAGAGGGGAGGGGCTCCCTCTCCCCCGGGCGGAAACAGCCGAGCGCGGCCGGAGATGCATGAGTCGGCCCTCATCCACGTACAACGTAGGCACAGACAATTAAAGGAGGGCACCCCAGCTCTGGCGTCGTTTTCAAATAGCTCACTTGCTTCCAGCTACTCCAAAAATACAAACTTCATAATGTTCACAAAATAACGCTGATATCTTCAGAATTCACTTTGCTCCAGTTGGTAAATATTTATATTTTGAGGTTTGTTTTAGGGTAGGCCTATAACTTGGCAATAAATCATTTAGTAGTTAAAATTTGAGCAGAAGAAAAAATCATTTTATTTTCTTCAAATATCCAACACAAATTTACAAACATGTAAATTAAACATTGTATTTCTTTATCGGTCTTGTTTCTGCTCTTTGTCATCAGAACTTAGTTTGTTAAAGAGTTGAGCCCGGTATGTCTCCGCGTGTCCGACGTGCTCTACGTGTCTGTGTTGAATAGCAATGGGCCACCGACCCACACCACGGGTCTGTGACAGCACCCATCCCCCCACCCATCTGTGATTCTCTGTCACTGAAAAGCCCCAGTGCCTGCTTGCATGCGAGGGACCCGGACAGTGGCGGTGCTGCAGATGTCTGTCTGTCTGCACATGTCTGTCTGTCTGCAGATGTACAGCATGGTTTCGTCTGGTTAGCTGCTCCGCTTTCTCACGCGACAGGAAATGTTGTTTAGTTCTTAAGAGACGAGGCTTTGAAAGAAAGAACAGCAGGTCCAACCAGGATGCACAAATTATGAAAACAATAACGAAATGCCCGCTATTACAGTATGCAAGCACTCAGGTGATATGTTGTTCTCCACAGTTTCATGTTAACAATAACACATTCATAAATAAACAAGAACCCCAGAATATATACCAATAAGGCTAGTTTACAGAAAATATATATTGTACAAAAATATACCAAATACATCATAAAAAATACATTACATTAAGGTCACTAAATGGCAGACATTGTGTTTTCTAATACTGAATGAATACAACCCAATTCAGTTGACAACTAAATGGATTCTGTGTGACTCCAATAATTTATATTGCTCTGTAAATGGACAGTTCAAACTCTCAATATCATCCACTTCCAGAATAGGATCAAATCAGGCCAACTCTCCCACAAGCAACGCACACTTCTCGGGTCTACGGCGCCATCTAGTGGCAAAGCCCAGTACTACCGGTCATGCGCAGACCTGTCTCCTCTTCCACCACCGGGCGGTGGGCGACAGTCCAGGCAGAAAATCCTCCACAACAAGGAAAGAGAAGAGAGACTGCGTCAGGTACCGACCTTTGTCGGCATCCATCAGTTGATGCAAAACAGCATCCAAATGAATCATGAATCAGGAAACCTTTCGTGGACACATTGGAGGACTTCCACAGGTAGGCTGCAAATAAGAACTATAGATCGCACCAATGCCTCGACACAGTGGGAATGGAGTGAGATTTGGCTAGTTATAATGGCTAAAGGCAGTAAAGTATCTTACATTAGTGCATGTATTTGTTTCAAACCTTCGATGTGTCTCTGGACCTGGGTCCTGATATCCTGGGGTTTGTAAATGAAACAGTTCCTTGTAAGGTGACACACTGCAATGACCACCGTTTTAATCCTCTACCGTCCTGCTGATGAATGGGATGGACCTGTTCAGTGATCGATAAGCGGTGATCGATAAGGCGTCATGAGGCGTCTGTCCCGGCGGAAGGCGCTGAGCCTCGTGAAGGAGCTGGACGCGTTCCCGAAGGTCCCGGACAGCTACATGGAGACCTCGGCGTCCGGGGGCACAGGTGGGCCCCCTTCATTCTACTATACATCGTACTATAGTAATAACACAACGTGAGGGTGAATAACACACAGCGTGAGGTTGAATAAAACAACGTGAGGGTGAATAACAGAACGAGAGGGTGAACAACAACATGAATGGGTGAATCTGGTGTCTCCTCTTCAGTCTCGTTGCTGGCCTTCGGGGTCATGGCCGTTCTAGCCGTGCTGGAGTTTTTCGTTTACCGCGACACTTGGATGAAGTACGACTACGAGGTGGACAAGGACTTCTCCAGGTAGGTCAGGAAGAAGGACTGAATGAAGTCAGCAGCCACGCCCCAATGATGGTCTGGACGGAATCTGACGTACGTGTAAAATTCACCTATTTTTCTTTCCCATCTTACAGCAAAATGAGAATAAATATCGACATCACCGTTGCAATGAAGTGCCAGCGTGAGTGAACATCACTTTGTCTCTCAATCACTGCAAAGGAGTAATACATAATGTATTCAGAGCGGTGATGGCTTGATTTCAGATGTCGGCGCTGATATTCTGGATCTGGCTGAAACCATGATTATGTCCAACGGTCTGAAGTATGAACCTGTGAGTACAACCTTTTTATAGATCATCTATCTTGACCGAGCAGGTATGGTAGCATTGGAACGAGCTAACTGCTAGCTTTAAATAGCCTGGAGCGACCGGTTATCCACACCCTTCTCCACTCTCCCCCACCCTTCATCAGACTCACTTTTTCCTTTTACTCTTAGTTTTTACTTTTATCTCCTTTCTCAGGTGATCTTCGAGCTGTCGCCTCAACAGAGACTCTGGCACAGGTATTGACTTTTTTTTTCTTTTGAGGAATTGTGGATTGATGTCCAATACCAATGTATGTCGTTTGTATCCTACCCCCGGCGCCTTTCATCTCTTCTGAACCAGAACTTTGCTGGTGATCCAGAAGGGTCTGGGAGAGCAGCACTCCCTTCAGGACGTGCTGTACAAGACCGTCCACAAGGGGGCGCCAACGACCCTCCCCCTGAGGTCAGTGGACTGGTTACTCAAAGGGAACCCCGTCAAATAAGAGCAGGGATCATCATTTTAACTGGAGTTGGGTGTCATGCACAACATCTTTCCCCATTTCTAAAGCTGCTCAATAACTTTAAACACAGACATTACATGTGTGTGTGCGTGTATGTATGTGTGTGTGCTTGTGTGTGCGTAGAGAGGGCGCATCCTTGGAGCCACTGAGCGCGTGCAGGATCCATGGGCACATCTATGTCAACAAGGTGGCGGGAAACTTCCACATCACGGTGGGAAAGTGAGTCCTGCCGAAGCCAGGATGCTTCATGCTCTCTCCAGCTCTACTCTGTCACTCGTGAACGAGTGTACGAGTGAACAAGTGCTTTGGCTCGTAATAGCGTACATCTAGCTAGCTTCTTTTGTTACTTTTGCCCAAGCCAATTCAATCTCAAAAGTTTAAAACGCGTTCGGTGTCATTCCTTCATGACCTTTCAAGAAGAAAATATGTCATTTGGTTAAAGAAGCGCTCCAAAAGTTATTCCGAGTTTTCTTTGAAATGGTAAACAAGCCGTTCCCCAGGTTTTACATTATGTTCATAAAACTTGTTGATCCTCTTCAGGCCGATACAGCACCCCCGCGGTCACGCCCACATCGCCGCCTTCGTCAGCCACCAAAGTATGGGAATATCAGCTATCAAGACATGTATCAATCACTGCACTACTACTGGACATACAATGACTACACTTCTGGACATGTATCAATCACCACACTACTACTGGACATGTATCAATCACCACACTACTGGACATGTATCAATCACCACACTACGACTGGACATGTATCAATCACCACACTACTACTGGACATGTATCAATCACCACACTACTACTGGACATGTATCAATCACCACACTACGACTGGACATGTATCAATCACCACACTACTACTGGACATGTATCAATCACCACACTACTGGACATTTATCAATAACCACACTACTACTGGACATGTATCAATCACCACACTACTACTGGACATGTATCAATCACCACACTACTGGACATGTATCAATCACCACACTACTCGACATGTATCAATCACCACACTACTGGACATTTATCAATAACCACACTACTACTGGACATTTATCCATCACTACGCTACGATCGTAATTTGAGTCTTGAAATAAATTCTTCCATCTCCTCCAGCGTATAACTTCTCCCACCGGATAGACCTCCTGTCCTTTGGGGAAGAGGTGCCAGGAGTAATCCATCCCCTGGACGGAACACAGAAAACCACCCCTAACAGTAAGAAAGGTTCTTGGTTCCGACCCCAATGTTTGCAGTCGACCTGTATTTGTCCCAGAACCACCTGCCCTCACCTTCTCAAAAACGACCCGTCTAAAATAAGACCACTGGCTGAATGACTAAAATCATAAATATATCATTGTTCATAAATATAACACAAGTTGTATTCATTTGGTTTAAAGAATTGTGTTGTCCTCAGGGTACGAAGAATGTATTTCCCTCATTTTAATAATTTCATTATCTCACGGCTTGATGCGTCGATAGATGTCTGTATTAAGTCCAATAATATCGTCCTAAAGATACATGCTCCCACTGATCCTCCGGACGTTCTCTTCCCCAGATAACCAGATGTTCCAGTACTTCATCACCGTGGTGCCCACCAAACTACACACCTACAAGATCTCCGCAGACACACACCAGTTCGCCGTCACAGAGCGGGTCAGTTTGAGAACACGCAAAGCCCCTCCCTTACCCATTTAATGTGTGTTGTATCTCCTTGCACTTAAAAATAGTACATAGCATTGTGCAGCATCTAATCCTAGCTATATTTGTCGTACACAGGGAAAAGGTTAACCTAGCGATTGTTAGTGCTTGGCATTTGGTTCTATGAACATCCTTACTGTAGTTATTTTCTCTCTTCTGACAAAGGTACTCAATTCTAAATTGTTTAACTTTGCCTTACTTTTTTTCTTTTACTTATCCTTTTTATTTTCTCATTTAATTTTATGTACGACGATGTGAAGCAATTTCAGTCTCCCTCGTGAATGAAAAGTGCTCTATAAATAAAGTTGCCTTGCCTTGCTTTGTAAGTCTCTTTGGATAAAAGTGTCTGCTAAATGCCCTGAATGTAAACGTCAATTAACCCGGTTAGCTTCATCATGTCGATGCGCCCTCCCGTCCCAGGAGCGGGAGATCGACCATGCGGCCGGCAGCCACGGCGTCGCCGGCATCTTCGTGAAGTACGACACCAGTGCCTTGATGGTGACGGTGCGCGAGCAGCACATGCCCCTTGGACAGTTCCTGGTGCGCCTGTGTGGCATCGTGGGGGGCGTCTTCTCCACCACAGGTCTGTGACGCCGTCTCTGTACTGCATTACCCCTACCAGCTCCATAAGGACCGTTCTCTATACTGTTTAACCCCTACCGGCTCCTTAATGACCCGTCTCTGTATTCACTGTCCAACCCCTACCTGCTGATTTATCACCCGTTTCTATACTGTTTAACCCCTACCTGCTCCTTAATGATGTCGCCAAATTCACTGCAAGTTTCTGTGGATGATTTCTACTGTATGACTTCAATCAATAATACAAATACGAGTGTTTATATACCAATGACTTTAATGGGGTTTCATATTTGGACAGGTTCGCTTGGTAAAATGGAATGTAAACAATTATTGCTTAAATATCGCAGCCAACACAGACCCAACATTCTCCATTGTCATAACGGAATTCGTCATAATCAAAATATGTAAAATATTCGCCTACTTCGCTCGTTGGGAAGGTAGATCAGGAATCAGGTTAAATACTCACTCAGTGCAGACACTTCACTGCATATGCTTACTTGGTACAGATTTTATGAAAAACAGTGTTACACATGTATATATATATATATATATATATAATATCCCCCAAACGTTTACATCCATCCATCCCCCCCCCCCCCCCCCCCCTCAAACACTCATGTCGTCTCTTCCCCCCCGCCCCGCCCTCAAACACTCATGTCATCTCTTCCCGATAAGGTATGCTGCACAGGTTCGTGGGCTCCTGTGTGGATGTTGTCTGCTGCCGCTTCAAACTGGGAGTCTACAAACCCACAGAGGTGAGGGTGAGTACTGACTTAACCCTGAGGAGAGTCCGGACTCAACCCCCTGAGGTGAGTCCTGACTGATCCCCCAGAGGAGAGTCCTGACTAAACCCCAAGTTAAGTCCTGACCAATAGCGTTTTCATAAGCAGTCACCATTTAAAATGATTGTCCTATGCTACTAAAACATTTATGATTACATTGTTCACGGTTAAATGGAGTCAAAATATTATCAACAAAAAAAAACATACACATCTGTGAAATACGTCCGACAGTCCTGTCTGTCAAGGAGTGGTAGTGGTCGTTTGCTTTATCCATCTGTAGTTTGGAGTTGATGAGTCCTCCTGTGTATCCTCCTCATCCAGGAGGCACAGGCGAGCCAGCAGCAGAACGACCACCTCCCCCCGCTGGACCTCCGGCCTGGAGAGGAGGCCAGGGGCTAGGACCGGGGCTAGGACCCGGGGCCAGCACCAGGGCCAGCACCAGGGCCAGCACAGGGGCCTAGGTCTGCCCATAGTCCCACTGTTACAAAGAAAGAAAATGGCCGTCTTTAACAACATTTTATACTCCCCGTTCGATTATTATTTTTATTATTATTAAGAATAATAATAAAATAATGATAAACCAAGATGTCTTTTTTCTTTGAATTAAAACGGGGCTTAAAATCCATGCAAACCTTTAATCGCTGCAGTGGCAGGAATTGTTGTAAATGTTCACTGCAGTAGCTGTAGAGTGTGCAGGCACTGGTGACTATCGGCTCCCCGACAAAACTCTGAATAACCAGTGAAATGAGTAAAAGGTTGTTCTGCTGTCAAGACAAAGTTCATGCATTCATGCTGATCTATTAAGACAACGTTCATGCAGATATAAACGAGAATCCAGATAGAAACCCAAAGATTTACCAAATACATGCAATCTCTTTTCTGAAAGGTAGAAAGGAATAGAGTGAAAGAGATGACCTTTAGGAGGTCATACTTTGGGCTCCACTAGATGGTTTATCTAGGGCTATGATGTTAGTGAAAGGAATCAGGCATCAACATGACGTAATGCTCACTTTGTTTATTGGACTGAAGCCAAGCAGACGTGTAGAAGATGTTGAAGCAGAAGGAAGATGAAACATTTCCCTTCCCAAAGCCACAACTTCTGCGGAGCAGCAGATTTTGATAGAGTTCAATAAAAGGCCAGAGTCTTGTGTTTCAAGTGAGCTGCCGTTGACCTCTTCGGTCCTGCTGACATCATCTGGCATCATCAGCTTTGATGGCAAAACCTTCCGCCATCAAGGGTACCAAACCGGGGCCCTTCTGAGCACCGCAGCCCTAGCCTGCTCCCACTGCCGACAGTCGCCATGGTAACACCCCCGACATGGACTTTTGCATAAACGGGTGTTTAAAAAATAAATCCTATGGATTTCCATTTGTGTTCTGTAATCTCAGAAAATGTACAATAAATACTGCACACGAGTCAGGTTTGGAAATCAAACTCAGACTTATCTCTCCCCGCTTGGGAGTGTTCAAAGTAAGCACGAGGAAGATTCCACCAACCTGCTGAATCAACAGTCAGACATTGGGTCTGTTTTTGGTCATCAGCAGCCAAGGTTCACCTATTTACAGGTCATCTTCTGAATGTTCTTATTAAATATATTACACCTCAAGGTTTATCCGCTTGAGAGGAAAGGGTTTATAAAATATGTAAAAATAGTAAAAGGTAGTTTCAGTACAAACAGGCAGCTTTGGCGAGCATCAAACCAGCGCCTCGGCGCCGCAACACTCCCTTCACAGCGCCGGCTCTCGCTCGTTTGTAGGCTCAATCAGCACAAAGCTAAGTTATTGTAATAAACCAGTATAGCCGGTAGTTATTTTGGTCTGGGTTGGTCGTCTCAACCCTCGCCTGGCAGTACAAAAGACAAAGACCCAGCATTGTTTAAAAGAGGAGGACAAGGGAGTTTGACAGTCAAAGAAAATAAAAGTGAAATGCCGAAACATTTCTTGTGTACAAAAGAAGCCTGTGATGTTCGTTCAAAGGCAGTTGGTCTGGACTGAAGAACACAGCACAAAGACGGGCTCGGAATTCACCAGAAAGAGTCAAACACGCGAACCCAAACATGTCCAATGTGTATCGTAAGGTGCGCACAAGCAACCATTCCACTTGAATGGTGGAGAACAGCCCACTTTGTTGGTTTTCTTCTTCAAGTAAACATCCTTCTTAAACCTCTCCATCCACCACCACCACCACCACCACCACTGTGACCCTGCTGTGAAGCCCAGAAGGTCCAGTAACCCCAGAGAGGGCGAAGCGAGGAGGTGAGCCTTCCTGGACGAGGGTCAGCTGACCTCAGGCGACTAGCGAGCTGGAGACTCGGAAGTGGGAGAGGAACTTGAAGCAGAGTCTCACCACGAAGTACCAGATGTTGTGGGCCATCTGGGAGCGGGCGATGAACACCCTCCAGATGAAGATGAGGAGCAGCGTGTTGAAGGTGTAGCGGATGTTCCTCAGCCTGGTAGGATCAAACAGCATCAATGGTTAGAGAACCTCTCAACTTAGTCCCTAAAGCTTCCTTTAAAAACACTAAGGGCATTCAGCTGCTTTAACTTGAGAGGAATCAAGATGCATTTCAAACCATTTAAAAAATAAAAAATAAATGATAATAGAACCATAAAATGGTCAAATTAGTATAGTTTGGAATAATAAAAGAAGAAGAAAAAACATGTGTAGCCTACTTTAAACTTTAAAATGTGGTTATTAGTAGTCTTCCCCTCTGAATGATTTATGCGGTTATAAATGATCAACTGGAAGTGCATCACATTCACACCATCTAAATTCCAGCCTAGTTGTCATATGAAAGATCTATTATACATCACTCTCCATATCCATAGTAACCAACAGAAAGCCCTGAAAGCCACACAGACGGTTTGGATCAGGTAGAATGTTGTCCGTAAACTCACTTCCTCAGGTGTTTCTGGGCCACAGGGATGTCGGACATCTCCTCATTGAGGACGTATTTCTTGGTCCCGATGCAGTAGTTCTCGATGTACTCTGGCCAGTTCAGCTGCCGCACGTCAAAGTTGAACGTCTGAAGAATTTAAAGAATATACATTTAGTTTGACCACACCCAGACAGTAGGGGGCGCCATCCCCTCACAAAACAGCCACAGATGAAACCTTTACTTATCCCGTCTGGGGAATTTGGGATTATTATATGTAATACATGAACAATATCAGAAGGATACACCAACAAGGACACAAGAATGTCCAGGAGGGCGTTGGTTCTAAATTAAGCTCTTCATTATCTTGTAAAATGCTAATTAATTGCCAAGTAATTATTGAACCACGATAATAAAGAAAGTCAACAAGTATGTGTGTGTGCGTGTATATGCACGAGTGCATGTGTACGTGTGCGCACGGTGGTCGCACCTTGCGGTCCTCCACCGTGAGCTGGTTCAGCAGCATGCTCATGTTGTCAGACTTCCACTCCCAGTCCTGGTTGCTGAAGTACTCCAGCAGGCCGATGGCCTTGTGGAGCCGGTTGAAGATACGCATCATCCTGGAGGGATGGGGGGAGGGCAGAGAGAGACAAAGATGGAGACAGAGAGAGACAGAGAGGCAAAGAGAGGAAGGAGGGAGAAAAGGTTAGAGGAGGGAATGAAGGAGCGAAAGATAAAAGGAAAGAAAGGAGGTTGAAGGTCAAAAGGTCAGTGGTCACTCTCCTGCAGTGATACTCCGGTAGCTACACTTGAAACACTGCTTTTGAAGAAAAGTCTCAACAGCAGTGTTGCATTACAATAGACGTTGAGATGGTTTAGCAAAAAGGGCCACTATTTCCCCAGACTACCCAGTGGACTGTACCCACCGGCAGGCGGATCTATCCATCAATCATCCGGGCTGGACTCTCCCACTGGGGAGGTTCCTAGAGGGTCCATTTTGAAACGGCCCATCAGCTCGTCTCAGACTTACGTGGGCTTCTGTCCGGAGAGACGCAGGTACATGTCGTAGAGGATGGCGGGGCACCGGTGGCTCACCAGCATCCAGTACTGGTTGACCAGGTAGCTGGACGTGATGTTGGCGTTGGGCCGTCGGAAGGCCTGCTCCAGGGGGTTGGTCTTGAAGGTGTTCATCACGTGGTACTCTGGGGACGAGAGGACGGAGCCGCGCGTTACGCATCTTAACCGCGAACCGTGTACGCAAAACCGGGGTCTGAATGACAGCCAGGAGGACAGACTTAATAAAAAAGTGACCTTAGACTGTGTTCCCCACGGACAAGTCGGCGTGAGAGAGGATGTTGACCCTCTAGGCTCCCCCCCCCCACCCCCGCTACGCTTCATTCAGAGTGACCTCACACATTACATCACGCACACACAGGGGGGGGTTTCCATGGCAACCGCACGACCAGACCCGAAGCGACGGCCAGATGTGCGTCCCGCCGTCGGAGGGCCGCGCCCTTCAGCCGTCCTCCAACCCGCCACCCTCCCCTGTTGGCATGGCGACAGCACACTGCGGCTACAGGCCGGCGCTGGGAGTACCCACAATGCCTTGCGATGGCACGCCACTTGGCATGCAGAGACACTGGAGGGTTCTGAACCGTTCCTTGGGGAGATCAGCTTAATTCCTATCCGTCTGTCTGTCTGTCTGTCTGTCACATCGTCCCGACGACCTTCCAAACGCCATTTTAACAGATTCTGCCCCCATCACCAATAACTACCCATCTTTTACCTGATCTTTGGTTCTGCCATTAAGAACCCATCTATAAACATTAGCGTTTCCAAGAGCATGATGCGCTGAAGACACAGGACTTGATAATTCGGTGTATTCTGTCAAGAGTACACCTCAGTTACATATTAGAGTCACAGCATAAGAGTCACAGCACAAGAGTCACAGGAGCACGGTTTGGGTGCACCTACCGATCTCGCCCCAGTGGAAGGGGTTGATGCCCCCTGTGGTGCAGTTGTAGACCATCGCCGTCTTAGGTCTGAAATGGGGAGGAGGAGGACAGACGATTAAACAACCGGTCGCCATCGCTCACATTCACCTCCATGTTCCACCCTACTGGGCGTTGGGACGTTTACGAGTGCCTGTGAGATCAGGCCCTAACCCAGGAAGGCCAAATCCGGCGCTGAGTGATGGAACTGAAATTAAGTCCCACTGCTTTTCAATGAATAAATCAGTTTCCTTCTTTGCACTGAGAGATGAAGAATATTCTGTCTCTTCACATTTCCTCAAACACACCGCCATCTTAGAGTGACGTGTCCCTTTGTCTCCCAAAAGTTTTAAACCCTCTTAGTTTTTATATTCTTCAACTGACAAGAATTGGCTTCAAACTGACTAAGAGTTTATTATCTCCGTCCTATCGTTGCGTAACTATCTTCCATTCCATTATCCCCTCTACTGCTCTAAACCATGAAACAGTCACTGAGGTGCGTTGCTGAGGGGCCTCCAGGGGGCGCTCTGACCTGTGCACGGCCGTGTACCAGCCAGCGGACAGCGTCAGGTTGATCACCACGTCCACCGGGATCAGGTCCGCCACCGCGTCATGGTTGGCCCTCATGGTACGCAGGAGGCCCTTCCCCGCCTGGAAACACAACAGAGTTTAGGGGGGGGGGGGGGGGGGGTCTGGCTCTGGTCTCCTTCAGGTAGACTACAGATGAACCCTGGAAGAGACAGGTCTAGGTCTGGGTCCAGGTAGACTACAGGTGAACCCTGTTTGACCACTAAACAGTCTCGCCCCACTCTCTCATAAGATCATACATCAGCTCCATGGTGACTCACGGCTATGAAGACTCCACTCGGTCCGTTGAAGTTGTCGATCCAGCCCTAAGAGAACAGAGAGAGGACATGTTTGATCAGCATTTTGGGGTTAATAAAGAGCTGCTAAAAGACTTGTGCCAACATCATCACAAAGTCTTCCCAACCATCCATTGATAAACAAAAATGATTCATTCTGCATATAAGTGCATCTGATCGGTTCACAGTCAAGGTTGAGGACCGTGTTGAAGTGCGACACGCAGGCTCAGAGCCTGACTGAAGACATTGCAATACTTTTTTCTACTTTTTTTTCTACAAAAAAGCCCAAAGGCGGAACCCGGCGAGACTAGAGCGTGAAACCGGTTCCCCCTGGATTCCTCTTCATCCCTCGAAAGACCCCTTTGCGACGGCACGTGGTGGTACATTACACCTGCCGCTGGGCCAACAAAACTGGTCTATCGTACGACTGGGAGAATCTACATGTGACGTAACCACCTGATCTAAAAATACACCGTAATAAAGCAATCAGCCCCATGAATCAATCCAGCAGAGCTGAAAAATGTTTTTCAATGAATTTGTGAGCCAGCAAAACGTCAGGGATGTCCAACTGCCATTTCCCGGGGTGATACGTTTAACAGCGGGGAACGAGCTACGCTATGCTGTATAACGAGCTATGCTTCACAGATCAACAAGGTGGGCTAGGCTTAGTAAACCAGGTTCAGATGGCTGCCAATCAAGTGATGTCACTTCTATTGTTTTCAAAAGGGAACACTGTGTACAGAGTAACCCTCGTGTGTGTGAGGGCTAATGTGAAGAGTACAGAGTAACCCTCTCACACCTGAGGGCGGAGCCAAAGGAGACTGACTGATGGAATGGAGAGTTAGATGTTTGAATGGATGAAGGGATTGATGACATTTTCAGAGATGGATGAAGTGATGAGGGATAGAGGACATATTCAGAGTTGGGTGAAGTGAGGAGGGATAGTGGACATATTCAGAGATAGATGGATGGATGAAGGAAGCATTGAGATGAGGTGTGCAGACGGGGCCTTACAGGGAAGGGCTCCTGCCAGCTGGCGCCCACGATGGAGGGCCTGATGATGCCGATGTTGAGGTGCTCCTGCTCCTGCTGCACCGCGTACTCCGCCAGCGCCTTGGTGTAGGTGTAGGTGTTGGGCCGGTCACCGATCAGCCGTGGCGTGATGTCCTCCACGATGCTGTCCTCCATCCACCTGCATGACCACCACATCATTAGTGATCATCATCGTGATTCTCCTCATCATCATAGTGATTATCCTCCTCATCATCATACTGAGTCTCATCATCATAGTGATTATCCTCCTCATCATAGTTATTCTCATCATCATAGTGATCATCCTCATCATCATAGTGATCATCATAGTGATTATCCTCATCATAGTGATCATCATAGTGATCATCCTCATAATCATAGTGATCATCATAGTGATTATCCTCATCATCATAGTGATCATCCTCATCATCATAGTGATCATTCTCATCATCATAGTGATCATCCTCAGTGATCATCATCCTAGTGATCATCAATATACTGATCATCTCCATCATCATATTGATCTTCATTGTGATCATCCTCATCGTCATAGTGCTCATCATCGTAGTGCTCATCCTCCGGACTTACGACAGCGAGTCAATGAGCTTGGTAGGCTCCACGGGAGGGGGGTAGATGACCTCGTCGATGTGGTGGAGGTTGCAGTTGGCGTACGCGGTGGAGACGTGGATGAAGGCCTCCAGGTGCTGCATCTTGCGGGCCAGACCCAGCAGCTGCATGGTGGCGATCACATTAAGCTGCAGCGCCTGCCTGAGAGAAGGCGAAAGAGAGTTTGAATGTGTAGGCACATTTGACTTTTTCCTTTTAGTCATAAGACAACATTGGACCGTACATATAGTGCCCATCTGGACGGCGCTCAGATGGAACCTCTGGAATGAGTTACTCCTGGGACCTGATTGTTGATTAACGTCACCACTACCAAGCCCCAGCTGCCGTTGAGGTGAGGACATCAGGCTTGATCACTACAGATACCTGGGGATTGTTCTCTCCTTTTGTTTTTACAGGCAATGAGGACACTTTTACACGTTTATCTGACATCATTTTAACCTTGTGTATGACGACCTGGCAAGGACATCTTAACCAATCCACTATGAACACACCTGGAATCCTTGTTGAGGTGGAGAGCGAGAGGTTATATGTTATATGCGTTTTTTCAGGTTGTTTCACTAGTGATCCAGTGAAACCACCTAATGACCCGGTGAAACCACCTAATTTGGGGTTAGGGATAGGGCGAGACGACCCGAGTCCCAGGAGGTTCCCCTGGTTCTTCAGGTTGGAACTAGAACTGGCTGAACTCCATTCCTAAATAACTCAGGGGGGAATCAAACCTGCGAACCCTCCGTTAGGGTCCTGCAGCTATGGAACTGAGCTCAGGAATCTGAGGAATTAAGGGTCAAACGGTCTATCCTGACAGGGTGAGGTATTTGTCATGATCTGTAAAGCACTTTGTCACATTGTTTAGAAAAGTGTTTTTTAAATTCAAGTGTACTATTGATATTCAAAAAGAGTATATATTTAATAAGCATGCAATACGAATAAGAAGAAGCATAATTATTAAAGTATTTTAATTGTTTTATTATGTTGGCAAGCAAGAAGTAGAATAAACGGGATAATCACCACAAGGCAGGCCAATAAACAGTTCGATATGCCCGGCTCGTGGACGGCTTACCGCCCCAAACGAAGCCGCCCACGAGCCCGAAAGCCCTACTTGTTCCATATTTTGATACAATTTTAGACTTTTAAATTTGATAGGCAATGTGAAGGGAGCTTGGAACCCGATACGGTTTACAATGCACTTCAATTTCTGAATAATTTCAGTTTGATGCCTGTGCTTCCTGCTCGGCCAGTTACCACGTCACCACAGTGTGACGCGTCAGACGGGTCGGAGACCGGTTAGAGAGAACAGAGAGAGAACGGAGAGAGAGAAAGAACGAGAGAGCAGTGTAGGAAAGAGGAGTGCCGTCTGAACTCTGGCCCAGCCAGGAGCATCCATCATGCACACAACGCTCAACACAACACATACGAGCCAATAGAGTGGGCTCCTGTGGTGACAGGTGGGAGCTCAATGACCCGCAGGAAGACAGGTGCACCTCTCGGTCAGTGAGGCTGTCTGGAGGTATTTAGAAGGACAGAGAAAAGACAGAGGGGGACGTAGAGACGGACAGGGGGAGCGAAGGAGAGGGGGAGCCTTTCCAGCAATCCTACATCTACAATCTTACATCGTTACTATTTTTATGTACCCCGAATGAGCAACCAAGATAAACAAACAGTGCGAGTTCTGAACAAACCTAATGCAAGGTATTTCTGTATCGATGGTAGAATGCACGGCTCTCTCCAAAAAACACCGACATATTTCATTAAAAGAGGAAATTGGAGTCTTTGTGTCCGTGTGTTCCCATGCGTGCGCACGTGTTCCCCATGCGTGCACGTGTTCCCCAAGCGTGTACGTGTTCCCGTGTGCGTGCGTGCGTTCCCGTACTCACTTGAGTGGCGCGTCGAAGCGGATGGTGGCGGCGCAGTGGAAGACGATGTTGATGCAGCCGCAGAGCATCTCCACGTCCTGCGGGCCGAGGGCCAGGCCGGGCTGGGTCAGCTCGCTGCTCACCGCAATGATCTTCTGGTGGAAGTCGGGGTCCTCCTCCCGCACGCGCGCAAACAGCTGGGAACAGGACAGAGGCACGTGTGAAGTAAACAAGTCAACCGCTGGCGTTTATCGTTGAACGGCAATGACGCATGATGGAACCAGTGGTTAAGATGACAACACTACTGGGGTTGATTAAAAAAAGAACCAGAAGGAAGAGGAAGGAATAAGACGGGGCTGTGGTTGGTTAAGGTTGTGCCGAGTCAGATGGGAGCAGATAGGAACGTTTATATAGCTGCCCACTCAGCACTCAAAACCCTGCTCTCTTAGAGCGAGGGAAAAATACTTGCATTAGGGAGAGCTGCAACCAGTCAAAACTTGGAGAGAATGTCACAGAGATGGGGACTAACTACTGCCAATACCCGCGGTCCTCTGAGATGCCGAGCGTGCAACCAGCGTGTTGCTGACCACAGCAGCCTTCACCTCTCCCATCCCTTCCTCCTTAAACATAATGCAGCTTTTGTTCCAGCCTTTCAGCCGACAAGGGCCTACCAAGCCTCAAACCCACGCAGCCAGGACTAGTGGGGATGTCACTTTGCCTTTTAGTCAGGGTCTTTGTGCCTTTCTCGAAGACACCCCAGTACTGGGCCATGGGGAACGGCGGACCAAGCCATACATTTATTTGTCACATCACTTCTGGGAGTGTGACACAACAAGTGGGAGTGAGACATTACCAGTGGGAGTGTCCTGCTGGAGGTCTGTTAAACACCACTAGACCTACTGGATCCATCGCCCCGGCATCAGGGGGGGGGGGGGAATGGAACCGATCTGTTCTCCGCACAGCTTCTTTACCATTAGAGGAGCTGCACTAAGATCTCCGCAGGAAGTGACCCTCGGACCTCATTAAGGGGAACGAGCCCAAGAGACTCAATTAGTTAATTGGGTGCAGGCGTCTCATTCCACAGGCACATGAATATGCATGACCCCTGGGACGCGGTGAACTTGAGAGGCCCTGCGTATGATCCAGGGCGTGTGTGTTACCCACCGGGCGCAGAGCCCTTCACCTCGGGGGGAAACACACACACACACACACACACACACACACACACACACACACACACACACACACACACACACACACACACACACACACACACACACACACACACACACACACACACACACACACACACACACACACACACACACACACACAAGCGTCGATGGTGAAAGGAAACACCAGAGGACGGCAGCCAGCGTCTCCAGAGAGGAGGAGGCGCTCTGTGAGGAACACGCTCCGTGACCCCACCGCACCCGGCTGTTCCCCAACAACCCCGCCAGGCTGTACCCCAGCAACGCCTCCCGGCTGCACCCGAACACAGGAGCCTTCCACTGGGCAACCAGACGGACCGTGGGACCCCATCCCCAACCAAACCCATTGATGCGCCTGCAGGCGCCACACACCAACAAGTGTTCCGACATGATGAACTTCCTTCCCCATCTTTATAGGACTGAACATGGGTTTTTATAAAGTGGCAGGTGTTTTGTCCTCTTCTTGTCAACGGTATGAAAGATTCCGTAAAGATGCAGTCACACCCTGCAGGAGAAACAGACAGTAGAGAGACTGTGTGTGACAAACACACAACACCCACACACACACAAAAGTGTATCCGAGTAGCGGAATGACAGAAACATCCAAAAACGAGTGCGATGGGTCAGAGAGCAGAAAGCTAAAAATACAGAGCAATGGGAAAAAGACACAGACAGAAATTGAGACAAGGGACAGAAATAGAGAGACCCACACATGAACGAAGAAAGGGGAGACTGAGACATACAAAGACGAGAGTGAGAGCGGGGGCCGAAAGCCGAGACAGATAGGAGGCACGACAATCTCTCCAGCGCGCCCGTGGGTGAAGAGGACAGACCTGACAGACTCCTTAATGAGGAGGAAAGCCTGACACTCCTCCCCTCCTTTGTTAACGAGGAGGAGGACAGAGTCCTGACAGACTCCTCCTGTGGTGAGGAGGAGGACAGGCCCGAGAGTCCTCTCCTGGTCGAACAAGGACAGTCCTGAGACTCGTCTCCTGGTTGAACGAGGAGGGCAGAGTCCTGACAGTCTCTCCTGTGGTGATGAGGAGGACAGTGCTGAATCTCCTTCTCTCCTGGTCGAACGAGGAGGAGGACAGAGTCCTGAGACTCCTCCTCTCCTGCGTTGACGAGGAGGAGGACAGACTCCTCTCCTCTCCTGCGGCGCCAGCGTGTCTTAGCCGCTAAACCAGGGCTCTCGTGAACCAATTTGTTACACAACTCCAGCTAATTTGCGACCTAATTAATTCATCACTCACGAGGACCACGGCTGCCTCCTCTCAGCCTCTCTGGGGGGCGGGGGGTGGGGGTGTCCCACTCGTCAACCCAACACAGATGTAGCCGGACCAATGCACACATTACACCAGTGTGTGATGCCAGTGTCTGCTGGTCTGTTATACGCTGCAAAGGCTTAACCGCGGAGGCGATGTACTCGTATTAATATCGAGCATCTGCTACCAAACGGAAATCTTTATACGAGAAGACTACAAAAGTTTAAAGTAAGTCAGAACTAGAGCCCAACTTTGAAAACCAACAGCAGAACTCCTTTTTATCTTATGGGTTTGTCTGATACTTCTTTATTTCAACAGCAGTAACTAGGTCAGAGAGACCCACTCGATATGCAGGTGTAACGGGACGCCCTCTGGTAGGACGGGTCTCGTTCCGGCCGTCAGGCCAGCAGACCTCATCGGTGACGCAGGTAGAGGCGATCACAGTGTGACCCACAGCCTCAGTGCCCCCGCACAGCCATGGATTAAAGCTACCAATTACACTCTGGCAAGCATAGACACACAGCAGCAGGCAAACGGAGCCCAGCCATTGGTCCAGAAAGAGCCTGGCTCTAAGGGTGTGTACGTGTGCTTGTTGACTGACGCCTGTCAGCCGTGCGAGGGGATAGGGCGCTACAAGTGGAACCAGAACCGTCTGCACCAAAACATCCTGAATAGTTATACCCTCACAAAGAGCCCCTCTCCCCAGAGAGGATTGCAGCCGAAGGCCAGCGAACCAGCTGCCCTTAATCCATAAGGCCAGCTTCCTTCACCCCGAAGACCAGCACCAACCACAAAGTGCTCTGCTGAGGAAGTGGGGGGAGAGGTCGGCCTCCAAAACACCCGTCTGAGTAGATATACTCCTCCATGACCCACAGGGTCAGGGCACCGAG
Source organism: Gadus chalcogrammus (assembly GCF_026213295.1). Lineage (NCBI taxonomy): Eukaryota > Metazoa > Chordata > Actinopteri > Gadiformes > Gadidae > Gadus > Gadus chalcogrammus. The sequence goes on from NC_079430.1 coordinate 12,956,756, forward strand.
ACAATGTTTATATCTGGCCTGTTCTTCGTCAGTAAATCGAGAGAACGCATCTTGGCAGAGAAAAAAACACCACCTGCAGCAGAGCGAGCCAGGCTTTTGCGTCGTACACCGCGCACGCTTAAATCGGGTTATAACTTTAATACAGAATCCATCCAAATATGAACCCATATTTGGTTTGATAATCTTTATATTCTCACCACTACATACTTTTAGTATCACCACCATCGTGATGTGTGACGATGGCTGTGATACTAAAAGTATGTAGTGGTGAGAATATAAAGATTATCAACACCATCATCAACACCATCGTCACACATCAATGGTTTCTGACAAAACAAAACTGAACTGAATAGAAGACGTCAACAGGTTCAGTGTTCTACGATAAACCGATCTCTACCTCCATGTGGCAAGTGTCCCAACCCACAATCAACTGCAGTCTGTGTGAAGCCAAACAGGTGTGGCCCGATTGTTCCTTCAGACCAGCAGTTTCAACACACTTACTAGAACCAGACACACCGGACTACAGGCTTCCTCTGGGCCTCGTGGTAATCGATTGTAAAGAGGAAGGTGTGTGTGCGTGTGCGCATGTCGATCAGGGCCTCAAACCATGACCCTTCAAATGGATCCAGAGCTAGAGAGTTCAGAGAGGAGTTTAGTAAACTCGTAGAGCCTGTTGGTCGAGGAAAAACTCATAGGTTTGTAAAGTCAACAAACACGAATGATATAGGGGAATGCGACTGAGCATGTTGTTTTGAAAGGTCATGGAGTACGTGTAGATGAATTGATCACAGCGGCCAGGATTAAGAAGATGCAAAGCCAAAACCAAACTAAGTCAAGTGGAGACTCAAAAGGTGTTGAACCGTGCTTCAGCTTCCTGACAGCAGGACAACACAAAATCGGTCTCAGGATCAGCGGCTCGTTGTGGAACGAAATCAACATTGCCGATTGATGGAAGACATGTTGGAGTGAATCCAGAGAGCAAACGAGAGGCTCATTTTTGGGGTCCATGTTGGTGTGTTTGCAGAGGGCCGTGTGAGCAGACATCAGAGAGGGGGGGGGGGGGGGGGGAGTCAAACCAGAAGCAGGAAATAAAACGGAGCAGGAAGTAAAAAAAAAAGGAGCAGGATGGTCGAGGACAGCTGAGGGGCAGAGTGGTGAGAAGAGGGGGAGTGTTGGGGAGGAGAAGGGGAGGAGACGGTTGTGGATCCTGAGTTTACCTTTGGGGAGGCACTGTGAGATTATAACGAATCAGCGCTGACTCAAACTCAACACAGTGAGGCAAAGATACAGCCACCCGTCAATGCCGCCGCAGCATACCGCACATGAAGAGGACTACGACGTCCTCTGCCTCACAAGACACCTTCCTCTCGTCTCGGGACCATAAGGGGAACAGGCCCGACTAGCAGAACAACCCAACCCTCCTCCCCAACGCCCACAGACAGACCTTACCGTGTGTTCACACCAAAAGCTGTAAAGCGTTTTGAGTGATGAACGCCCATTCACTTTCTATTAGACATGAATCATGACAATCGCAAGAGCGATATGAGCTGTAAATATTTTGGACAGCGTTGCGTTGAGCTTTTCAGCGTTTTTGCATCTTTTGGTGTGAACTTACAGTAACAGGATCAGAACCACTCAGTCACTTCCAGGATGGGAGTAGAACACACAACGACTGCATCACTCATTAGCAAGGTTCTGTTCCACTTGAAGAAAGTTTGAATGCTTAAATGTTGGAACATTCGATTTAAATGCAGCACATTTCCAGATCCCAATCAAGCAATTTAGAGTTAATTTATGCAAATTAATACAATTATGCGTTGTTATATGTTGCCGGTTCCCGTCTCTCCACTACGGTGCCTAGGCTGCCGTAACCCGCTGAGAGTTGGCTCATTACAGGATCAGAGCCGTTCTCTGTAGAACAAACAACGCTCTGGGACTGATGCAGATTCACTGATCAAAAGAACACAATAAAGACTGATTCACCAACATGAAAAGCGTGTACGGAGTGTAAGTGAGCGGAAGACTTCCTGACATACTGAAGACCGTAGCGGACAAGAACCACAGGCCTCTCTGAGGACATAAACACACGGGTGCAAACCGAGCTATGGAGGCACCTTTTGAATAAATGCCAAAACAGAAAGCCCCAGCCTAGGGGTAAAACAATCATTTCATAACCCGTTTATTTGTTGTGATCCAACCTTTCTTAATGTGGCCGTTTATTTAAAAGTGGATTTTCCCGTTCGGCGGTTCCTAGCGGCCACATCCAAACACACCGGCGGGAACGCCCCTAAAGCCTGGAGGCATGCCCCGTCTGCGGGGCATGCCCTCCATCACCCGTCCCATCCCCCGGGCGGGGCTGACAGAGGGATCTGGGAAAATGAGACCCAGATCTCAGAAGGGTATGGGTAAATTCCCTTCTCCCGCCGTCCTACTCATCCCGGATCCCTCAATCAGCACTGTCCGACATCCCTCCGAAATCCCCCCCCCCCCCCCCCCTACCTGGCCCTCATCAAGTCTGTTTGTGTGATGTTTGTGTTTCCTGGAGGAGTGCGTGCGTGCGTGCTCCCTGACGGAGCACTGCGTGTCACAGAAGGTGCGGCGGCGTTTATGAGCCCGCGTCCCCTCACCTTGCACTTCACCATGTCGCTGAGCCTCTGCTCCACGGACTGGCCGGCCTTGGGCCGCACCAGCAGGTAGAGGGCCTTCACCCCGGGGCAAGAGCGCAGCAGCTTCTCCACCAGCACCTTGCCCATGAAGCCCGTGCCGCCCGTGATCAGCACGTTCTTGCCCGCGTAGTAGTACGCCACCATCGCCGTCATGGCGACGCAGCCACCGCCGCCGCCCGCCGCTTCGCTCGACGAAGCCAGCCTATCAGCTTCCAGACGCTCGGTGGTGCTGAGAGGGGGAGGGGGACGGGACGATCCTTTAGCCAACTGCGTCTACGCCTGGAGAGAGAGAGAGAGAGAGAGAGAGAGAGGGAGAGACGGAGAGGTTTAAACGGTGGCCAACACTACAACAAACATCCCGTTAGCGCGGCAGGGCCCCGGCGGTGAGCAGCAGAATCCAGAGGTCCAGTTTTAGTCCGGCCTGCCATGAGCCACTCAGGCACAGAGCGATAAGGAGCAGGAGAGATAAAGAGTCCAGCTCTGTACTCATTGATCAACGGAAAATAGACCCCGGGGTTAAATTTTCGCCGGAACTACACTTTAAGCTATGTTTTCCTAGCGACCGGAAAAGCCTGTGCACCTCCTGGGATGGAGGACGTCTGCTCCTCCACAGCAGGGTGCAGGGGGCAGTGGGCAGGGTGCCCGGCCTCCCCCCCACCCACCGCTGGCAGCATTAGCAGACGCCAGATCGATAGCCTTGCATCACTAGGACGGATGTGAGCTGGTGAAGACTATACCGGACCCCCGCGCTGGATACTTGAACGCTCACTAACGGGATCCTTATTTAAACAAAGCGAGACTGACCAACCGGACCCTTTTACTCGTCGCGGGGCCGGGTGGACGCGTCGTTATTCTCTGCAGCGGTTCATTCATCGTCTCCCAAGAGATTTTCCGAGACAGCAAAAAGAAAACTGCGAGCCGTCTCTGCCCAAGGACAGGAGGCAAGTTCCCCCCTAGAGCGGTACCTGACCTAGATACCACCCACACCCACACACTAAAGTGTCAGCAGGGGATCGCTCTAGACCTGGTCTTCGCTGAGAGAACGTTACACACCGTAGTGAATCTATAGGCTTCATAGAGGGTGGGATCGAGACCCCTCAGCCCCTCCTCGTTCATCAGGTTACCCTAAAAAGCGAGTGTGTGCTCGCAGTGAGCTCCCTAAGCTTCATCTACCAAAGTGTGTCTGGAGGTGACTAAGTTCCGGAGGCATTACATCGTATTGGACCCTCCGCATGCAGGCGTTGGTACGGTGGACAGCAGCAGACCACGCCTCAGTCACCTTCTAGGACCGGTGGCGGACATTAAACATGTAGAGGAAGAGATGTAAACCATTGAAAATAATCCTACAGTGAAATCCTGTTCACAGGCAAAGAAAACCACACAGCCTACAATAGGAAGGCTTTCTGTGTGGACCGTTATGTAGACCGAGTGATGAAGACTGTGATGAAGACTGACTGATGAAGACTGTGATGAAGACAGCAACAGGCCCAGTCCTGCTGTCGTCTCGTCTGGTGTCTACTCTCCCTCCCTTTCCCTCTCTCCTTTCCTCTCCTCCTCCATCCTCTCCTCCCCGCCCTCTCCATAAGGAGGTCAGCAGAGCGGCTGGAAGAGGAGACGGAGGAGATGGGGGGGGGGGCAGAGGCCAGGGGCCGCTGAATAGAGATGGTGGGGGGGGGGGGAGTAACTAGAGCCACTATCGACTCAATAGGACTGGCAGTGCCAGGCGCCACACAGAGGGAGAGACTAAAGGTCCCTTTGAGTAACGTGGTACGAGGAGACACAGCGTGGAGGGGGGGGGATTCATCCAAAGCAACTCGCAGTGAGTTCAGACGCACGTCATTAAGGAGCAGGTAGGGGGGAGGAGCAGGTAGGGGGGAGGAGCAGGTAGGGGTGAGGAGCAGGTAGGGGTGAGGAGCAGGTAGGGGGGAGGAGCAGGTAGGGGTGAGGAGCAGGTAGGGGTGAGGAGCAGGTAGGGGTGAGGAGGAGCAGGTAGGGGTGAGGAGGAGCAGGTAGGGGTGAGGAGCAGGTAGGGAGGAGGAGGAGCAGGTAGGGGGGAGGAGCAGGTAGGGGTGAGGAGGAGCAGGTAGGGGTGAGGAGGAGCAGGTAGGGGTGAGGAGGAGCAGGTAGGGGTGAGGAGGAGCAGGTAGGGGTGAGGAGGAGCAGGGGTGAGGAGGAGCAGCTAGGGGTGAGGAGGAGCAGGTTGGGGGAGGAGGAGCAGGTTGGGGGAGGAGCAGCAGGTAGGGGTGAGGAGGAGCAGGGAGGAGCAGCTAGGGGTGAGGAGGAGCAGGTTGGGGGAGGAGGAGCAGGGAGGAGCAGCTAGGGGTGAGGAGGAGCAGGGAGGAGCAGCTAGGGGTGAGGAGGAGCAAGTAGGGGTGAGGACGAGCAGCTAGGGGTGAGGAGGAGCAGCTAGGGGTGAGGAGGAGCAGCTAGGGGTGAGGAGGAGCAGCTAGGGGTGAGGAGGAGCAGCTAGGGGTGAGGAGGAGCAGCTAGGGGTGAGGACGAGCAGCTAGGGGAGAGGAGCCGGGAGGGGAGAGGAGCCGGGAGGGGAGAGGAGCCGGGAGGGGAGAGGAGCCGGGAGGGGAGAGGAGCCGGGAGTGGGGGGGGGGGGGAGGAGGGGGTAAGGCTGGGGGTCACCTTGCTCAGAGAGGCTGTCAGGTAGACTGCAGACAGTGTAGACCCAACCTCAGTGTAACCTCTGCGCTCTCCTCCGAGAGTCCTCAGTGAGTGTATTGGGGTTACGGGTTACCAACATCTCTGCTACCAGAGGGAGTTCCAACGTTAACATTCCTCTCTTGAATAACAGTATCAGGGGTGGGGCTGCGACGGGTTCAGGGACTGGTCCAACAGGCTGGTCAACACACCCGCCCCTGTTCTAACGCCGCTAGGATGAAGACGGGTGTGACCGAGCGTAGCGGGCCACAGAGGGGTGGGGGGGCAGATCAACGGGACAGGGCCGTTTGGGAGTTAGGTGTTTGACGCCCACGGAAACAAGGTCCCGGGTATGAACCCTAATGTCGGTAAACTACCTGAAGGACTTCTTGAGAACGATTTCCTAACCCCAGCATTTAGACGAATAACGTCCTATTCAATCACCAAGTCACCAACCCATGAAGGGTGATAATACTTCATGCCATGGACGTACCCACATCAACATGAATGTCACAATCTGAACCGAGGGCTTCTATAAACTGTCAAAGACTTGCTGAGAGGCAGAGCATTCCCTCCGCCCCCAGGAGGTACAGGAATAAGTTGCTTTACGACCTCTGGAGACAAAGTATTCATCATCTAACATCAGCATCACTAATACAAAGATTCACAATTTTTACTGAAAAAAAAAAATGGAAAAAATAACTAAACCAAAAAGTTCAGTGACTGTGTGACTGTTAGGGTGCCTGCATAGGGAGAACGACACGGTTATGCAAATATATGAAGCTCCTCTGTATCAAAGAGGTTAGATTACTCGTGGAATGAAGCTCTTACAATAACAACTTAACAATTCCATGCCGTATACTGTGACACTGATCAGTGACAGATTTGGCAACCACACGCGCACACACAAGGGTGTCTGTTTACTCCCCTTATCTGGACCACCGTGCTCACCTTACCCCTGCAACACAGCTGGAAACTGACCCTGGATCAGCACCGCCAGTGGTAGATTTCATAGCCCTCTGACCGAAATGCACCTCACCTAGTTAACACCACATGGTCAGGGCAGCTTGAACACCTGATCCTATAGAAGTGCAACACTGACTAATGACCCGAGTGGATGTTCACATTACTTCGTCATCATGGGGAGAAGTTTTATAGAAAGGGAAACTAAGTGCATATAGATAGGGATTAGGGGTTAGACAGTGAGAAGCCGAGAAAGGTCATTAAGGAGCCGGTAGGGGTTGGACAGTACAGAGACAGGTCATTAAGGAGCAGGTTGGGGTTACAAAGTGGAAGCAGAGACAGGTCATTAAGGAGCAGATAGGGTTTAGAGAGCTAAAGCAGAGAGAGATCCTTAATGAGCACCATAGGCTGTAAAACGCCATTCCGACAAGCCATTAGTGCAGGCACGAAGAAGTTCATATTTTAAGCCAAATAAGTATATTTGAAGGTTTCCAAAATCTGGAAACCTATCCAGAACCTAACCATGTGACATCGCAAGTGGAGGTGTGAGATGTACAGAGCAGAACAAGGGACGACATCACAGGGAGGGGCCACAAACTATTTAAAACTTTTGTAAGTGGTGGTTGTGATAGGAGTCATTGACAGCTGCCAACCACAATAAAACCCACCGTGTTCTAATCTCATACCAATCAGTGAACAGAATGTTTGTTCTAATGGCTAAATGATATCAGCGCTACAGTCATTCATAACATCTTCCCACCCAACGGCCTCCATTCATTCATATTTCTTTAGAGACGTAACACTGAGTAATCCATTCATTCTTCTGAAACATCCGTCACCACGTTTCTGTGTCAACGCAACGGAGAAACTCGCAATCCCGTTGTGTTGTCACAGAGGAGGCTTGAAGGATTATTCACGTTAATGAATCAACGCCGTGAGTCAGCGATCACAGTACGGTTCACCAGGAGTGACTCGAGGACCGGGTTTTGGTTTAAAGAAACATTTCTAGGGGAGAGGACACAACGGCCACTTGATCTTTGCTTAAAGACTCAAGGAGAGGGAGATACAGAGTAACTAATCTGGGGACTCTAGACACAGGAGCTATTAAGATTATTTTAATCCAGTCATGAAACTGCCAGATTATCAAGTGTCGCTTTGACGACTCAACGACAAGTTTGATATAAAACTCACTTCGGTGGGCTCGAAAATATCAGAGAGAGAACAAGTCAGCATGGGGAGGGAGCTGTGATTGACCCTGACCTGCAGCCCCCCAGCTGAGCATGAGAGGCTGGGCTGAGCTCAGACCAAGTAGAAGACAATCATCAAAATCTGGTGAAAAACAGCCATGGTTACCAATACCAACCATGAACGGTTTAGTTTTAAGGACAAAATAAGCTTCTCTCATTTGTCCCTGGGGGGTACAGACACACGAGAGACAGAGAGCGATAAACCTGTCAGCTACTGGATTGGCAGAACCAGTAATGCTGGAAGGAAACAATTGACTTGCTACATAATATAAAGAGCAGCCTTCGAGAGTTGGTTGTTGTTCTGCTTCAAACAGGTTCCGTCCGCCTGGGTGTGAATTCCTTCCCACTTTCATTTAAATTAACTGTTGAATAACGGCATCGTTTCTTAGCAATGTTGTTCCAGACTGTTATTACTCTACAGACCACCTTAAGGGGACACCTGTTCATTCCAAGTCTGTGTCCTCCAGCGTCTGAGGAGAGTTCCTCCACAGTGAGTAACGCAGACCAGAGGAGCCGTTGAAGGGGGACTCGTGTTCCTTTGACATTCGATTGCACAACTCTTCAGTTACAGAAATCCTGTTGGATGTCATATTCCACCAGTGACGACACCCAGAATGTGGAAGGTGGGGATGGGGGTGTGTGAGTGTATGCGTGCGTTCAAGGATGTGGTTCAGGTTCAACAGGTGTGGTGAATGAGCTGACGTCATCCACAACTTCATTACACTTCTGGGAACATGGACACATTGTTATAAAATAATACGATTCCTGGCATCCATCCCCAATCAGACCATCCTGACTCTTAACAAGTCTAGGACACACACACTTACAGAAATGATAAGAACCAAGAGACATTTCTGATTGAAACACGTTCTAACTTAGCCTTATCCTGTCACAGCAGGCTGCACGCCACCCATACGTCACAGAGACGCCGCTAATTGCCTCTTATTAACTCTATTGTCAGTGTCAGAGAAACAGAAACAAAACACGGCGTCTACATGGAAACGAACCAATCGCTCCATTAACGAGGCATCGTTCGCTAATTCGCGATCGGATCCTAGATCGAGGTGTGTGAATCCAAAACAATAACCTCCCCGTGCGACTGATTGGCGACTGGTTGCAGCCGTTGTCCCGCAGACGCCGGGTCGGTTTTCCTGCTTCAACATGTTAGCCCTCACAACTACAGGACGGGAAGTCAGGTGCATTCCTCAGGCGACCCGCGCCAGACTACACACACAGCACCACCCAACGACCCCACAGCATCCTACTCCCCGCTGCGTCTCCTACTCCCGTGTCCTCCTACCTGGAGATGAAGAGCAGCTCCTCGCGGGGGTCTTGACCGAGAGTCTCCAAAACGTCCGCCTGTCAGTCGCTCGTGGCAGCGTCTCTTTCTCGCCCTACGTGCTCGTGCGTCGGTCTACGTGCTCTTCACTGCTGTCTGGCGCTCCCGTCTGGTGCTCCGCGTGTCTCGTTGGCGTCTGGCTCGTGCTGGTTCTCACCTCGGGACTGGTCTAACTAACCTCAGGACTGGGAGGCGGTGGGAGATAACTTGATGGGCAGATCAGTGGGCGGGACCTATCTACCCGACCGACCAATCGGTCGCTGAACCCCAGGCTGGGTTCAGCAGGTTCTTCTGGTCCAGCGACAACGCAACATCCTAATTAATATCTCGTTAATTTATAATATCTTTAAAGGTTCTTCTACAAGCTTTTCCACAAATACTTTCGTTTCTGCGATGCTTGAAGCCCAACATCTTTTTTTTTTTTTAAATTATTATTAACTAGAGTTGTTTCCCTTGAAACTTCGACCCATACTACTTTCTAGGTGTTTGTAAGTAAGAAGGTCTGTATAATACAATAAAAGGACACTCAAAAGTGTATTTGACTGTCTACAAAAGCGCTCTATAGGCATAGAATCATAAGAAGTTCACCCACGACCACATAGTTAGTAGAGGCATGTATTGCAGTTACTTTAGAATAAAGTTAATTCCAATCCTTGGAGGCTAATTAAAGAGAACGATACGGAGACATCATTTTTCTTTTAGGTAGACCTACGGCATCGATGAGTATAGTACGACGACACTAGGCTATATAACACCTAATTTAGGCGCGTTCACTCTCATGGTGATATCGAGACGGCTCGCCAGTGATGATGTTCACTCTTAACAGTTAATGTGCAGTTCATGTGCACAATATATGTCACTTGGGAAACAGCCGGATGGGAATTTAAAAGTTCTTCACAGCAGAGGTTTCAAGTTTGCTTGCCTTTATTTGAAGCCACCAACTATACTTTTGCTTTTATTTGTGAGAAGCACATACAGTATTGCCACTGCATGGAAGGCAACACTTGACCTTATCTAGAGCTGGTTTACCAGAACACAACGTTTAAAACTGAGCAAAGTCATGCCAACAGACGTTAGTACGTCAATCAATAGTAAAGTATGTGATATGATGGTTGATTATTTAATATTCAGTAAACGTTCATGTTCCGCCATGTTCATGCTCGTCACTGGTAAGCCATAGGCTACGTCACCAACTGGGGAACTCTGTCACATCGCTGGAAATTATGGAGAAAACATTTTCGAGACGGCAAAAGTTCGCGTGAACGCCTCCTCATGAGGCTGTTATGATTCTACTTCCGTTCGGCAACTCGGGCCAAATTTTGATTACAGAGTTGCCCAGTTGGTTACGTATGGTTTACTAGTGACGCGCAGGAATGGGCGGAACATGAACGTTTTAGTTAATATAAAATAATCAACCATCATATAAAATCCTTTACTATTGATTGACGTTGTTAACTTCTGTTGGCATCGACTTTGCTCAGTTTTAAACGTTGTGTAGGCCTACTTGTAAACCAGCTCTAGATAAGGGGAAGTGTTGCCTTCCATGCAGTGGCAATACTGTACCTATGTGCTTCTCATAAATAAAAGCAAAAGGATAGTAGGTGATAGGCATCAAGGAAATAAAGGCATGCAAACTTGAAACTGATCCTACTAAGTTGTTTAGTTCTGACTGGTATTTATCGGATAGAAAAACCCTGCTGTGAATAACTTTTAGATTCCCAACCGGCTGTGTCCCATGTGCACATGAACGGTCACTGTCGGGAACATGGGTAAGCGTGAGCGTCATCACTGGCAAACCATCTCGTTATCACCAGGAGGAGGACGAAAGGCCACGACGTACAGATGACGAGACATCTCTGACGTCACACACGTTCCTTCATCGGCCCTCCAGGGCCGCTGAGACTAGGGGCCATCCAGGACCCCTGAGATTGGTCCTCCGGGGCCCCTGAGACTGGAGGCCCTCCGGAGACCCTGAGACTGGGGGTCCAGAGCCCCTGAGACTGGGGGCCATCCAGGGACCCTGAGACTGGTCCCTGCAGGGGGCCCTAATACTGTCATCCCAGGACCCCAGAGACATGCCCCCCCCCTCCCCCCACAGGGCCCCTGATACTGGCCCTCCAGGGGACCCAAGTACTGCCCCCCCTGGAGTCCAGAGACTTGGGGCACCCAAGGGCCCCTGATACCGGCCCTCAAGGACCGCTGAAACTTTATCCAGTTTACCCCCTAACAGAAGGACACCAGACGAGGCCTTGCCTGGTCTCCTGTTGGGGTATAAACTTGATAAAGTAACGCAGCTCAGCTCTCAGGAGGCCTCGCCCATCACAAAGGACAGGGTGTGGTTTCCCTCTCCAGAACACAGCCTGGAAACGTGACAGAAAAAGAGACACCAGGTTCAACGAACTCCTCCTCCCACCTCCACCTCCGTGAATTAATGTAATGACTCCTTCTACTACTTTAGTGTTGCGACACGGCGTCAACACACACCCGCGCGCACACGCACACACACACACACCGGGCGGGCGTCCCGCAGGACAACGCGTTGGCAGTTTCAAACATGGTCCCCCGACTCATTTATTATTAATTTATTAATTACTCAATAAGGAGCACTGCGGTGTGACGTCACGATGTACGCCTCCTCATCTGTTCCACGTTGAGGTTAAGTTTCTTCACTTCTTGACTGTCGTCTCAAGCAGTAGCCTACAACGCGATCTGTTACACATGCGTGAGATGGACGGACAGGTTTGGTTTCGAAGAATGGCTAAATGGACACGAGGACTGCAGCTGTAGATCAGCATTCTTACGAGGATGGGGTGATGATGTCAATCAAAGTTAACGACACAGATTCTTCTAACGCCAGGGTCTATTTGCATAAAATGACCAAGACAAAGGTGGCCTGAGACAAATGCCCAGTTCCGAGTTATGAAGCCTGTCGGTTTGAACTGCGCCCTCTAGCGGACGCCTGTTCAAAGTCCACAGTCCACTCTGTATGCTGAATGCAGCTTGAACCGAGCAACCAAGATCATCAGGGACACCTCACATCCGAGCCATGATCTCTTCCAACTTCTGCCCTCTGGAAGACGCTATGGATCTATGAAGACTGGAACGACACGCTTCAACAACAGCTTATACCCTTCAGCAATTAGTCTCCTGAACTCCTGAAGATTTGCAACTCCGCTATTGATCCGGACTGAGCTACAAAAAATACCACCAACTTTGTTGTGTTCCAATTCAAGTTTATATTATATTATATTCTGATCAAAGGGCATGACGGTACACACCACGTTTTACTTTTGGTTGCGGGTTGTACGCTACGAGGCGGTGTAAACCGGTTCAACAGCGCCCCGTGTTGCAGACCACAGGATGGCGGTGTAACCTTCTTTAATTGGCCAATGGGTGTAACCTGGTTCAACAGCCCCCGTGTGGCCGAACACGGAAGTACGGAATCGAACATCAGTGAATTGACAACTGGCTCATTCATGGCAACTTGGTAAAGAGGGTGTAAAAGCAAATTTAATTAGCTATTTTTGTTGCAACGATATCTATTATAATCAACTTTTTCAACTGACTGCCCTAAATACACTTTTAAATGATCATATTTTAGTGTATCTTCAATAAGCAGTTAAATCCCAGAGTCAGAGTGCATTAATCGGGCACATTTAATTAGCAACAGCAGCGACATAAGTGAATACTCAATGATTCATCACGCTGTTGTGTCAATATTTTCTTTTATTTTGACAGCTTTTCAGAATACCATACAAGTAAACCTTTGTTTTCTGTTGAAAAAAGTGTATATATCCATAGTGTTGCATTTTCATAAAAAATAGTTGTTCAGCTCTAGTCTTCGTCGAGTCGTTTGTTTTGAGGATATAATCAAACATGTTTTGTTCTAGTATGCTATTCCTTCAACACTTTATCTACACCTCTTTTTATTGGTTTTGTTCACAGTTCAGGTGTGAAAAAGCAGTGTTGTGCAAAGACCAAGTTTGAATCCCCCACCCCCACCAAAATCAACCAAATCCCAACGGAAATGCTTCCTTCTCGTGTGTTTTGTTTACAGACACTCAGAACTTTCCGTCTCTATCTGCAGAAAACGTCAAAGACAGGCCGACGTAAGAACCGAACAGAAAGGTAGCAGGAAGGATTCGCCCTTCAATGGTTTCCCCTGTCTTCCCCCAAACCACAGCAACAGTCTCCGCTTGAACACTTCAAGAGAACACGTTCTGTTCTTCTCGACTGAAGGTACTGAAGGAACGGGAATACGACAGAAAAAAAAACTCCAAACCGATGAATCATAGGGTACAGCCAACCAGACGATCTGAAAACACGCTCTATACTCAACGAAAATCTCATACAAAAATACACACATTTGTATTCGCCCCAGAACTTGGATTTCTTTCGACACTTTCACTCATTTATTTTTATTCTATTTTAGTTTAGGGTGATTCTGTTCTTGTTTGCGTCCATCACCCATAGTTGGATTATGCCTAATGGTGTGCTGATATTGGAATATGTACATCAATATCTTTTTTTTCCATGTTATGAACCGTTATAATGTGTTTGTGTCTCTGTAAGCTGAGGACATAATCAAGGGGCCAGTGGCTTCAATATAATTCAACAGACTTTTTTTTCAGACAGGACTCAAACAGAACGCCAATTAACCCCCAGACGAACCCTGTATAAATAAATATACCTGTAATATCTCTGGTGGTCGGAATTTGCATAAGTCATCCGGTGAAGTAAATTATATTTAATTGGTCAATGATTAAATATTCATAACCAATCCCAGCGCCTCCGAGTCAATAGTCAATATCATGTAAATTCTTATTTTTGTTACAAATTGTTTAGCAGCCTTTTTTTTTAAAAACACTCCAGTCGTTTAAAGTGTAACCAAACTAAAAAACGAAGTCAATTAAAGGCCATGGTCCTATTTTCAAAGTTTGATTGCAATTTTTTTTTGAAAATCACTTTATTTTCCTTAATAAGGAGCTTTTTTCATAGGGCAAACCAAAACTATCAAGGTGAATATTGTTGTTGGCTCGAATGTACTACAGAAATATTAGTGCTTCTGTAAATAAGCAACAAGCATTGCACACACGCACGCTACTTTATTAGCTTATAAAGATATTCCCGTTAGAATTCGCGACTTGTATCCTAAACATAACTTTTATGTTCCGAACATTTCAGCGGATGTGCAGCATCAATATGGTGTCACACAGGAGTCTTAAAGGGCTAACATGTTGCGTCTTTAGGTCAAAACGAGTGCGTTTGGTTACACTTTAAGTGGTGGCTAGTTTGCCTTCTCTAAGGCACTCGCCCCGTAGCAGAACGCCCTCTGGATCATCCGATCACAACCCAGCTAGCGTTCCTGCCTCATGGTTCACCTTATACATATATATATATATATATATGTCTCACAGCTTCACGATGATTTGATCTTTATTTACACAATAATCCTCCCATAAACGTACTCTTCCAGGTGTAACTTTCCTCCATCTTTGAGCCTCTGATCGGCAGCGTTCAAAGGTCCACCATTGCTGCTCCGCCTCTCATCTCCAGACAGCCTCCCTCATGGCAGGGAAACGTCTCACCCCTATTAACTCTCCTTTCATAAAATAGACTCCATTGTGTTGATATATATATATATATATTTCTATATATATTTATGTATATATATATTTATTTTATTTTATTTATAAAACCGTCCTTGTGTCCGACAGGTGCTGTGTCGCTGGTCTTTGTCTTTGTTTGCATGTTTTTGTCTCTCAGTTCCAGCGCTGTCCAGATAAACAGGGGGACTGAGGTCAAAGGTCAGCTCCTAGGTCGGAGGTCAGCTCAACGACCCCCAACGAGTCCTCAAAGTTTTGTTTAAAATGATTCCCCTCGTGACACACAAACACAACAGAAACACGGACGCCCAAACACACTTCTAGTCTCTTTTTTCACTTTTTCTTTTTTCCAAAAGTAGTTTTTTTTTTTTCTTTTTTTAAGGTGGTTGGTGTAAAATATTTCTCAAAATAATTTAGAGTTCATCTTCATAAATAAAAAAATAGGCTCCATGACCCCCCCTCCCCCCACATGTCCCCCCCCCCCATCCTCTCTCAGTCACGTTTTGCACCAAGAGGAGGAGAGGGGCTGGTGGGGGGGGGAGGCAGGGAGGAGGGGATAATGGGGGGGGAGGGGGGGGATGTAAGTACCGCCCTAGATCCAGGTCTGCTGCCCCCCCGGACCCTCGCCCGGCAGGGGGTCAGGGGTCAGGGGTTAACTGCTCAGGGGGGGCGGGCCCGACCGCAGCGCCCCGGGGAGCTTGTCCGAGCCAGGGATCTTCCAGAGGCCGGGGGACACGGCCGCCTTCCTGACGGACCCTCCACCTCCTCCACCTCCTCCACCTCCTCCTCCACGCCCGGCGCCCCTGCCCCTGGGCGCCCTCTCCTTCTCCGGGCCCCCCTGGGACCGGGCCGGGGCCGCGGGCGCGTGGGGCCTCGCGTCCTCCCGCTCCGACGGCGCCCCGCACCCGTTGCGGGCGCCGTAGTCCGCGCCGTTGGCAGAGAGGAAGTGGGGGGGCTCTCTGGCCTCGCCGTCCTCCCCTGACCTCCCCCCGCCCCGGGGGGCAGGCCGCGGCCCCGGCTCCGCCCTGCCCCTGTTCCCACTACCCCCTCCTCCTCCTCCTCCACCTCCTCCACCTCCTCCTCCTCCAAGGCCTCTGCTCCACTTGCGGGGGGCCCTGCCCCCCTCCTTCTTGCTCCTGCTCCGGCAGGAGGAGGCGGCCCCCCCCCTGGGGGCGGGGTCAGGCTGCTTGGACCTCCTCCCCGCTCGCACCTCCCCCTCCTCCTCCTCCTCCACCTGGGCGCTGGGCCCGGATGAGGGGGCCCGGGGGGGCTGAGGGGGCGGGGCCGGGCGGGGCTGGGGGGATGACGTGGGCGGGGCCTCGGCCGGGACTACTTCCTGCAGGCCTGGGGAGGGGTGAGCATCCCATGGGGGGGCAGTGTCTGGAGGAGCACACACACACGCAGGCACACACATTAACAAGCCACACACACACACACATTAACAAGCACACACACACACACATTAACAAGCACACACACACATTAACAAGCACACACACACGCAGGCATGCACACAAACACACGCACACACACACACACACACATTAACAAGCAGACACACACACACACACACACATATATATACAAGCACACAGACACACACAAGTACAAACACCCAGATGTGCAACCACACACACACACACACACACACAAATAAAATAGTTAAAAACATTATAAAACAGTGTCGAAACCAGATCAACCAAAACACACACACACACACACACACACACACAAGCCACTACAGCTACACAAACACGACACGTCTAATTGCAGTAAAAGCACAGCAACCCATCACAGCGACCACCGCTAAGCTACCGGCTACGCTACCGGCTACGCTACCGGCTAAGCTACCGGCTACGCTACCGGCTACGCTACTGGCTACGCTACTGGCTACGCTACTGGCTACTCTCAAAGGACAGAAGGCGAACGCACCCAATCTGCACCGAGGCGAGCTCCCGCCCCGCGCGTCCCAGCGCGACCTCATGGCTCTGCCTCCGCTCCCCCCCGTCGAGGGCCTCATGCTGAACCGGGAGGGGGGCCGAGGCGAGGCAGAGGCTCCGTGAGACGGACCACGACGCGGTTCAGACGCGCCTGCTGGAGCGAACGACGCAGGAACCACTCGAGGTGGAGCCTCGCTCTCCCTTCTCCCGCTCTGTCCCCCCCCTCTCTCCCACTCCCACTCTCTCCCTGTCTCCCTCTCTCTCTCCCCTTCCATCACGCTCCCTCTGGGCTCTTCATGTTTACTCTCTCCCTCTCCCTCTCTCTCTCTCTCCCCCCCTCTCTCTCCCTCTCCCTCTCTCTCTCTCCCCCCCCTCTCTCTCTCTCTCGCCCCCTCTCTCTCCCCCCCCCTCTCTCTCTCTCCCCTCTCTCTCCCCCCCCCCCCCTCTTCAATACCAATGAAGGTTCCTTCATACGCACAAAATCATAGATGCACACAGTGAACCATGCACATGCACACACCACGCCGACTGCATGACAAACAATCGGCTTCTCATTGCCACTCAAGCCTTTGTTCCTATAAGGGACAAAGGAAAAACTAGCCCCTTAAGAGCTAGCCTTTTAGAGATAGCTGCCGGCTAGCTGTGGGCTAACGGAGCCGTTTCACAGAGCCGTCGTCGTAGGACAGCTGAGGTGTCCCTCATAACACTGATTATGGGTCTGCTTCTTTTGTGCACCAGGCTGGCGTTACATGTTAAAAGGGACAGGAGGGTCTTCATGACGACGGCTCAGTGAAAGGGTTTATTTATATATATATATTTTTTAAATATTTTATTTATTATATTCTGGATGGAGATTAACAGCTGGCTGCTCACACTAACCCTCTCCTATTCTGACCATCCTGAGGCCCCCAGTACGCCTGTGCAACTCAGCCTGACAGTCCCTCTCCAGAAACAGGTATCACTAAAGGCATTTGAGAGTTAAATACGTTCTCCCACAATGCCGCGGGGCGCGGGGAGCGCCGAGTCACGAGGGGGAACCTCTGTCACGACTCGTTGCATCCGCAACCCCCCCCCCCCCCCCTGGCTGAGTCCCCCCCCCCCCCCCCCCCTCTAGACTGTAGTGAACAGGTTCCTGGGAGGA
Source organism: Gadus chalcogrammus (assembly GCF_026213295.1). Taxonomy (NCBI): domain Eukaryota; kingdom Metazoa; phylum Chordata; class Actinopteri; order Gadiformes; family Gadidae; genus Gadus; species Gadus chalcogrammus. The sequence goes on from NC_079430.1 coordinate 12,974,307, forward strand.
TTCTAGATTCTAGGTTCTAGGTTCTAGGCCATAGGGTCAGGAATCTGCTGACTGTCTCTCCTGGAGGTATTTCTGTGCGCGCCCCAGATAATGGTGGACGGGTGGCTTCAGATTCAGGCCATCGCAGCGGAACTCCCTCTGGTCATGAAGTATGAATCAAAGTCTTCCTCCCCTCGGCCTGCTGTCCTGTCCTGTCCTGACCAGACGTCCACCGTGACCACGTCCGACACACAAGACACACCAAACCACACGGAACTCGGCCAACCACAGCAAGCCACCAACACCACACCAAGGCAAGTGGTAGAGAAGAAAACATTCTGGTGGTCACAAACCGTGTCTTTAGAGCGGCCCATTAGGAAGAAATAGGGGGGGCCATGCTTGTCACTTTTCATGCACATGGAGAGACTGGAAGATACCATTCCTATAGAAGGGGAAGTAACAACCTAGACCAAATTATTAGGGTTAGACTGTTGGAAATGAAAAGAGGTTACACTACAGTTAGTCAAGAAGAGAAGAGATTAACGAACAAGTGCATCCAAAGAGAAATTAGATATTACAGTGAATACATTAAGGTCTGACAGAAAACAATGACAGATGCTTAAGAGAGAGATCTGAGGGAGAAACCAATCAGCTCAAACCGCAGGGGGCAGCGCAGGACGTTACTCCTGCTTATCGGTCGAAACTGGCGCTGGATGAGGTCAACCGGCACCGATTTCAGCCAGTAGGAAACTGCGGCTGCAGTAAGCGTGTCTCACCAGCGGGGGCGCTGTCCCTGCGGTCTGAGCTGTGTGTGTTGCCCCTCAGCCTCAGCTGTTAATCGAGGATGGAGCTGTATTAATAGGGTGTGCTGTGGAGCGCAGTAGGAGCCGTGGTGGAGGAGGGGGGGGGGGGGAGGGTGTGTTGGTACGCACCATACTCTGGGACCTGTCCCGTCCCCCTCTTCAGCAGGAGGCGCACGCGCCGCCCCCCCGACTTGATGAGCTCGATGGCTCGGGCGTGGGTCATGTCCCGGGTCGTCTCCCCGTTGATCTCGATGATCTGGTCGCCCACCTGACGGCCGACAGGGGGGGGACAAGAGGAGACGCTGCTTCATCAGTCACAGACGCTCGTTTGGTGATCATCGGTAGGGATGGCCTCGCCGCGATCTGATTGGTGCCTCGGGTAAAGGTAAAGGTGAAGGTGAGGCAGGAAGTGAGGTAGGACTTTCTCTAAACCTGCGACGCCCCTTTCTACTAAAACAACAGGGTACTGTATGGGGAGTACTACGTTCTTTCGCCAGCTAGCGATTGGGCCAAGATGGCCGCAAGGTGAACAGCTAAAATGACAGCCAGACAGCCAGGTGGATAGACAGACAGACTGACGGACACACACAAACACAGACAGACAGACAGACAGACAGACAGACAGACAGACAGACAGACAGACAGACAGACAGACAGACAGACAGACAGACAGACAGACAGACAGACAGACAGACAGACAGACAGACAGACAACCAGGTGGATAGACAGACAGACTGACGGACACACACAAACACAGACAGACAGACAGACAGACAGACAGACAGACAGACAGACAGACAGACAGACAGACAGACAGACAGACAGACAGACAACCAGGTGGATAGACAGACAGACTGACGGACACACACAAACACAGACAGACAGACAGACAGACAGACAGACAGACAGACAGACAGACAGACAGACAGACAGACAACCATATAGATAGACAGACAAACAGACAGATAAGACATACACACAGAACGACATACAGAGACGTTCACAGACAATGGAGTGATTGATACAATCTGTCCACAGACACACCAGACGTCAAAATGCAATAAAACTGCAACACAACAACACAGAAGGAGCATCAAAGCGACGGCCGAACCCATTCCTGAGCAGACGCCCCACCGGGACGGCAGAGTCGGAATAAACTTCGGAAGTAGACGAGCAAATTATGCAAAGCGCCCGCCGGCCGACTAAACGGACAGGCCAATTATCTCCTGGCAGGTACGCACAACACATAATGAGAGATTAATAAGCCCGCCTCTTTCTGGAGGACGCCATTAATAAGGGATCAATATGGAGACGTCTGTCTGCTGAGCGTCTGTCTGCTGCTCGCTTCGACGGGCGCTTCACATTAACTCGGGGTTGCAATTTGTCGTTTTGAGGGAATCACATCAGACAGGGGGGCCTCTCTCTCCCCCTCTCTCTCTCCCCCCTTTCTCTCCCCCTCTCTCTCCGACGTGTGTCCCCCCCCCAGTCCAAACGTCGGTGGATACCAAGCTGCCTGCCTCCCCTTCTTCTGCTTCACCCCACGACTTTAATGGAATGATCCATATGTTGTTTACGCCGTGTTTACAGGCTGAGCAAGACACATCACCCTAACTGCTCCTGACGAGCTGGCTGTCGCCTTGCATGGTGGCTCCCCCGTCGGTGTGTGAATGGGTGCATGTTACACAGTATTGTAGAGCGTTTTGACTGGTCACTGGTTATAAAAGCGCAAAATGCAGAATCATTCAAGCCTTGTTTTCTTCAGGCTGTGTTATCTAGCCAACCTGCCTGTTAACTAGCCGTGTCTAGTTCCCCTTTGTTAACATTTGGCCTGGTCACCAGAAAGTAGTGTGTATGAGTCTGTTTGGCGAGAACGCAGGAATCTATGGCCCAATGTAAATATCTCCCCGCTTTGGTGTCAGCAAAAATGTGAAGGGAAGGGGGAGACACTGGGACCCCTCCCCGGAAGACAATAGAAGGTGAAACCGTTGATGTAAGGAGAGCAGTCCTCTGGGGAGGGGTGAAACTGGTGAAGACTGTGAAACTGTGTTTGGGGCTCACTCTGCTTGAGAGGAGGCCGGTGTAGGCATAAAAATAATCGATTCTTCGATGCATCGCGATTCTCTCTAGAACGATTCCGTCTCCATGCAGATCAATTAATACAAATAATAATAAAAAAAATAAATAAAATTGTTCGCCTGCTGCAAACATTCTGTTCGCCAGAGAGCGATCATTTTAGTAATTTTAAAATTATTTAGTGCATTGGCCAATCTGATTTGTCTTGACACGATTGCGATTCATCCTACGCATAGCATGCACGCAAACTCAGACACAAGAACTCCTTCTAATTCAAGAGCAGCTTTTTCTTTAATGACATAGAAAATAAATATGTGAAAGAAAATAAAACTGAAACCTAATTTTTACATACTTCCATATTGTGTTGTAATGCAAGCTGCGTTGATTATTACATTGTTCATAGAAAGACATATTTGTGACAAAAGCTTTCTCTCTAATAAAATATGAGATAAGTTAATTCATCTGTTGATGTCTTTAATGATGATCACAAAAGTAGGAAGTGATTAGCACACTCTGAGTAGCAAACTCAGAGCTATATATATATTTTTGAAAATCCCGCATGGAAATGTACATAAAAATTGTTGCATCGAGATGCATCGATAATCCCTTTAGAATCGACTCGTTGACCTCATAATCGGAATCGAATCGTGAGGTGCCAAGAGATTCCCACCCCTAATGCATACATTAAATAGGTTAATTTCCTTCAACTTTTTTTGTATTTAGAGGTCTCATCTCCCCACCCCCCATCCCCGGGTCACCTTGGGTGGGGGGGTGACCTCTAGGTAAGGGGCCGTCGAGGGGAGACAGAACTCGCCAAACCAATTACTCTGAAACACGGGCCCGGTTGAAGTGGGCCGGGGGGAGTCTCTCTCTCTCTCTCTCTCTCTCTCTCTCTCTCTCTCTCTCTCTCTCTCTCTCTCTCTCTCTCTCTCTCTCTCTCTCTCTCTCTCTCTCTCTCTCTCTCTCTCTCTCTCTCTCTCTCTCTCTCTCTCTCTCTCTCTCTCTCTCTCTCTCTCTCTCTCTCTCTCTCTCTCTCTCTCTCTCTCTCTCTCTCCGCTGTTCAGGCGTCATCACGGCGGGGGCCGAGATGGGAAGGAGGAGGTGGGGGAGGAGATGGGGTTGGGGCTTATTAATGCTCCCCTCCTGACAGCAGAGGAGTGCCCTCTCCATCTTCCTGCTTTATTAGCCAGGAGGAGGGGAGGGGGGGGGGGGGGGGGAGCGGGGCGTGAAGTGGAGATGGAGGTCAACCAGTCAGGTGACACCAGCCGGCTCTTTCACTATCTCAGGTCTCTTTTAATATCGCAGACTTAGTTTGAGAAGTTTTGGTTCCTGATAACTCAATTCCTTCTTCCTGTTCTGAACTAGAAGAGGCTAACGGCAAACAGCCGTCCGTATGGAAACCAATTCAGTCTGACTAGCGGCGAAAAAATACATCCTGAATACGAGTTCTGTATTGGATGGTTGTGCGTGAAATGAAACAACAAGGCTACAAGCAGCACACCTACAAAGGCATTCCCTCAGAACATCGCACAACGCCTGCCTCCGTGTATGGCAGATCTCTACATGATGTTCTGATCTGTGGCGTGAGGTCTGACTGAAGCGCCAGGCCGGCCCAAAACTCAGAGCTCGGAACACGAGAGAACGTCTCTGACTGAAGACCCACGCCAACCCAGAACGCAGAACCCGGGAGAACGGCTCTGACTGAAGACCCACGCCAACCCAGAACGCAGAACCGGGAGAACGGCTCTGACTGAAGACCCACGCCAACCCAGAACGCAGAACCGGGAGAACGGCTCTGACTGAAGACCCACGCCAACCCAGAACGCAGAACCGGGAGAACGGCTCTGACTGAAGACCCACGCCAACCCAGAACGCAGAACGGCTCTGACTGAAGACCCACGCCAACCCAGAACGCAGAACCGGGAGAACGGCTCTGACTGAAGACCCACGCCAACCCAGAACGCAGAACCCGGGAGAACTCTTTACTTCCCAGTAAAGCTCAGCCAAACACCTCCCATCACGGAGGTTAGAGGGATTTATTTTCTGTTCAAGCAATGCAGAATGAGGCTGAAAAGAAGCGGAATTTCCTGGTCCAATAAGTACACTCCGGTCTTACTGGGAGTGGAATGGCTTTCTCTGCCAACGGGTTATGGGCTCATAAATAAGACGGAGGCAGAGAGGAGAGAGGAGAGAGGGTCTATAACTCCCCACTCTGATCCAACTCGTTTTGGAGACACTTCGACTACGTTATGAAACATACGCCCATAAAGCGAGCCGGGAGTCCTGATTGGAGGGGGTGAGGGAGGGGGGTAGAGGAAGCAGCTTTAAGGGTTTTCCCCCCATTACCTACGACAGGTTGATTGCAGATAAGGAACGCGTGAGGTGCTATCTAGTGGGAGGTGTTCAGACCTCAGGAGGAAGACAATTAAAGTCCTGAGAGATGGTGAAAGATAAGCTTATCAGCTGGAATAGAGCTGAGAGCTAAAGTGGAGTAGGTGTAGAGAGACAAAGGACATTAAGACTAAACTCCTCAACACAACCTCATTCTTATGTGCTTAATTGTTTGGCTTTGTTTTGTCATTTTATAATCTCTCTCTCTCTCTCAGTCAAAGTCCTTCCCAGGCTTTTGGGTCAACCTCAGTAACAGACTCCACACCTTTACGGTCCTCTAACGCAGAACTTCAAGACCGGACCAAAAACCAAGGAGTCCAGTTTCAGACCATGGCGGGTCCCCCCCTCCCCCCCCCCCCCCCCCCCTCCCCGTACGCACCATGGACAGGAAGTGACCTCAGCGGCGTACGTACCCTCATCCTGCCGTTGCGGATGGCGGGCCCCTCCTCTGCGAGCCGCAGGACGAACAGGTCCATCTTGTACTCGCGGCCGCCGCGGATGCTGAAGCCGAAGCCTTTGGCGCTCTTCTCCAGCTCCACCGTGAAGTAGTCGAAGTGGGGGGGCGGCTGGGGACACTGGGGCCAATCAGGAGACAGGGGACACAGCACAGCCGCCAATCAGGAGACAGGGGACACAGCACAGCGGCCAATCAGGAGACAGGGGACACAGCACAGCGGCAAATCAGGAGACAGGGGACACAGCACAGTGGCCAATCAGGAGACAGGGGACACCCAACCCTGGTACCCTACCCTGGTACCTTACCCCATTACCATACCCTGGTATCCTCCCATGGTACCCTACCTGGTACCCTACCCTGGTACCTCAACCTGGTACCCTACCTGGTACCCTACCCTGGTACCCTACCCGGTACCCTACCTGGTACCCTACCCTGGTACCTCAACCTGGTACCCTACCTGGTACCCTACCTGGTACCGTCCCCTGGTACCTCAACCTGGTACCCTACCTGGTACCCTACCTGGTACCCTACCCTGGTACCCTACCTGGTACCGTCCCCTGGTACCCTACCTGGTACCCTACCTGGTACCGTCCCCTGGTACCCTACCTGGTACCCTACCTGGTACCCTACCTGGTACCGTCCCCTGGTACCCTACCTGGTACCCTACCTGGTAACCTACCTGGTACCGTCCCCTGGTACCCTACCCTGGTACCCTACCTGGTACCCTACCCTGGTACCCTCCCCTGTCACTGTCTCCAAACCCCAGGGCTCCTCACCTGCACGGCGGGCATGCGGTACTCTGGGATGGCGAACTGTCGCGCGGCGTCGGCGGTGGGGAAGTGTCTGTAGTCCATGAGCGGGGGGTGTCTGTAGTCCAGCGTGGGGGGCTGCCGGTAGTCCAGGACCGGGGGCTGGCGGTAGTCCAGGACGGGGGGCTGCCTGTAGTCAACGGGGGGCTGGCGGTAGTCCAGGACGGGGGGCTGGCGGTAGTCAACGGGGGGCTGGCGGTAGTCCGTGTACGGGGGCTGCCGAATGTCCGGCTTCACGTCCTGCCGCGCCTTCACCTCGGACCTGTAACTGAGGAACCAATCAGATCGCAGCGAGACGTGACCGGACGTGACAGACGGATGGCGCTCAGGAGGGGGGGGGGGGGGTGGCTTTCGGAGACAGGTTGGAGTGACGGACCTCGGATTGACCCTGGGAAAGCTACATTAAAAGGTTTGGAGTCACATTAAATGTTAATCTTTTACTCCAGGAATAACTTGGCTGTGGAGAGGGAAGGTAAAAAATAACGAAAATGGGGGAGAGAAGGAGGGAGAGAGAGAATCTGTGCAACCTCTCATGTGGATGTTGGTGAAATATTTAAAATACCTGGAAGCAGAAGCAATATCGGTGAATAATTCAGGGGTCCATAAGAGGTAAGTGATGTTGTACGACAAACTGGGAATGTGTGTCGGTGGGTGAGGGTGTATGAGTGTGTGTCTGTGGTTGTAGGTGGTTGAGGGTGTGTGTGTAGGTGAGTGAGTGTGAGTGTGTGTGTGTGTGTGTGTGTCGACGGGGGGACGAGGGTGCGACAGAAGAGAGACGGAAAGCTAAATGGAGGGTACAGCCGGAAGCTAACATGGACGTGTGGGAGCAGGAGAGGAAAAGAGAACACACACACACACACACACACACACACACACACACACACACACACACACACACACACACACACACACACACACACACACACACACACACACACACACACACACACACACACACACACACACACCTGTTCTCGTGGCCGTAGTTCACGGGGGGCGGGGCCGGCGGTGCGCTGGCGGGGCTGTGGTGGGCCAGGGGGCTGGGCTGGCGGGCCAGGGGCCGGGCCGAGGGCCCCTCCGGCCCCCCGGGGCTGCAGGACTGGGCCGAGCCCGGGCCGGGCGTGGAGGCGGCGGGCGCGGCCGGGGGCGCGGCCTGGGGGCTGTTCTGCTGGGTCGGGGTACTCTGGGGGTCCCCGCTGGGGGCCGGTGGGGGGGGAGCGGGGTCTGGGAGGGTGAGAGGTCCAAGGGGGAGCAGGGTTGATTTATGTCTTTTATTTATGAGACACACAAACGGACACACACACACACACACACACACACACACACACACACACACACACACACACACACACACACACACACACACACACACACACACACACACACACACACACACACACACACACACACACACACACACACTTATAAAGACACACACGGGTTAGGTTGTTTTAGTTCCAGCCAAAAATTGTGTGTGTGTAAAATTGTGTGTGTGTAAAAGTGTGTGTGTGTGTGTGTGTCTCCCTGAAGACACCTTTATGGTGACGATGCCACTAATTCTAAGTTGGGCAGAATCTGAACATCTTTAAGACCCGCCTTTTCAAAGTAGATGCTCTTAGCACTTATTAAACTTTTTATCTTCTACCCTTTTATGAGCTAACTTTATCCTCTTCTTTTATTTACCTTCTTTTATGAATGTATTGTTGTGTGATTGAAACAATTTTCATCCCTAAAGCACTTTGTGTGATTTGCTTGATAAGAGCTGTCCAAGTAGAGTAATATCCCATCTATCTATCTATTCATCAATCTATACATCACCTGTCTCTATCTATCACCCATTTCCACCACCAGGACCGGACCGGCTGCCCTTAGTCAGCGCTTATGGGTATTTAGAAAAGACTACAGCAGAAAGTCAGGCCGTCTCAGTAATAAAACAACTCACTCACTCTCTCTCTCTCTCTCTCTCTCTCTCTCTCTCTCTCTCTCTCTCTCTCTCTCTCTCTCTCTCTCTCTCTCTCTCTCTCTCTCTCTCTCTCTCTCTCTCTCTCTCCCCTCATGTACACTCTAATCCCCGACCAATGGGGTGCCGCGTGCCCTGGAGCCCCGCCCTCACCTTCCTGGGGGATGATGGTGAGCGTGACGCTGAGCCCGGCGTCCTTGATGAGCTTGACGATGTCGGCGTGGGGCATGTCCACGATGGAGCGGGCGTTAACCGCCAGGATGCGGTCGCCCACCTTCAGCAGGCAGCAGCGGTCCGCCGGGCTGCCCTCGATGATGCGGCCGATCTTATGGGGTACGCCTGGGGGTGGGGGGGGGGGCTTGTTAGACACACGGGTCAGGAACCCTGACACTAACTCTAACCACTGGTCAGGAACCCTAACCCTAACCACTGGTCAGGAACCCTAACCAATGATCAGGAACCCTAACCCTAACCACTGGTCAGGAACCCTAACCCTAACCACTGATCAGGAACCTTAACCCTAACCACTGATCAGGAACCTTAACCACAGGTCAAGAACCCTAACCACTGGTCAGGAACCCTAACCACTGGTCAGGAACCCTAACCCTAACCACTGATCAGGAACCCTAACCACTGGTCAGGAACCCTAACCCTAACCACTGATCAGGAACCTTAACCCTAACCACTGATCAGGAACCCTAACCACAGGTCAAGAACCCTAACCACTGGTCAGGAACCCTAACCACTGGTCAGGAACCCTAACTCTAACCACTGGTCAGGAACCCTAACTCTAACCACTGGTCAGGAACCCTAACCCTAACCACTGGTCAGGAACCCTAACCACTGATCAGGAACCCTAACCACTGATCAGGAACCCTAACCCTAACCACTGGTCAGGAACCCTAACCACTGATCAGGAACCCTAACCACGGGTAAGGACTCATGTGGATCCTTAGACCTACGCTGCAGTTTACATCGTGAAGACATCTGAGCTACAATGCAACGCCACAACACACTCACCAGGTGATCCATACAGTTACACTTTCTCCATGAATTGGATCGGTAACGTTAACATAAGCAGAGTGAACATCAGCTCAGTGCAGTTATTACAGAAATAGACTCAATAACTACCATAGAGTCTGAACCAGCCGACTTTCTCTGCGTAAAATAAGATCTCAGAAGGCTGTGGATCAAAGCGTCTACGAACCGACTCGCTCCTGAATGGTAAAGAGAAACTGTGGAGAAACCTCCCCAACAGATTGGAAGTCGACACCAAATAATGAGTTCTCCACTCTCCGGCACTCGGTTTCTCTCACTCTCTTATGTAGGCAGGACATTTTATTCCACTCTTTGTTTCCATGCACAGGGGAGGGAGTCTGACTGGCAGCCAGTGGGACGAGGCCACACATGACTGGGATGGAGGGAGGAGAGCCATCAGCCTGAGAGCAGGTGTTACATCTTTTATTATTCCCCTTCTTGACCTTCACCGCCAGCTGGACTGACACCAGCTACCAGAGTAGAGCTAGGCCCCTTAACTTATCTTAACTCTAGGGCTAGGTACCTAATCTTATATCTAGAGCTAGGTCCCTTATCGTCAATGTAGAGCGTGGTACCTGCACTTATCTTTAATCTATAGTACTGTATCTGCACCTAACCCTATCTTAACTATATAGCTAGGTACTAGCTTCCTACGGGTTCCTAAGAGTTCTTAAGGGGTCTGATTGGTTCCTACGGCTTCTTAAGAGTTCTGAGGGGGTCTGAAGGTTCTGAAGGGGTCTGGAGGGTTCTTACGGGTTCTGAAGGTTCAGATGGCTCTGAAGGGGTCCGAAAGGCTCTGAAGGAGTCTGACGGGTTCTTATGGGTTCTGAAGGGTTCTGATGGGTTCTTACGGGTTCCTAAGAGGTCTGAAGGTTCTGAAGGGGTCTGAAGGGGTCTGAAGGCTCTGGAGATTTTGGAGGGGTCTGGAGGGTTTTGAAGCGTCTGGGTTGAGGAAGAGGAGGAGGAGGAACTCACTGACGGCGGCGGGCGCCTCGGGGCGGTTCAGCGAGCTGATGATCACGAAGCCGAAGCCCTCGCTCTCCTTGCGGTTGATGACCACGTCACTGGGCAGCGTGTTGGCCAGCCCGGCCTCCTCCGAGGGGCCGGAGCCGGGCCCCGGGGCCGCGGGGGCGGGGGCGGCACCGAGGTTGTTGGTGAAGCTGAAGTCCCCGGGGCCGCTGGGCGGGGAGCTGTGCAGCGTGGAGGCCGAGGTGGGGCTGCGGCCCGCGCTGTCGGCACCGGACTCGCCTGCAGGGGGCAGTAGAGAGCTGAGCACTGGGAGACACACGCAGTGGAGCAGCGGCTCTGGAGAACAAGTAGGAATTATTCATTATGCATGTAGCATCTCAAAGCCTTTTACACAGCGAGTGTCACCGAGATCACATCACCCCTGTCCTTCACACACTCCCCTGGCTCCCAGTTAAATTTGGGATTCATTTCAGAATGCAACTCACCGTCTATATATAACCTGGTCCCTCCCCTTCCTCTCTGACCTCCTCCTCCACCACAGTTCTACCCGCTGCCTCAGGTCTATGGACACAACCACACTCCAACCCCCAGGACCAAGCTTCGGACCCAGGGAGACAGGGCCTTCTCGGGTGCCGCACTCTCCCTCTGGAACTCCGTCCCCAGCCATGCCCCGAGAGGCTAACACACAACACACTCCGTCCATTTAAACAGGCTCTCAAATCCCACCTTTTAAGATTGCGTTCCCCACATAACCTCCTTCCCTTCCGCCTTTTAACTATTCCTAGTTTTAACAGCCAATTTTGTTTTTTAACTACCCATTATATTTTATCCTATTCCATCTTTTATGTTTTTATTTTTGCATTAGATCTTTTTACTTATATACTATCTTGTTAAATTTGTTTATTTTATTTTCACTCTGTAAAGCGTCTGTGAGTGTAAAATAAGTCTAAAATTATTATTACTATTATTATTATAGTGGACTGGGTCTGGTTTTGGGGCCATGTTGGGTGCTTTGTCCCGGACACCCTTAATAGCACCCTACTCTTGCGCCGAGTGTCATGGGGTCTTGAGTGACGGCAGGGCATCAGTACCTGGGTCAACGTCCCACCTGAAGACGGACCACCTGAAACCCCCGGCCCCTGCAGCGTGTGATGAGGCTCAGTGAGGCCGCTCAGAGCCCGCTGCACGACACTAACAACTCAACGACTGGCTGATGCTCCGCGCCGACGTCTGAAAGGCGTGGGCGGTTAGTACATTGCGAAGGTCGTGCAAATCAATTTGTAATACTGTAAGTTGCGGGGGCAGCTGGGGGCGGGGCCAGAACCCCCCTGGGGAGCATGTGGGATGCGATGTGGAATGCCTGAAGGTCTCGGCGTGCTTCTGCGTGGCTGACCCGATCCTAGGCGCGTGTTGCCGACCGTTCCCTGGCTCTGGTACCATTCGGCTGGCCGCGCCAAGGACGCAGACGCACGCTGTGTCGCTCACTGTGGAGTGCGTGTGGGTGATACCTGGGCCTCACCTGGCCCCGACTCGAGTAGGACGGTTTTGGGCTGGTGAGGCTGCACACCTGTTGCACATTGAGTCACCAGGCACATGTTAAACCCGCCGTCTTCACACAAACTCTGGGAGATCTCCTGCATGGCAGCATGGCGCACCGGGCCATGGATCATTATTAATCAACTCAATGTAAAATAGACAGATACAGAGAGCGAAACAGAAGGAGTAGGGAGATTGGTAGGAAGTGTGTGTGTGTGTGTCTGTGTGTGTGTGTGTATGCGTGTGCATGCGTGACTGCAGGGAGGTAATGACATTCTGAGGAGAGATACAAGGGCAAAAGTGTGTGTGGGGAGTGTGATCAATGAATGTGTGTGTGTGTGTGTGTGTGTGTGTGTGTGTGTGTGTGTGTGTGTGAGAGTATGTGTGTGTGTTATAAGTGGTGCCTGCGCCAAGCGAGGAAGCTTTAGTCTAATTACTCATAGAGATTAGTGCATCTCTGTCTCCCAATAGAAATTCTCATCTGAGGAAACAGTGAAGGACACAGTGGCACCGGGCAGAGACAAAGACGACCGCGAGGGAACCAACATCAGGCAACACCAGTCAAGGAGCTGGGCTAGTCATTTTAGCTTCCAGAACAAGTAAAAAAAGAGCATTTCAAGTACAAACCTTAATATCATAATATGTTTAAAAGGATTAGTCGCTGTTATTAATTTCCCGTTAGCCGAGGGCTCTCCTGTGTCCTCTTGTTTTAACAGAAGGGTTTTGTGTCCTTCGTTTTGGGTCGATTTTGGATCGACCCCCCCCCCCCTCCCTCCCCCCCCCAGAGGACCCCCTAGAGCACAACATAAAAAACGAATGAACAAACATTGAGAACCAGAACTAAACCCGTCAGGTCCGTTCAGAACCGAGGAGCGAGGCTGAGCAGGCAATGGGCTCTTTAGAAAACCAAAGGGACCCCCATACCTGTTCTCACCCCCGCACACACCGACACCCCCACACAGACAGACAGACAGGCAGACAGACAGACAGGCAGGCTCGCTCGCTCGAACGTACGAACGCACACACACCCACGCATGCACGCACACACACACACACACGCATGCTCGCTGAGCGGGGGTCTCACCGGAGTTTCCCTGCAGCCGGCGCCGCACCACCAGGCTGACCTGGCCGTTACGCGCGGCGGCGTGCATCAGGTCGATGACGTAGCGGTGGGGCTTGCCCACCACGGGGATGCCGTCCACCAGAAGGAGCTCGTCGCCCGGCCGCAGCCGCCCGTCCCGGTCCGCCGGGCTGCTCTCGATGATGGCGCCGATCAGGATCTGCTGGGGGGAGGGGGGCCGTTAGCACGTTAGCGTTAGCCTAGCGTTAGCCTTAGTGTGAGCGCTGGATCAGTAGTGGGGGGGGTAGAACACGCAGTGAGTTGTGTGTACGTGTGTCGTTAGTCTGCGTTTCGGACGTGTGTGTGTGGGTGTGTATGTGTGAGTGTGAGTGTGAGTGTGAGTGAGTGTGAGTGTGAGTGTGTGTGTGTGTGTGTGTGTGTGTGTGTGTGTGTGTGTGTGTTAGAATGTGTTTTGTTGTTACGTTGTGCACACACACACAGGGAAACGAAGAAGACCAATGATAAACAGCCAACCGTCACTCTCTCAGAGGGATCAGAGGTTAGGTGCGTGTCTTAAATGGGTGTGTGTTTGTGTGTCAGGTGTCAGGTCTGCGTTGGCTGAGTGTGTATGTGTGTGTCAGCTGTGTGTGTGTGTGTGTGTGTTAGCTGTGTGTATGTGAGATGTGGGTGTGTGTGTGCGTGCATGTTAGCTGTGTGTATGTGAGATGCGTGTGCGTGTGTGTGTGTGTGTTTGTATGCGTGTGTGTTTATGCGGGTTAAAGGAACGGAGATGACAGGGTTCCAGGCCCTCGCCATACGAGCCTTCTCACGTGTGGCGGGACTCACGGGCTGGCCCGCCTCATCCCCTCCCAGCACCCGGAACCCAAAGCCTGACGCCTCCCTGCGGAGCAGCACCTCCATGTCCTGGTAATCCACTGCTGGGGCACGCACACGCACACACACACACACACACACACACACACAGTCACTCAGTCTGCCTGTAGGCGCACGACGCATGTCACAGCGACATACAACGCAACACACAATGCCTGTATCTCCACACAACACAATATACACCACACAACACAACACACACACAGCAGGCATGTAAGCCCCCAGGGTAGCTAACACATCTAGAATCATGTCTTAAAGTCTATAACGTGCATAATGTGTGTAACGTAGTACCAAGAAACATAATGTGCAGCTCAATATCTCAGTTGCTTCACATCCATCTCCACTATGTCTCTCCTACTTAGTTTATGTGTATGTGTATATGTATATGTGTATATAACTGTCCTGTACTTTTACTAATAAAGAAAACGTAAATTGTTGTACATATATGGTATGTGTGTGTAAGGTTTAAACCAGAGATACTGTTTGGTCCATGCAGTACATGCTTGGAGCCGCGTTGAATCAGAGTTTATTTATTCCATATTGAACGTGGTTTTAGAAACAGGTTCGGTCTCGTTTACCTGAGGAGTCCAGAGTGAAGCTGGTCCGAGGCGGTCTGGGCTCTACACACAAACAAAAGAAACACAAATCAATACAAACAACAACAACACCATTCATTATAAAAACACGAAGACGCTATGAAGACGTATAAAGTGTTGGTTTCCTCCTGTTGGTTCAGTGGAACCCGGAACAGAGAACCCTATGAAGAGAACCTGTTTCAGCTGGAATCACTGTAGACCCCAACCATCGTCCTTCACAGAGAGACCCCCCCCCACACCACACACAAACACACACACACACACGGGCCCTTATCTGCAACCTTATCTGAGATTGGACGATGCCAATCTCTGCTGTCGATCAGAGGGGAACAATAACGATAGAAAGGAACCGGAAACAACTCTGTGACAGAGGGCTTCAATCAGACCGCTCTGATCCCCCCTCCACAGGGGCACTGGTTCACAGCCCCCCGGGGGCGACGGAACGGTGAAACCATCCACACACACTTGCACACAGACACAATAACACAGACACACACACTAACAGTGACACACACACAAACACAGACACACAAACAAATAGAGACACACACACTAACACAGAGACACACACAAACAGAGACACACACACGCACACCAAGGAATCATTAAGCGTAGATGTCATCACACCAACCATAATCACTGTGCTGGACATTTTAATTTCCTATTAACCATCACATTCTATTATATTATTAACAAACAAAGAAAATCAAACGTTTTAATCTGGATCGTTCATCATCATCATTGTGATGGACCCCGTCTCCTCCGGTAATCTCAGTCGTGGACAAATATTTCTGTGCGGCAATTGCAGGAAAGAGTCAATAATGAGTCCATTTTCCCCCGGCTTCAGAACGGACATGGATCTGATAGATTTATGGAGATCCCGACTGGTTGATAAGGACGTAGGATCAGACAGAGAAGCGATCCGTCCTCGGCACATCTCTGAAGGCTGCGTCGACAATAGACCTCCTGATGCTACATTTACATATTTTTATCTTTGCTCTTTTTCCTCCATGTTGCGGTCGCCTGGCAACCAGTCAGATAAGCATCATCCGAGAGGCCGCAGATAAAGAAGTGAAATGGAGAAATACTGCAGCTTCCATGGGGTGTAGAACTTCTCCCCCTGCTCAGAACAGGACCTGGTGTAGACCTGGTTATAACGAGACCTTGTGTAAACCTGGTGTAGACCTGATGTAGTAGACCTGCTCCCCCTGCTCAGAACGAGACCTGATGAGGTCCACAACATGGCCGCTGGCCACGGCCTCCTTTTCCTTTGTTTTCTCAGTTAATCATTCAATCCCATCTCAGACACGCCTCTGCCCTCTGGCCCTCTTCAACTTCGTCCCTGATAGAGCCTCACACCGCTGTCAATCACAGAGGGACTCTTAGAACTAAACCCCTTCCAGAAACCCATCAGGGTTCTGGACCAAAGACCTGACATCATGATTCAATCTTCATAATTTTGCCGTTGAAATCGAGTTCTTCTTCACCAGGCGCACATGAAGACCACCTTCAGGTTGAGATGTGTTGGTGAAGAACGTGTTCTGGCGGACTGTTCAGCGCCCATGTCTCGGTCAATCTCCGACCAGCACACTGTGCGTCACAAAGCCTATCTTGTTATATTTAAAGTGTTCGTTTCACCCCCCCCCCCTCCCTCCTGGTGGGGGCTGGCAGCAGAACAACATCCCGGCACCCAGACTTGAGCCAAGCACAGGGTGTGTGTGTGTGTGTATATCAGTCTATGTATGTGTGTGTGTCGGTATCGGTATGTGTGTGTGTCGATGTGTATATATGTGTGAGTGTGTGTGTCGTGGTTGTGTGTGTGTTGGTGTGTGTGTGTTTGTTTCGGTGTGTGTGTGTGATTTGGTGTGTGTGTGTGGATGTGTGTCGGTTTGTGCGTGTGTGTGCATGTCGGTTTGTATTTGTGTGTGTGCCGGTGTGTGCGTGCATGTGTGTGTGTGTCGGGGAGTGCGTGTACGTGTGTCAGAGTGTTATAGTGTGTGTCTGTGTGTGTATGTCGGTGAGTGTGTGCACGTGTGTCAGAGTGTTATAGTGTGTGTCTGTGTGTGTGTGTGGGTATGTCGGTGAGTGCGTGTACGCTAGTGAGTGTGTGTGTGTGTGTGTGTGGGTAGCCCTGTTGGGAGGACTCGTTGAACCCGGTCAGAATAC
Organism: Gadus chalcogrammus; assembly: GCF_026213295.1. Taxonomy (NCBI): domain Eukaryota; kingdom Metazoa; phylum Chordata; class Actinopteri; order Gadiformes; family Gadidae; genus Gadus; species Gadus chalcogrammus. The sequence continues at coordinate 12,991,038 of NC_079430.1, forward strand.
ATTACATTCATGACACAGGGCAGAGTGGCTCCCAGCGCCAGAGACCACCACTCTGTGAGATCAATGAGGCACCCTGGGAGTTGTAGTTATTTATTGGCCGCCCTGAGGGTTGTGCTTATGTTTGTCTGAAGCAGGTTTATTAGATACCGGGGGAGTTGTAGACGTTTCTGTTGGAGCAGGTCTGTTATATAACCTCAGAGTGGCAGAATGGATCCGTTAGTATTTGTGCGTTTGTTCGTCTGTGTGTGTATATGTATGTGTGTGTTTGTGTATATGTATGTATGCATCAGAAATGTGTCAAATTGATCCTCTACAGCACTCCACCTTCATCTCCATCATTCTCTCAATCTGTGTATAGGCGATCCCCAGTATCAGTGAGCCCCAGTATCACTAATCCCCAGTACCGTTGAGCCCCAGTATCAATAATCCCCAGTATCAGTGAGCCCAATAGGGGTTAATCAGTGGACACCAGGGCTTAAACAGTGCAGTACTTACGCCTACTGTCATAGAGTGCCCTGGGCGACTCATAAATGTCATAGGGCTCGGTCTGGGCGGGCGGGGGGCCCTCGGGGGCCCGGTGCGGGGCTCTGAGCTGGGCCTGGAGGCTCTGGAGGTGGAGGCTCTGGTGGAGGTAGGGGGGGAAGGGGGGGGTCAGAGCCGGGCTGGCCTGGCCCTGCTGCAGCTCCCACTGGTCCAGCATCTGTGAAGCACAGCTGTCAGCCTGGCCCCCCGGGGTCTTTGTACCTTCACCCCTGACCTTTGACCTTTCAACTCGGCACGCGGCCCGGCGTCCAGAACACCGTCAGCAGCGGAAGCAGGCGCAGGTTTGATGCCACGTTGAAGGGTGGTGTGGGAGTTAAAAAGCGTAGCGGTTAAGACGGGAGCGAGCCGGACTGTTAGTATAAGTCGCAGTAGGACTAGTAACGGTACTAGGACTAGTAGTAGTAGCGGTAGTAGCAGCAGCAGTAGCAGAAGCAGCCATTTTAGAGTTGAAGACAACATAGCAGACAAAAGGCTAAGTATTGTAGAGGTCTGAGGTTTTGTCTTGGCTAAGAGTATCCAGCAAGATGGCGTCAGCTTTACCCTAACCCCAGCCCCTGGCCGCTAGCCACTAGCTTAGCAGCGGGCGCTAGCCTCCGTTCTCCGTGTAAAACAAGCTCTGCCATGAAGCGCTCAGATCGCTGTTTGCGCTCATTTGAAGCAGCATCTGTTTGCGTTTTGGTGCGGCGCTTGTGTGTCTTTGTTGTGCCACGCAGATGGCGTGTGCATTCTACACACACTGTGCCGTGATCCAGGATGAGTCAGGAAGACGGATAGTGTCTTTAGTGAACAGACCTGCCGCCTGGCCGACGGCGAAGATGACACTCAAAACACGATATTCAAATCCCACATTTTTACCGTTTCCAAATCCGTGGCGGTGAATCATTCCGATCACTCTGAGCTCTGCCGTATGTTCCGAGCGGCGCCGCCGTGTGTGTGTCACGACGCACATACTGCTACGGCGAGCTAATTTGCGAAAAAAGGTCACCTCCCAACACGCGCCAAGTGCCTCGCATCCTCTCTGCCCGTCGAGTCGAGTGAGAGACGGGCCGTAACCGACGGCAACCCAACATTTGGAACGACTCAATGTGTCAGATAGCTTGGCCTCCCCACTGGTTACAATGAGCGACACGAGACGGGAGAGAGATGAGTGAGAAAGAGAGAGGGAGAGAAATGGAGACGGATAGAGAAGGAGAGAGAGGGAGAGTTGTGTGAGAGAGGGAGAGGAAGAGAGAGAAATGGAGACAGATAGAGAGGGAGATAGGGAGTGAGGGAGACAGAGAGAGAGAGAAAGAGACGTAAACTGATCAAGAGGGAGATAGAGAGAGAGTGAGGGAGACAGATTGATAGAGGGATAGATGAGCACGATGGAGGATATGGGAGAGAGAGAGAGAGAGAGAGAGAGAGAGAGAGAGAGAGAGAGAGAGAGAGAGAGAGAGAGAGA